>NC_139354.1:108078065-108513065 GCF_055883805.1 Amblyomma maculatum
CAACAACTTTTGGACGTGTGTGATATGTGGACAGATCCATCACTTTACTTAACCTTGGCTCCGGGACTTTTCTTACTACCAACAAAAGTACAGAGGTATCTGCTAATAAAAATGCCGCCCAGTACCATGTATTTGCAACCATCTTGAAATCAGCCCCTGAAATTGATGATTGGTTAGTTTATGGGGTTTAACGTTCCAGAGCAACTCAGGCTATGAGAGAAGCCTTAAATGGATGGAGCTGGTCAACTGCACAAAAACTGCCCTCTTTTTTTTTCCCAGGAAATCAATGTTGCTAGCATTATGAGAAAGCCTGGGTGAGAGTGTTTATGTGCTAATGAGAACGAATCAATATTGTGGATGCTGGTTTTGTATGCTTTTTTTTTCTAATTTAACCTCGCCTCTCACTGTTTATATGCCTTGAATGATTAAATGAATACTAGCATTACTAAAATCCTCTAAACTTGGACCATTTGGACACAATGACGACGAGTAAAAATTAGGAGCAAAAGGAACTGGAAACAACGCAACTGCAGTCTATTGGAAACCCACATGAGCTGACTGCAAGCCACCTGGAACCAATGCGATGCTGGTTGGTTGAAACTGTGTTTAGGCCAGTTCAAAATGGTCTTTTTGACTGGGCGGAAAAGTCGTGCCAGGTAAACAAATAGGTAAACAACCACAGATCTGCAGCTTGTGAGCACGGGCGGACACAGACCATGCCATTGCAACCCTGAAGACACTACAACAACTGGCAAAAAGAATGAGGCAGGTCATGTGAACAAAACTGGCAAAGACAAGCGGCCGCAACACCCACGAAATCGGTTTATGGAGCCTCTCGGTTTCACCAATATGTCGCTAGAAGAAAACTGCATTCCAATGGACGGCCTGGTTGCCCATAGTGGAGCACAAGGGAAAACGTGAGACGCACAAAAGGAGTTAATACAAATGATTAATTACTGGCAAAATTGTGCTCGGGACACGAGTCCCACTAGCGTTATTTTTGTGTGGCCAGATGACTAGTAGCAAACCAAAGTGCCAACGGCCCTGTAGTTTCAGATTCCAGCATGATGCATGCTCTCGTAATTATGAGAAGTTTGCCTCTATGCTGCCGACGCCTTTTCAGGGAAAGTGGCTACCAGCGTGGACAGACCGGGTAAATGGCACACAGTAGAAATTTTCATAGGAAGAATCTACAAGCGATGGCATGCCGTGATGCCATCTGAAAAACTACAAAGCAAAGTGTGGTGGTAGCATAAAAAGTGGTTGGGGGAGAGGGGTGTGTGTGCATCACGTTTTCACTGTGGCTTATTTTTTTTTTGCCTGGGCCACGACTTTTCCCCTCATGTTTGGCTAACTGGAAAACCCAGTTAATTCTTCAATATTTTTCGTGGCCCCGATGACTCTGAATTAACAATGTTTTACTATTATATATCTACGCTCCACTGTGGCAGCCATATGGTTTGTTCACATTTATCGAATTTATCAGGGGTGACTTTACCTTTTATTTAGATTTTGGTGGCCTAGTGCACTATATTATAATGTTACAAAATATTTCAAGTGTCTTTTGTGCCTCATAAAAAAGAAACTGAAAGACATTTGGTTCAAATGATGTTAAATCCTCCAGTGCGACAGGAGTGTTACAAACCCTACGAGAAGACACTCTATGCGAGCCCCCTTTCAAAGACAAAATCAGATGCTGCCTAAGTGCCTTTTCCCTTCCTCTTCAGTGCTCTTTCTCCTTTTCAAGACAAACTCAGCCAGAATGGCAGATGAGATTCTCACGAGTTCCACAACTGCACGCTCCACAACTATGGCACGCCAGGCAGACTTCCCAGATGGTTGGTCAACAATTGCACTGACTGCACAGTGCAAAATACACAGGCATATGAAACAAGAATCAAATGAAATGGTGCCTGCTACTAAATCAGGAACCACCAGAATGCAACAAAACCACACAACTCATACCACAAGTGGTTAATGTCTATGCTTTCATTCTAAACTGTCCACAGGATAGAGCAATGATGTCATTAATTGCCATTTGTGTAGGTTTTGTGACATCATGATGGTTCCTCATAAAACTACTCTATGGTTGAATGACTAAATTTAGTTGGTAGTAGGCGCTAGTCCATGTCATCTTTGTCCAGAGCCCTTCGGTGTTTGCCATCATGCAGACAATACTTCCTGGCCACTAACTGCAATTGTGCGTGAAGGACGTGCGTGAGCGTCTAGTTAAACACGGAAAGCAACAAGCAAGGGACGGTTCCATCCCGACAAACAAGTGTGGACGACACGTGGTGGACTGGATCCTGCTCCTGCCAAGCAGTTACCGAACAAGGTAGACACTCTCTTGCAGACCGTATTATAGATGAATGGCCACAGCTAGCCTGTGAAACTTTCGTGTAGAACCCCCTAAGTGTCATTCATGTTTAAGCAACAGCAATAGAGGACAAACACGGGAGCATGAAGGGACACGCTACAGCACTCCCGTCTTTGTCCTCTAGCGCCATTGCTTAAACATGAATGATCACCAACTAGACCAAACCTCTATTCTTCCCACAAGTGTACCCAGAATGATGCACACAGGGCCAGAGCTCTCAGACAAGTTACAAAACTCTGTTCCCCCAAGTTTTGATCTGACCAATCCATTTAAACCATTCGGAGATGATGAAGCGGTCAGTAAGAATAAAAATCCTAAACTAATCAGTGTGCATACTTTTAAAGCCTCGACCTGTAGTGAAGCACTGTGTACTGGTGCAACCAAGGAACGGAACTGAGGACACTTGACGCTTTTACCCCTAAAATCATTTCAGCAGAAAAAAAAAAATAAGGGCAGAGCTGACCAGTGTCAAAGCTTCACACTGTCGGCGCTGCCCTATTTTTTTCCTGGTTGAAATGAACATGCTGCCTGACCAGACGAGGCTTCATGAAACCTTAGACTTCATAGCTCTCGGCTACTCAGAAACGCTCACCCGTCCAGTGATTTGCACGGACGTGGCCAACATGACAGAGCCGAGAATAACTGGCTCGGTTCCTGGGCGGCGGAATGTCTTCACACACGGACCGAGTGGCAAACGACACTGGAGCGCAACGGTGTGGACTGAGCGAGGGCCGCCCAGCGGCTCCTCCTCCTTTTTCGCGGCTGCAGCAACGTGGTGCCGAGGAGGCGGTCACTTGCTGAACAGCAGGTGCTGGTTGCGCAGGATGTACTCAGTGAACTGGTTGATGTGGGTGATGGAGCTGAGTGATGCCTGCTCCTGGCGCGACCACAGCAGGTTGGGCCCAAAGACAATGGCCAGGTTGGATGCCGTCATTTTGTTCAGGTCACTCCTGTCTATCACCTGCGCGAGAAGAGGGAGAACGTCACACTATTTGAAACCAGTCGGCCACTCTCCGAAGATGCAATCAAACTACAATTCGATCCAGTTTTTGTACCTGGTGAAAACCAATGCCATCATTCCTTTCATGTATGTAGTGATGCTTTTCCAGCAGCAAAGTATGCTGTATGAAAATAGCTGCATTTGGAATCTTATCACAACTCAATTAAAATTTGTGACATGTATGCCGCGGTCACGATTTTGAAATGGATGGCAACAGAGTCTAGCATCTATGGTAAAAACATGAACGCCCCGCAGTATAATACTTGTGAAGCTTGCCAGTGATGGCAACACTTTCCCATTAGTATTTCTGGCTTTTTCTAGCCTCTAAAAGCTCCATTTTCACTGAAAGTGACATCCGTTGTTAAAATGAAGCACCCCATCAATGCAGGCAAACTTGGACTTGTCTTCAGTGTCCCAGTTGGAATCAGTAAGCAAGCCTCACACATTCTAGTGCACCTGTCATGCAGAGCCAGACCTGCATTTGCCAAGGGATGCGATTCAAATTGTTATTGTGAGCTTCAAGTGCGGCTTCCACTGTGTGCAGACATTTTTGTAGCAAAAACTACTCGCTATTTTGCCGCACCTGTCTGAAGAGCAAAGAAAAAGAAGAAAAAGATGAATAAAAAATAAAGTTGAGGAAAAAAAAGAAGGCGAAGGAGAAGAAGAAAAAGAAGAAGAAGACAGATAACTCAGTAGTTGGCGGAGGCCATCGACAAGAGCGAGTTGCTAGGACAGAAGATTCATTCGAACGCTGTGATGGCAGTGTGCCCCGGAGTCGGATGCAGAGACGATGCCATACCACTAGAAGTCTTCACACCCGAATGAGAATGGTCAGCGTTGAGACAAGGGGTGCTCGTACGCCAAGTGATTCCCCTATGGCATAAATAAAGCTGAAACCATAGAATAAACTACTATGCGCAATAGCCATGTCTTTACTTTCAAGCCGAATTTAAGCGTAGCCACGCAGATTGCTCTCGCATAACTCCAGGTTTAACTACAAGCTAAACCACAGCTAATATTTTTTTTTGAAATTCATTATTTTACATCTTTCCTTTGCAAGAAAGGTGTAAAGGCATACATGGTGCAATAATTTGCCCCTGAGCACTTTCCCAAAAACATGTATGCATCACACCACAAAATGTGTCTTGGGAAACGCTCTCGCACTACTCTGATTCATTCATCACATTGTTGATTGAACTGCACAATTTTCCCCTGCTGGTCACACTGCAGGTGGCTGGCCGCATGCACGCAAGCAAAAAATTGTAGAGGTTCAACTATCTTTGAACTACCGTAAAAACCCGCGTATAATACGAACCCGAATATAATACGAGGTGAAATTCTGGAGACGCGAAATGGAAAAAAAAAGTTTTTACCGCATATAATACGAGAGAGAAAAAACAAGACATTTATTGAAATCGGACCTCACACTTCAATCACTTTCATCTTCAGCAGCGCTTTCCTCGGAAATTTCTTTGTCGGACAAATCATCCCACAGGTACTCATCTTCTGTGCCATCGAGGGCGTTTGAGATGCCGCACTTCTTAAACGAACGGCGCACAAGCTCCTCTGGGATGCTTGCCCACGCGTCCACAATCCATTTGCACAGCGTGGCTGGCAATGCTCGCTTCAGCCGCCCGGCCGGCGTCACTGCAGGCTCACCTGACCGCATCCATTCCGCGTAGCATCGCTTGACTGCGTCCTTGAAGGGTTTGTTGACACAAACGTCGAGAGGCTGAAGTTGTGAGGTCATCCCACCCGGAATCACAACAAGTTCTGTGCGGCAGTCGCTTAGCAGCCTTTTCACCGAGTCGGCCAAATGGCAACGAAACGCGTCCAGCACGAGGATGGATGGAAAGGACAACAGTGCACCGGGCCGTTTGCACCACACTGACTTCACCCAGTCGAGGACAAGATCCTCGTTCATCCAACCTTTTTCGTGGCATCTCACGATGACATTCTTCGGCAGCTCCTCACCTTTCGGCATTGTCTTGCGCTTGAAGATGACATAGGGCGGGAGCTTGCGGCCGTCTGCCGTGCACGATAGCATGACTGTAACCCGCGTCTTCTCGTTTCCAGTAGACCGGATACAAACTTGTTTAGAGCCTTTCTCATGGACGGTGAGGGGCGATGGCATGTCCAGGTAAACCGGCGTCTGGTCAGCATTGCCTATTTGCCCCAGCTGAAAGTTTTTGGTCTTTCGCAAAGAAATCACGTGGCGCTGAAAAGCCACCAGCAGCTCTTCGAAGGATTCGGGCAGCTTTTGTGAAATCGAGGTTCGCCGGCGTAGCGAGAATCCAGCACGGCACATATAGCGATGTATCCAGTGCTTGCTTGCTTTGAAGGCGGAGCTCGGAATTCCCTTTTCCCTTGCAAGCTCCCTAGCTTTTGCTTGCATAAGCTCTACGCTCACAGCTAGATGCGATGCTCGCTGTTCTCGTACGAACTCCGTCAGAGCGAGTTCAATTTCCGGGAATGCGCCATTCTTTGGCCCGCGAAAGCTTCTTCGCATTCCCTTGCACGCGAAAAGGGCTTCTTTCTGTCGTCGCCATCCGCGAATGCTTCCCTCGGTGACGCCAAACTGCCTCCCGGCCGCACTGTTGCCGATGTTTTCAGCAACTAAAATCACCTTTCTCTTAAAAGCAGCCGAGTACTGTTTCCGAGACCCTGGCATCCTGCTCGTTCACTTAAAGAAAAAAGCGTGCACTTTTTCGCGAACCGTGGTTTGCACGAGAGCACATGCGCTGATGCTGTGCGCACTCGACGACTCAACAACAAAGAGACGACACCTCGACGTCGTGGCCACTGCGGGGTACGGCCACGTTAGGGCAACGAAGCCAAGCCGTAGCCGCACATCGATAACAAAGCCAAGCCGTAGCCACGCGGCAACAACGAAACCAAAACTTCTCGCAAAACTTTGACATTTTGGTTGGGATCCGCAAATAATACGAGGCGGAAATTTGGAACGCTGAAAGTTGGAAAAAAAACTCGTATTATACGCGGGTTTTTACGGTAAGTTTCACAAGCGTTAGCCATCGGCCACAATCGCTGCTGCCACTCCGATTCTGGCTCACTTCCACGCTTGGTAAGCTTCTCGGCAACAAGCTACAGTCTCGCTTTTCATTGCTCGGAGATTCTGACATCTTGCCTCTGTCTTTAGCCAGATGGCGCATGTGTATGCTGTTTCTTGCCTAGGTTAAACGAAGGAGCGGCACAGATGGAACTTGATATCGTCTTCATCAAATTCCATCTGTGCCACTCCTTCGATGTTCCTCTATGTGGACGACGTCCACTGCATAGCGCGAGAGTGTGTTGCACTTTTTAATGAGGCATGATCAGCTGCAGCAATAGCATAGCGCTCTCGTCCCTGGGCATGATGATGAAGATGACTATGTTTGCTGCACAGCACGAGCGTTCAAGGTCACAATTGCACCATGCATTGACCTTTAGGTTCGTGCATGGTAGGAGAATTCTAAAACTGACACTACAAGCACTGCTCTTGGGCTCAGAGCAACGGAGTTACCCACAACAACTGCCTAAACTGTTATGTTTGTGGTGCTATGGAAGGAGAAAGAACAAGACACATCCAACTGAGTAGCAAGTTGTGTTCTCATCTCAGCCCCTTAACTACACGAAATGTAAGGTGTAACAACATCTCGTAAGATCGTTACATAAAAGTCTCGGGCTCCATCCACGCCAAAAATATAGTTCACCATCAATGAGAATTGCAGAGGGCTCAATAACCAAATGTCTGACTGCCTTGTCTGTGATATCAGCGACACCAATAGTAACAATTGATTTACAGGTAAGGAGAGGCGCAGTATCTGTCAGACATATTCTGTGGACACCTGAACCGTGCCGTAAGGAGAGGAAGGAAGCTGGGAATGAAAGTGGAAAGAGAGAAAGGGGTGCCTAGTGGAAGGCTACGGAGTAATTTTGACCACCTGGGGATCTTTTATGTGCACTAACATTGCATAGCACACGGTTCACCTCCATCAAAACGCAGCCCCGACAGTCGGGTTTGAACCCGGGTGCTCTGGCATAATAGTCAGGCATCTTAACCACTGCGCCACCGTGGATCTGCAGCACTAAGCATGTCATTCTACACCAATTCATGTTTTCATCAAAGTATTTGCAGATATTTCGAGAAGCCTGAGTGATACACTTTTGTGTGCTCACTGAGCTCTGCACAGACAGGCGTTGCAATGGGGCTGACCTTGGCCAGGAACTCAACGATGTACTTGAGCAGCTCATAGTTATCCTCGGGCAGCCGCTCCAGGAGCAAGGCACGCGCTTGAGTCAGCTTCTCGGACTGGTCCAGCTCTGGGAGAGAGGCGCAAAGAAAGAGGTGCGTCAGTTGCCTCATCAAGGAGCAAAGACGAAATGCCAGCGTGAATTGGCCGAGCATTGTCTGGAAAACAGTCAGCTAAGATTTGGCAAAAAATTAATTTCTCATTGAAGAGAAACTGCACACGCTGCAATCCAACTGTGCCTATGCGATGAATTTGTGAGCAAATATACAAAACTTTGTTATGAAGAAAATATGGTTGTGAACAAAAGATCGGCCACAAATGAAATCAACATTCCTTTGCGAAAATAATCATGTCAGCTTTAATTTCACACAACATAATTTTTGAAAGCCGCAAGAAGCAGGATTACTGCACAGAAGATCTGCACACTTTGACGTAAATATGGCCACTGAGGGAAGTCTATTGTGACTACTTGGCAGGACAGGCTCGTGGCAGGTGATGCTACTGCCGTATTTACTCGTATAATGCTTGCACTTTTTTTCGTGGAAAATTGATACTAAGTTGGGAGGTGCAATAATTATGCGGGGAAAAGTTTTGAGCAAATGTTTTGGTGCGCTAAAAGCAAATTTAAATCAGATGCGAATCGGGATTCTTAGGTCAGCTATTATAAATATAACCAAAACATTACTTTCAAGCAGAACTTACCCTTGTTATAAAAGTACAGGGTCGCAAAAGCACAAACTGCTAAAGCGCTTTATTACCACATGCAGCCTCATCATCACTCCCCGCGTTTTGTGGTATAATGCTCACAGCAGACCATACAATTGTACTCTTGATCAGAGACTTGATCCGAGTCCGTGTCGACACTGCAATCGCAGTCTCCAGTAGCATACTACGCAGAACTCGTTGACGCTGAAGTGCCTGCTGGCAGCACGGTTGCTATGCTGTAGCGCATACTCGGAAGCTGTCAGCTTAAAAGCAGCTGTATAACTTGCGTACCGCCCCACCGTGATGCGGCACCAAGAACACGGTAGACAGTGGAACAAAGCAAGTAATACAGACTGAACGAAGGAACAATGAAAACGAGACGCGGAGACACCTTGCACAATGGCGACGACTACGAGCATCATGGAGGTATAAAAAAAAATAAAAGAGCATAACCTATGATGATGAGGATTATCTACCCGAACACGCTATTGCCGCCTGGTAGCGCAAACACAACGAGGCCAGCTAGGTTCAGTAGCACTCCAAAGATGGCGCTTGTTACTACTAGCAGACAACTCTCGCGGTGGTAATATTGGTAGTGCGATGATTATGCGAGGAAAAAAAAATTCCAATTTGACGGCCAATGTTGGGGGTGCGAGCATTATGCGAGTAAGTACGGTAAATGCTGTCACAAAAAGAGATGCAAGCAAGACGTTCGCTATGCTCCAGAAGACAAGCCTAAAACAGAAGTTCTGCTTTGGTGACTCCAAAAGAAGGCGAAGAAGTGTTTTTACACACAAAGCAAAGTTCATCTCTTAGCCATCCGAGATGGCTAAAACCCCTTCAAGTCTGACTTCCGTGTCAGCCATTCGCGAACGTTACTTAACATAGGACTAGTGGACTGAAATAAAGAACCACATCTGTTGCATAGTTTGCTACTTTGAAAAAAAATTAAAAATTTGGTAGCTAGAAGATTCCGCTCTCTGTCGGTTTGCCAGGTAAAGAGAAGACGAGAAATTCCAGATGAGCTTCCTTCCCATTGCTTTAAGCTGCTAGCTGCAATGCATGTTTTCACTGAAAACTGAAATTATATGAAAAAGAATAAAATTGTGTCCATTTCCTCCTGTATTTGTTTCCATTTGTGGAAAAAATAGCAAAAATAAGTAAGCACTGAAAGCAGAATTTCAGTCCACTAGCTGTTACAGTTTTTTTTATTGCAAAATGCCAAAAATCAAAAGGTGCAGGCTATAAGCTGAAATTCTGCTTTTGCAACTTAATAAAAGATTTATATCAAAATTCTGTACATTTGCAACACCAAAAGTGAGTAACATTAGTAGTAACTAAGACCACACTCGACCTTACCCTATTATTTGAAAGAAAATAGTGTTAAAAAACTGAAGAAACTGCGCTAAGTGATACAGAAAGACATGAAAACAGACAGGCGCGCACTTCGTCCATATATGTTGGTTTACGAAACACCAGCTAGCAGTGTTCTACAAGTCAGCCAATTTAACATTTATTTAACAGAGTATCACACTGAAATGGTTGAATAGAATAAAATATAAATAGATTATTGCGTTCCCATCACAGAACCAAATATGACCAGATTCCAAACCACTGTCATTAAATAGGGCCAATTGAAATTGGACATTCTGAACAAGCTATTGTATGTTGTCATGATGACGTACTCTTCATGTGCGCAAGCTACATGGTAATGAGGAAAATCTGAAGATGTGCTTTGTGTAGTGCCTGGTATCAAATGCGGTGCAGGATAAGGAATGCATGAGGAGCGTTCGTAAAAACTCGAGAGATGGCACTTCTTTTAGGCAGGCAGGCTCACCCTGGAAGCTCATGATGTCATCGTAGAGGTCAAAGGTGAGCAAGGGCTCCTCCAGCTCCCTCAGGAAGGTCTTGAGGATAACTGCCGCCACGTGGATGTTCTTGTACGCATCGAAGTTGACGTACTTCCCTGCACATTGTGTCATGCACTGGACTTAGGGCATGGCCAAATGCTACAACAGCAAACAACCACCACCTCGGCTGCTGCACTGCTGTGGAAAGTTCTCCTGCTCTAATAAGGGCACACAAAGACAGCATACAAAAGTTTACTGAAAGTGCTCAAATGTGTGCTAGTCTAGCACTGTAGCATAGAATGTGGAACAATCGTACAACTATCGTGCATATTAGAAAGTATATAGCGTAAATGCTGCTTCATTCTGGTATTGAAGGAAGCACTTCAGAGCGCTTCACTCCAGCAATGTATATTCTATAGTACTGAATGCTTCATTCTACACTGGAATGTACATAAAGTATACGCTGTTTCAGTCCAGGACAAAATGAAGTAGGACACTGAACTAGCAAATACATAACCGAAGCATCACCATGGCCACTCACCTTCATCAAACAGTGCCTGCACTGCTTTGACGACCTGTGTGTTGGCTGACCGCCGGAAGATGCCCTCCGTCTCAAGCGCTGCAAAGCATAAGTTGGGACATAGGGGTGAGGATAGGCACGCCCAGAAGACAGCCATGCCTTCATCACCTGCCTCGAATTTACAAGACATTTAAAAAAAACACCACTTTTGCAATTTTCGGCAACCCACGGTGCTAGGCTTTTGCACGCATCCATACACAAAAACATCATCTAGCACATGTGGAGTCAGCAGCAGAGTTCTGTCACTGGTCCGCCAGTGCGCCTCCTTTTCCACTCTCTCCTCTGCTGTATAGCCGTGGTGGGGGCAAACGGCAAAAAAGCGAACAACCGTGTAGGGTTGACTGCTAACAACTCTCATGGGTGGAGGACTGTACTTCTGTAAAAGTTTTATGGTGCTCCTTTAAGAAATGTTAGAGCGGCCTCGCAGTTTTTGTTCCCAGAGTGCGGCTATGGGTAGAGAAGAAAGTGGTTGGATTAGTCTAGTCTTTCTAGCATATATAGCATATATGGATTGCAAAAGCTACTCTTTATGCCACTGTCACCTGTCGCAGCCCCTATGCTGTGATACGCTATGGCCCAGGTTAGATTTAGATGACAACATGAAATATGGTGGATGATTTACACTGTGCACAACCTATAGTGGCTAACTTAACAGATGGAGAAAATACACAGTGCAAACACCAGCGAGTTGTAGTTGACTTTGCTGAATGCCACATTAACCTACTTATTATACAGTCTCTTTACATGCAGTAGTCTTCTTTCCAAGGGAGTGATAGCTTACGAATGAGAGACAGAGGAGAGGGTCAAGAAAGTCGTTGCATATTTTGTACAACAATGCATGGCTGAGTGCAGATTATTATTATTATTATTATTATTATTATTATTATTATTATTATTATTATTATTATTATTATGTGTATGGACAGAGGCTATCACAAAAACATAACAATGAAAAGTAAATGTGCCCACAAGCCAGAGACTTCTCGAGAAGCTGCATGATGTTGCCAAACAAGCCAGAACATTGTACATGCTTTGTTTTACAATGCTGCAAACAAATTTCGCAAAAAGAAATGCACGCAGTTTTCAATTCATACATTTCAATACAAGCACTTTTCTTTCAATCAACATTTAAAGTTGTAAACTCAAACATAAACTGTTTTTAAGAACTCTTTATATGCCTGCTTCACATTTGCAAGAAATGAAACCACATGAATGTTGTCAGACAGCATGTTACAGCAGCCACTGGTGCTTTGTTTTTTTTTTTTTCATCGTATCCACTTAAAATAAAGACCGAATGACTTTAACTACCCACTCCCCCCCTTCAGGGCCAGCCTTAAATGTTCACAAGTCAGAGAGACAGCTGCCTTGTATACGTGAGAATCATGTGGCCCAGCTGCTACACTTGCATGCACCTGTCGTGTCTTGTTTGCTCCTGTGCTTTCGTCTATGTCTCGTTAATACTGCAAATGTTTTACACCATGCACCGCAACCCACTGGCCCAAACTACAGTGCTTTTACTCCCACGAGGAGCTGCTGCATAGACTGCATGAAATTGATCATTCCAATGCAGCATCGAAGGACACAATGAAAGTAACACATGGAAACTGTAGAGAGTGCCTGGCAATGATTTCTCATGCCCCTTTGTTGCAGGACCTCTTTGTTTCCCAAAATATGTTGCTCCGTTCCGTTCCTGAATGAAACTCCTTGCACCACGCCACGTTCAGATAGTGCTCATCTAGCACTGGTCACAAATACAAAGTCGATGTGCCATGTTGTCGAACAAGTGTACATAATCACTATTCTTCTATATTAGGAGCTGGCATTGAGTAGAACCTCGTTTCTATCTATGCAGTCTCCATTCCTGGCAGCATTCACCTCAAGGTCACCATTCAAAATGGTCTGTGGTTTCATTTACAGTATTTCAGTTTTATTACACAACCCTGCACTTTATACTGTAATGCATTTGGGTCGTGGAAGTGTCCATAACAAACAAGCAAGTAGGCTGCGATGCAGCAAAGAAGGGAGCATACCGTTGTCGTTGTCCAGGTACGTAACACAGTCCCGAACGACATTTGGAATCGGATCTCCGCTGTTGTGCTTCTTGATGCTGCACCAAGAAGATGAAAAATGCAAATGATGAAGATGCAAGATAAAGACGCTAGAATGCAAGAATTCAGTGAGCTTAATTGGCCGATGAAAGCAGCAGAGCCCCGAGTCACACACTGCTACTTGCGAGCGCAACAGGACTGCCCAAAAGGCTAAAAAAATGCGGCAGACTACCCTAGAAAAGCGAGCCAGGTAATCAATCAAGCATGCAAATGAGCAATGGTTGCACATGACTGCAGACTATCTACCCTGCAAAGCGCATCATCATCATCAACCTGACTGTGCCCACTGCACGATAAAGGCATCCCCAGTCCTGGTTTCGGTCCAGTGCCAGCTGCACCGATTTTGCTCTTACAAACTTCCAAATCTCATCCCTCTGCCTAACTTCCTGCTGTCTTTTGCTACGCTTGTCTTCTCTTGGAATCCAGTACGCCACACTCAGTAACAATCAGTCATCTTGCCATCACATTACATGCCTGCCCATGCACGGTTCTTCATTAAAAAAAAAAGACGTCATTAATCCGCATTAGTTCCCTGACGTCCTCCACTCTCTTCCTGTCTCTTAGCATTACACCCATTGTTTTCTTTTCCACAGCTTACTGAGCTTTCCTCAACTTAGGTGCATTCTTTCTTTTTTAATCTGTTCTCTAAGTGAACTGTCTTATTCAACTACATAGCAGCAGTTATTTTCCTCCACCACAGCCATTTCCTTTTACTCTGCAAAGTCTTCTCCTTATGAGTGTGACTACGCACCTTGACTAGCCAGAGTTTGAGACTAGACCAAGAAGAGCTACAGACTGTTTTGCATCTACAAGCACTAGAATGCGGAACTTACCTTTCATGATGGATGAGGACAGCAGGAACAGATATGCACTACACGAGCACTTTTTTGCACCTCAATATTGATGGGAAGGCGCAGATTACTAATATCGACCCATTTCATAACAAAAGAAAGAACATTGGGCAACAAGACACAAGCTGCCATGTGCTCTTGCCCGGTGTTTTTTCCCATTGCTCACCTCTCTTGTTAATGTTTTCTTATGGGGTGGGGTTGTACATTATTCCATGTTCTAATAAACAATCATTTGCAAAAAAGTGCTCTTGCCACGTCGTACCTCTCCCTGTTGTCCCCATCCTTCATGTTAGTTCCACCACGAATCTGATTCAAGTCACCCAGTTTTCCATTTTACTGAGTTAATTTTGAAGGTGAAGTCTTTGCCAATACAATTATAATGAACAAGCTGCCAGCAATGTATCTTACAGGCCAGTACTCCCATTCCAGGGCCTTCACCTGAGCTGAGAACTCCAGTGCATATCAAGTAGTACATATCACAAATGCTGGCTCCTTCACCAGGTACATGGGAATGTTTTGAAATTTTCAGTATATAATAAACCTATAAATAAATGGTCCCTTGATGAGTGATCGCATCCTGTGCGCAAGTGCCTCCCTGCTGTGTGTAAGCCAAGTTAAGCTCCTCCTATGCGAGGGAATACCGTAAAAACCCGCAAATAATACGAGGTTTTTTTGCCCAATTTTATCATGTCGAATTTCTGCCAAGTACTATATGCGGATCTGAACAAATTCCTGTTCCGGCCTCGTTATTAATCAGCATCAGGCTTCCAACGAAAAATAAAACGCCATCTAGTGGCAGCATCGGCTTACTGTTTTGATGATTTCGATTTAACCAGGCTGACCCCACGATCCTCGCGACCATGGTGCCCGCGGTGCACACGCGGCTGGAAGGAGGTTGATAGCACCTCGCATGATGTTGAGATAAAGGATCACTCGGCACATTGCACTGGCCTCTCCAGCCATGCTGGCTGTGCACCAGACTGCGGATTGAATCGCAGACGCCTTGCCAGTATTCATTCCCAGGAGCACGTCGATCGCGCTTTCGAGAAATGCGGGATACCAAACGTGTTTAGAGGTATTGAAAAAGAGCTTCTACATGTCTCGAGCACAGGACTCTCGATCGGCAGATGATACACGCACCGTACGATGACAATCGCGAAAACCCTGAAGCTCGGAACACTTCATGGGCGCACACGCCGCGCGCCTGCGTAAGGTGCTGAAGTGAATAGGCGTGAGCACGGTGCAAGATGGCCACCAACTCGTGTGCTACAGTCTTGCGTCAGATCTGGAAGCAGCCTATACTAGTTTTAGAACAACTGAATGATCATGTGGCGTCCGCGATTGCCGGGGTGAATGTCAGCTACTCTTGTTCTCACGGCGTGTGAAATTCTCCGACCAAGCATTTCGGCGCAAGAAGGGGAGCGAACCAGCACCAGCGCATGAAGTTTCATGGCCTTATTCGTCGTTCTGCATCGTTATTCGGTCGTTTTGAGATTAGCTGGCGTCATATAGGCAATTGCTCGGGCCCACTCCACAGCGCTGCATGCCAGCACACTTTTCTAACTGTCTCTATCTAAGACCGTTGTCAGAGCCTGTAGACCGCAATCTTCCCCTTGTTACCATAGGGAGCAAGATGATTGTTTGTTTGCGTCTTTTCTAAGAAGTTATGCCCAAAGCATATGTTGCATCGGTTAGGTATCCCTCAAATTTATAGAGTTGTTTGAAATCGCTGTGCACTGAGAGTGACATTCCTGGAGATGATCCTTCCCAAAAAAGCAATGCTCATATCTGCTGCTGCAATATGGATGCCAGCAGGCACAACAAGGCGGCATCGCTATGCAGAATATCGAAGAACAACCAAGCAGCCTTTTGCTCTCATCTCCTCCCCACAATTATCTGTCATCAGAACAAAGCATCAGGTGTCATTGCAATCTGTCTATAGTCGCAATCGAGAGGGCCTGGACAGCACTTGAAGAAAGCCTGACGGATGCTTGATTTTGTTAGTAGTGCAATGTACTGCCACTGGGTGGCGCAACCTATCCTCACTCGAAGCACTGTCCGCATTCTTGCGTTTGCACACAATATAGAAATGTGACAGCTTGACAAGTCTCCTGGCTCTATGTAAAATCCCTCACAATGCACCACCTGGAGCATGCTGGGCATCCTCATAACTCGCAATCTATCTTCTGCAGTGAGCTCATGCCAAGTGTACTGATAAAAACTGACAGATGATGTGCAGAATGGAGTTTTGAACCACTGCGTCCATCCCAAGTGTGTATGTGGATGGTTGGCAATTACTCACTGTTCCAAGGTGGCCCGGAACTGCTGGGTGGGCGAGTAGACGGGCACAGCCGTCTTGTTGAAGAAGCTGCTGCTGTGCGAGTGCGGAATGCGTGCCGCTTTGGCATTGGCGAGCAGCTTGCGGTCGTGTCTGCAAACAACAGGCGGAGCCACTCGTTACCACTAGCAATTCACTTTCGAGTGCGAAATGGACAGAGGCGTCATTTTGAAGGCCTAAAGGTGCATATTTTGAGGCCACCTAAGTTATACAGTTGAGATGCACAGAGCAGCACAGCTAAAGAAACACTGACCATAGGATGACAGTCTATGCCATAAATCTGTACTGTGCAAAACAGCACAAATCAATGAACAGTGTTTTACACAGACACACTGCTTCATATGAGCCTACACCATAGAGCACTTATGCAAAGCTCGTTAAGAGGCCCATGTATTGAAATCAGGTGGCCAGACTGGGCCTAAACTGTAAGGTCAGATGACTGTCACGCCATCTGTGGACAGTCAAACGGCACGGGATGGTTAACAACTGCAATATGGTGCCGCACAACAAAAAATCACTGAAACAGGAGCAGTAGAAGAAACGTGTAAATACCTAGTAAAGATACAAATCAAGACCTGAAACAAGCAACTTGTGCAACAGTTTTTGAGTTTATAATGAAAAGTATAACAAGTGTACACTTGCCACTCCTAGCTGGTGCATCGCGTCTGCTAACCATGGCAAAGTGACAAAAGCTCGCTAATGTGCTAGACATGGCAAGACACATGTTGCAGAAAATTACACAAAGCTCATACCACGGAATGAAAGTGGCACTTCTTCTATGCCACGCAAAAGGTCTGTGGGTGACGCAAGCACAGCAGCAACGTACTCACTCAAGCACTTGCTCGGGTATCCGCAGCTGGTCATAATGGACGTGCTGCTTCAGCTCGTGCAGGTGATTCACGTACGAGATCTTCCTCCCAAATTTGGCACTGCACCACAGGGGAGGAGCGATTGGAGTAAAGAAAAAAGCAACTTGGCAATCTTGTCTTCATTTTTCTTTTCCTTCTCTTGCTTTGCACATTCGCAAGCTTAGAATTCACTGCCGGTACACATGTGAAGCTAGCTACTGTAGCTACTGATTTTTAAGCCAGCTGGAAAGGAGTACCTTTCTTATTTTTGACTCCGACTGTAATTCGTAGGCCACAGTTGAATTTGCCTTACCATTTCCGGTAGGAGATGACAAGCTAGTAGCTTCACCAAACAGTTATTGAACACAGTGTAACAAATACTTTATTCAAGACAGCCTGCATGATAACACTGCCTTTGAGTGCACTAATTCACATATTTTCCCATCACCATTTTGATGTAAAAATTGTATAACAGCAATATTTGAATTGGCTATTTATATTAAGGCTAGCACTCTACACTACATGAACTACTGAGATACAGTAGACATCATGTCAAGACAAACCCAGCTAAGACAAATTCTTGAATAAGATGAACAGATTTACACATCATTAGCTGGTTTCCCATTGGAGTGAACATAAAAAATGTATGCTTATGACAGTTTGTTCTGCGTGTCAACAGGTTACGATAAATTTCCACAGCGATCATGAACCACGGCAACCTCGCACAACCGCCCATCTGCACGACACTAAAAAAAAGGATTTGCTTCTACGCAAGAAAGCACACAAGATGGCTGCCCCACAGTTTTGCACAAAGGTGCACACAAGCCGTCTTGCAGGAGCTCACTGTCTTGATGAAAGCTTTCTTGCCAGTGCCAGAAAGGCAGGGAACCTTTGCACTAATGCTGGCACAGAAATCCGCCATTGTCAGACATCAGCATAGCGTGCCAAAAGGCACGTACGTGCAAAGTGCACGTGCTAGACGACTTGAGGATTAAAAATGCCAGGATTGCATCATCAGCAGCAAATTTTAAGTTATTCCCTCTCTGAAAGGCTATTTGTTGTCTTTATTATCATATACTTAGACATACCTGGCTTGCTCACATCCCTCTTATTGCAAGGGGCATTTCTGTTAAGATGAACTTCTGAAAAACGCAAACAAATTTTGTGCTCTCCCGAAGTTGATCTTAAGAAGAGTCTCCTGTGTACAAATTTGTTACAGAAAAACTGCTCAGCCAGCTAGTTCAGCATGGTTTGCTTTACCACAGTGTATGCAAGAAATGGATGACGAAGAAAAGAAAAACACCAAGAAGCGCTGACTTCATGCCATGCACCGCAGCCACATTTATACAGATCACTGCGTAAGCATGCAAAAGGAAAAACTGTGGCCACTACTCTGCACACGTGCTGAGCAGACACTGGTAAAATTGCAAGGCTTACAGAAAACATCCTCAGCATACCATCTGTGCTGTTAAGCAATGAGGAATGCCTTTTCTCGTGCACTGTGACCCAATAACAGCTGTTTTAAGACTGCAGGTTCTGTGTAGATGCAGCCTGCAGAATGCGTTTGGTGTGCAGACGTGTTGTTTTTACCGTCACATTTTTGTTTCGCTGCTTCAACTTTCGTGATTTTTTTTTTTTCCATTGTCCACTTATACACCCATTTGTATAAATGTTGGTGCAGCGCACAGCACTAAAGCAGTTGAAGCAGCACACAAAAATTTGAGGTACAGTAAGCAAGTGGAGCATGCCAGCTACAAGGGCATTTCTGTTCGAAGGATCACGACACCAGAAAATTTTGTGTAGCACCCACACACACACACACACATACACACATAAACACCCACCTAATGTAGGGCCGGAATAGCTGGTAGAGTATCTTGACAAAGCTGGTGGGGTGGACTAGATACAGGGCCTTGAGGTTCTTCTTGTACCTGCACCAGATTGGGGCATGCACCAAATGTGACCACAAGAGCAGGGGAAAAAAAAAATGAATACGAGGCATGCAAAATAGAGGTACATGAAAACATAACGAAGGGAAAACACTGGAACGATACTGGCATAAGTATCCATTGCATTACTATACTCTCTCTTCAGATGTGGGTTTGATTTCCTTAGTAAGATTTATAGCACTGCGCTCACAAGTTCTACTAAAGAAAAAGAAAATACAGCTTCTATATTATGTATGCATATCGAGCACCAGCTTTTCCTGCCGCTCTCCCAACAAATATATATGAGGGCAAATAAAGCATGGCTGCCATTACTAAGGTGTTCATTTCTCAATACCTGTGTCATGCACATCTATTTTTTTTCAAAGTAGATTTAGGCACATTCCAGGCTCCTTAGGATGGCATGCTATGCTTGCTGAGACCATAGCTGCAAGCAATCTGCTTCAGTGATTTGATCTCGTAACTAATCATAATTCTAGTGCCGTAAAACCTAGATAATTCGAATTCGCATAATTCTAAATCCCAGATAATTCGAAGAATTTCTCCATTCCCATAACATATAACGTAGATTTAACCGTACAATTCGAAGCAACCACTTGCACTAGTTCTGTTAATTCGAAGGTTTTCGGTGCTTTGTTGGAATGCTCGATTTTGCCATAAACCAACGAAGCGACGGCACCTCGAAGCCGAGAACTAGCGCCGCAGAGCGATGCTTGTGCTTGATACACCACAGTGCCCCAACCCCAGAGTTCTTAGCACAGAAAACCATTTTGTGGTACAGTCTCCGACCACCGAGGCAGTGAAGCACATCTCCCCCTCTTGAAGCGCTGGCATCAAAGCATCTCCCACTCGTAGCAGTAGCAGTGCATGCCCTTGCCGCGAATACTAGTACTCTTGCTCTGTGTTCTTGATGGAGTGAGAGTGCTTAACATCAACTTACGTCATTTATTTTGATGGCACGCTATGATAGAGGATTAACGTGCATCTCAATTACCGTACTTACTCGTGTAATAGATCCACTCGCATAATAAACCCACTGCACTTGTGCTGCTAAGAATTTAAAAAAAGAATGTTTGTCGTTAGTGCATTCCCCAACATCGCGCCATCGTAGTCATGGTCCCCAGCAAATTTCTTGTCCTTGACAGGAGTGTCAGCAGCGCCTTGCTCTGCTCATCTGGTTGCACAAGCCTGCTGGTTTTCAGGACATTCACTTTATCATGCCATAATTGCTGCGGGTGGCCTCCACTGCTACATGCCATAATTGCTGCGGGTGGCCTCCACTGCTACGGGTGACATACGATGTGTGTCTTGTGTCTTTGTACTGAACTTGTAGCGTAGCATAAGAAGCTATGGCGGCTGGGGACGTTAAGAAGCGGCAGATTATTCTTTTTGCTAGAGTCGTCCATCTTTGTTGTCGTGCTGAACGTGCGGCGTAGCGGAAGCTATGACGGCTGCAGATAAAAGCGACATATATATATTTTTTTTTTTGCGAGTCATCTATTGCATTTATGAATCAACGAAAGCATGCGGTCAGCTGTGATTATGACACTGGCTTTTAACATTGTTCACTTCAAACAGCATTTGCAGCTATCACGCTTTCCAATAATTTTGTGGCAGTGGACTCCGCCGACCCCAAGCACAGTTGCACAGTATTACAGTCTGCTGTCTAATCAGCTAGCACACATTTCTGCACATAGTTTTTTATTTTTCTTTGGTACTAACCAAACATTATGTTGAAAGGAGTAACATTAACATTCTTTCTGAAAATGTTCTTGTTCGAACTCACACAGTAGAATCTTCGTGATGTGAATCCGATTGATAAGAATTTCAGGATGGTACAAATTTTCAAAGCTTTCCTGCCGGAGTGCACTGCGTACAATGGGCAAAATTTCGGATGTTCCAAACACTGCTCTGTGCCACTACAGTTGATAGGAATGCATATACTGCACACCACTGACTCCGCTATCACCAACTGTGTTGTACCCATCACAAGCAGTTTGCAGCGCTGTGCAGCCCGCACATCGCTGACGTCGTGCTGGATGAGTTGGGAGAAGGTCACGGAGGCGCGCAGCACTCACACTGCCGGTGTCATAATCATCTGTCGCATTGTAAATACCGCGGGTGGCAAGCTGTGGCAATGTGACAAAAATAAATCTTCTTGGCCACAAACAATCTGCGTGAATGCCTTTCTGATACTTCTGTACACTGCCTTTGTTCGTTCAGTTAATACAAATTTTACGATACAAATTTTTTCGTGACCCTGTGTGAGATTTGTTTCCACAAAACAAAGATTCTACTGTATTTGATGTTCATTTTGATAGTCAAAGGCCTTTTTTTTTTCCCCTCTATATTCATATTCAATTTTCATTTGAAAAATCTCAATATTTATATATCCCACATAGTAATTCTTTGTATAGAAGGCACACTTTTTGCACTTTCTGCTGCCACGTGTTGCTTTTCGTGCTTTCCATTTGTTCACAGAAAATGCCCTGTCTGTTATACAGATTACAGCTCGGGTGGTGCACAGACATCTGAAAAAACTAATTTAGAACTTGCATCAACTGTTGTACTTCAAGCACTGCTTCTCTACATTGGTAGCTGGTTGTCGGTGCCTCAAGACGCATGAGACGCCATGTTGCTACAGCTCTACGTGAGATGCGTGGCTTAAGCTGCAGTTGTGCAGGAGAGCTGGGGTCTCTGGCACTCTGCGAACATTAAGCAATCATTTTCATGCATACAAGGAAAAAAGAACTGCTGCAATGTTTCAGACCAAAAAAAAAAGCAAGGGAGGTGTGGAGCTTCACCTTCATTTGACCTTGGAATACTAACACACAGTTAAAACAAAGTGTAGCGTGATGTACCGCCACCGTGTCAATCCACAAAATGACAGTGACCACTGCCCACCATGGCAGTCATAACCTTTGACCTTGACCTTTTACTTCTGACCTTGACTTTTAGGTAGGATGTTTGGTGGTTGCTTTCATATGACAATTTCGTTTAACCACATTAAAACCCTTAAGCAGACAACTGAAAGGCAAATGAGGGGCTCGGTAATAAAGCATTAGAGGAGTTAACAGTCTCTGAGTGCAAAGCAACCTTTTTTTTTTTATTATTATTATTCATACTGCTAACATTTACAGGAATGTTGTCTTGTGTTGATTATTGGAATAAAGAGCATTAAATGCAAAGCGGAAGGAAAAACAATGCGCCCACCATCAGCAGATTGTTTTTCCTTCCGCTTTGCATTTAATGCTCTTTATTCCAATAATCAACACAAGACAACATTCCTGTAAATGTTAACAGTATGAATAATAATAAAAGAAAAAAAGTTTACCTTGCACTCCGAGACTGTTCGCTCCTTTAAACACATTAAAACCCTGCCATTTGTTTTCTTTTTGGGCACCACATAGCAAAGACCATTCAGGACATACGAGTTACTGCATGCACCACACACAGGATGCAGGTGTTGCTGATGGATACAGGTCCCATAAAGAAAGGTGGGGAAAATATAGGCCACCCACTTTCGGTCGAATGCCCGGAAGGCGGTCCACAGCCAGCCCAGGGACGGCTTGTTCTTGCTGCTGAGGCCGTGGTGGAAGTAGACCAGCGTGTAGTCGCTCTCCACAAACTGGTCTAGCGTGTGCATCAGGTACCTGCCACACAATCAATGGCAGAGCAATTACAGAGACACAACCGAACTGAACAATCCAACGTGATCATAATTCTCTGGTGTCCACCTAAAAGTTGCTTATATAGGCACTGTGGCCGTTCAGAAAGGACTAAGGGAGGAGGTGGACAAGGTGAAATTTTTCTTTTCATTTACTGTCTAATTCCCAACCTGTTTCATTGATTGGTGCACCATGTGCCAACCAACCCCACCGTTGACACTTTTACCTTTCAATGGTCAGCTCGTTGTACCCCGGCAAAAGAAAGTCGCACTGCGGCCACAATGCACACAAAATAATGCTTCAACAGTGACACTAATACCGCTGTCGCACAGGCACTTAGGATTGTGATCGGTAACATTTGTATCGAAGTTTCAAGTGTGGTAGAGATGGACCGTGCTACATATGCCCACTTGATTCTGATCGACAAGTTAGATCACTACGTCAGACATGGTGCTATTCCCACGATGAAGTTCGTGATTTGTTTGTAATACTATATATATAAAAATACAAGCTTGGTTAAAACTTTGTTCTCTTTTTTTTTACCACACTTTCAAAGCAAAGGCTAGCAAAGGCTATACGTCAGACCATGCTGCCATATTAGGTTCACTTGTTTTAACCTCGAAGTCTGCGCTGAGATGAGGTTTTACAGTTAAAAGTTAGGCCGGTCAACCCGTCAAGTATGTGCGTCGGTGTGTGATTGAGAAATAAGTTCAAGAAAGTCACTTTCTTTTACAAACAATTTAATATTTGTAGCTAGTACTTCTAGTTGGTATATTTGATTAATGCCTGCGAACGAAAGTGGCAATGACAGCTCGACCACGGTCGAAGAGGTAGGGAAGGATCGTGGGCGATCGCGATTCGCCGTGTAGCAATGCCGGATCCGCATCGAGCTTGATTTTGGTCAACTTGGTCACAATCCGAAGTGCCCGTGCACTTTATGGAAATCATGGTAGGCCTGTTAGGTTCTCTTGGACAGCCAGAAGCCCTGTTTGCCAAGAGTGACACTCCTTCATGGCACTCATACTGAGTTGGACTTGATGACCTTCCTCATTCTTTCTTTGACCCCAGCAGACAACACAGCGTGTATCTTAGATCTTACAAGAGCTTAGCCAATGCCCTCTGAGATGTATCAGTCTAATTCCTTGCATATAGCAACCTAAGCAACTAGCACAGGGGCAATGCTGCCTTCTGAAAAGCTCTTGACTACTTAGTTTGCTAAGTATGCAGTTTGTGGTCTTGTTATGTTGTTATGCTATGTTGTCTTTTGCTGTTCATTGTACTCATTGCACACTGTAGATTAGAAGGCCCCTGTATGCTCACCAGTTCGTTGCAAGAGAGTTTGCATCCTGGAAGGAACTGCACAATCACAGTGCTGCATTGCGCTACACAAGCAGGCTGCCCTGTGTCTCTTACAGATATGCGAACGACTCTCTCAGGTGGCCAAACTTGTGCAGTACGCAGCAAAAGCACTCCAATATTAGGAGTGCTTTCTGGAGGAAAAATGAGAATTCTTGGCCTGTAACACCTTACTGTGCACACTTGTACACTGTCCACTTTATTTTGCAACTTTGAACCTGTGTAGCAACTGTAGCAACCAATGTATTCAGGAGAACAAACAAGTCACTTCAATTAAGGAAGGAGTCAGCGACTAGCACTGTGCAAAACCTTATGGCTACATGTGAATCAGTAATTAGGGTGGTTACTAATAGCTAACTAATCCCTTTTATTTGTGTATTACATTGGGTACAACATTGAAAACTAGAAAATTCTTGCTGCTGTTCATATGGCACAGTGGTTATTGAGACAATGTGCTTCCTCTCCTGCTTGAAACGATTTCAGCTTGCACTACTTTATAAACAAATTAGTGAATAAGAAATAAACATGAGCAAGTGAAAGGGGCCCACCTGAGAAACTTGGGGTGGTTCAGCTCCTTGTGCGGTGGCAGCCGGCATGCCGAGATGACTATCACGTTGCGGCCATAAGCATCATCACCTGCCGACAAAGGTGCAAACCTAGAGCTCATGTTGGTAAAAAAACAGCACTCAAACAGGCACCACAGGTCACAGCCAAACAATCACCCAATATGGCACAATCAGACCAGAAGATCCAGAGTGTTATTTTTGCTCAGATGGGCAGGAGGCTAAGCAGATATATATCAGAAACGACCCAGCTAGGCTGAGTATTTAAGATATGCACATAATCCCCAAATGAAAAGAGCAGCTCGAAGTGTAGCCATGCATAGGCAGCAAAGCTAGAGTGCAGGAATAGTCAAGCCTATGCAATGAGCCGTTGCTCATCCTGTTCGAGGTCTTAAAAGGAGATAATCTGCGCTCTTGAGTTGCTCTTGTAAACCATGGCCCTGTACATTCTAGAGCACAACAATAGTTTAAGCACTGCTTGATAGACATGAGTGACAGACAGGCAAGAAAAATGAGAGACCTCGAAGCTGTAGGAAGAAGCTGAGGGTGGGAAATGACAGCGCTGCCACTTTCTTCCAAAAGAAGTACGCTTGCGCTCTCAGTATAGCGCGCCTGTCTCCATCGACTACATGAAGTTAGCCTTGGCACTACTAATTTCAATCCTTTTTAATTCAGTTAAAGCCCTTTTGGAATCCAGTGAAATATAATTAGTCTGCTACACAAATTGGCTGAAAACGCCTGCCCATGCATGCCCGTGAACTCATCTCTGGTGCGATCCGGTACTGCACCAGCTGCCACTTCCAGTTCCACACTGGAAGTGAGCGGCTGTAGCTGCCACCCACAACTTTTGGATCACACCAGTTGGGATACTTCAAAAAGTGACTAGTTCCGGTGCACATTTACTGTGTGCCTATGAATTGTCGCGCCGTCTAGAAGCAATCAATAGATTTCCACTATTACCGTCATTGCTTTCACAAATCACTTCTTTCTTTCTTCTTTTCCACCTTAATTAACTGTACGGTGTTATATTTAAGAATGTTTGCTACTGCAAGTCTTCAACTAACTTTATTTTCAGGTGGTGGCGCATTTATCAACAATCTGAAAGTTTGCAAATTAGACATAGTTTCCTATAATGACCGCAGGCACCGGCACTACTTCTATACAACCGAATTCTGACCAACCAAAACCGCCGTTTTTTTATACATAGGCTCTAGAAGCTTCGCAATTGGTAGTATTAAAGAGCTCTGGCTGCCACCTGCATGTCTCCAACGCAAACTGTGAGCGTGTGGTGGTGGCTTGTTCTCGGCGAAAGTTTCAAGAAAACCAGCACAACTCGGCAGTTGGGCAGGGGTTGTCCAAGGCGTACACGCACAAGGGGCAAATCGTCGCACCTGCAATGTCGACGATGCCGTGGCATTCGACATCGGAGAAGTCCTCAGCCTGCCGCCGCCCGTCGTCGGGTGGGAACAGCTCAGGTGGCTCCAGGTCCAAGCCCAGCACAGCCTCGTAGTTGTTGTCGTCCAGCAGGCTCTCTGAGAGAGACGGCGACGAGTCCAGATACTCGGGCGATGAAGAGCCACCGCCCCTGCTACCGCCGCCACCACCGCTGCGACCATTGGCCGTGGTCGCCGACCGCGTCGACGTCGTGTCTCTCAGATCAAGGTGCACAGAGACGTTTCGGTTGGGTTCTGCAGCTGCGATACATTCAGTGAAATTACAGAGCCTGTCACACGATCGCGTGCCTTTGAACTGCAAAAATTACAGGATTGTGTTTGAGTCTGTTTAAAAGCGGAAATGGTCAAAGCCACTCCACAGGATTGTTTTCACTAACAGCATCGTCATTTTTATCCTTACTATCGTCACTATATCACTGCTGTCATCATGATAAGCTAAATGCACTATCATTGTTATCGTTACTGCATCATTACCATTATCACTAACTGCAGCCCTGCAGGGTCAGTATCATGGCTGCTATCACAAGAAGAATCGGCTTCTCACGAGCCTGGCATGGAATAGTGGCTTGCGCGCTTGCAAGGCAGGGAATCAGAGGGTAGTGGACTGCTTTGATTTCCGGTGGATACAGACATTTTTTCTGGCATCAAGGACGCCATCTTTAGGAATTAGTGAAGAGGCATTGTATGTTCCATAATCAGAAGCCAGAGGAGCCATTCGCCGTGCTCGCGAGATAGTCATAGAAATACCAACGATGGAGACTTAAGAAAACTATACATCAAGCAGCCGCATGATGCATCACTGGATGTATCCACAGACGGACTTTGAGGTTGTGGCAGTTTTAATTCCGAAAACATTTCTTTCATGTTTCCTTTTTGTTTTTACCCACCAGAGGCTACATTACAAAATGTTTCTTAATCGTGGTCACTCCATCTGACTCAAAAGAAACATGCTATGCTTTTTTTTTTTTCCATCTCTGAAAAATCTAAAGCTTCAGTTTGTAGGTAGCAAACCAACATGTTTAGATAGGGTCAGTTGGCTAAGTGTAGGGTACGGAGCGGGCCCCAAACGGTCGCCAATGGACCATCGCAAGGTGCCCACGGTCACGTCACGATGGGCTCACGGCTCGCCTTCACGCCTGACCGACGGCGATTTGGGGCCCACTCCGTTATGCGGTTGTTTTCCAGCTGACAGTTGGGGAAGGTGAAAAAAAAAGAAATTCCACTTTAGCAGGAGAGGAGGAAGGGAAGTGGGAGACCTAAGATGGAGAGAGGGTGGGAGGCGACGGTTGAGGGAGCAGAGGGTCACATAGTCCCCGTCACATGGTCCTCACCTATCAAGGGCCGCACCTGCTCTATTTGAGGGGAATACCAATGCTAACGCATATTCTGTCACATCAATCGCATTCACAATCTATGCTTTCTTCCTTTTGCATCAACTCAGACCTACGTACACACTCATTCGTCAACTCCTTGAGGTTAATTATACCCCTGTTAACGGTACCTTACGTTATTATTTTTTTTTTGTGTGGCAGAAATATAGGTACTTCCAAGAAACATTTATTCTTATGCATGTAAAGCTTCATACTGGTAGAACCACTACATGCATATTGGCAGCAGAACTATTGTTCTGCTGTTCATCAATATCAAATTTCTTTGAAGAAAGGAAATATGTCGTCATCGTATATGTGGCATGCAGCCTAACCATACGCTTGCTGGCAGCCTTGTCCTCAGCACCAGCTGTAGCCACCTCACATCCGGAAACTTATGACTGGCATAAATGTAGCAACTTAAGATAACTGTTTGAGACATCGCTGTGCTGATGTTATGTCACAACTATCCCAGCATACTAGCAACGAATTCGTCCTGACAAGCACCTGAGAACTCCTCGCACGCAGCAGATCGATAGTGGCGTGCAATGATGTATACACGATGAGGCTTACCTTTAATGGGCAGATTTCCATGGGAACCTGCAAGGAAATGACACGTAGGTTAGAAAACAATTAAAATAAATAGGAGACCTTCGCGCGAAAGAATACAGGAAGAAGGCAGAAATTATTGTTGCCCAAGCGGCATCAAGTTCACTCTTTTGTTTTAAGCAGTAATTATGAGCATGGCACAATAGAGAGAAATTTGTGTGGCATTGCAGACATGTCAAGTGAGTACTACAATGGGTTCCGGAGACAACCTTTTCCCAACAGGTACTGAAACTCCACTGGATATGTCCTCTGGACCTCATAAATGCATGCAGGACGTCCAAGGGAGTTTCAATGGCTAATGCATCTCCACGTCTCTTATCCTCGCCGTGAAAAGATTTCTTGAAGAAACACGCTGGTTGTGCACACCTGTGTAGATTAGCATATTGACCTACACCAAAAGGCGGGCATCAGAAACCCATAACCGGCAACCATGTGCTCATGGGTAAGAAGCCAGAAGTGCAGTACCAAGGTACCATATGAGCATTTCAAAGGTCATTAAGTAACCCACTCCCTATCCATGCTTTTTTTTTTTAACCCACGAGCAGTACATATCCCTCATGTGGCAAAAATGCCGTTGTCAGTGTAACTGAAGCCCTGCACCCCTCAAAAACTTCCGTACACCAGAAGATAATGTAAATTTGTTGCATCACATCACCCATTAATTTTAACCGCTGTGTATTAGTTAATTATTGCTGTTCTTCTTTGAGAATATATTCCCAAATTTTCAAATTATTTTAAAATTTAACTTCTAGAACAAGGCTAGGGCTTCCCATGAGGAAAAACAGGAGAAAAATTTTTCCAGGAGGAGAAAGTTTTTCCCAACCTTTATGGCCCACGTGTAACTAACCCAAGCTTTCTGCACTGAGAGATCGAAGACTGAGTACTGAGTTAAGCAGTGTTGAAAAGACAGGGACAACATATCTACTAAGGCTACAAAACATGCACGAATGATCAGTATTCCATCAATTGTTTCTGAAGCGCGAAAATTTTTTACCTCGCTTCACTAGCAAGGAGGAAACTAACGATTGAAAAATGATGCCCCTTCAATGTCCCTCAGCTCAACACTCGTCACTGCACAGGAAAAAATAAAGAAAGCAGATTGTGACTCCGCTCCGCCTCACCCGCGTCACTTGTGTGCGCCCAATGAGGTGGCACGCCCAGACTGGAGTCTATACCATCAGGCATAGGTGAAGTGTTAGAGGTGTTGCTCTAATTGGCTGCGAGTGGTAGTGAGGATCAATTAAAAAAATCACATCACAAATTATCACATCTTTTCAGGGACACTTCACGATGTGATAACATAGCTCCAAGCCCAACGCAAGGAGGTGACGTCCCATTTTCGCTCTGCAATGTGCAGGACTGGCCCCTGATGCTGGTGAAAGCCGGAAGGCAAAAGACCGTTTTGGGCATGATCCGCTTAAAGCCACCTTCAAAGGCAGCAGTCGAAATGGCAACAAGCGGAGTGGACAAGCTTTTCTCCAAATGCGAATTGGGCTCAAGTCTAAAGGCGGGGAGACGGGGCGTCCCCTGACGCCTGGTCTGTGGGCGCATGGTCCGTTGTGTGAATACACCTTTACGCACACTACCTGCGGACCTCGTCTGCCACACGTCAAAAGCATGCAGTTAAAGCAGAATGACGGTCCCCTCCTCTGGGAAGGTGTATTAGCAGGAGCATTGAACAAAAATTCTAGGGGGCACTTTGGACCACTACAGTGCGATGAGGTGAAAGCATCTGTTGCACGGTGGTCTGAAGTCCTCGACTATGGCACCTCTCTCATTTTTCCCTTCCACCTTCCTCTTTTTCCTTATGGCTCGTTAAGCTGTCCACCTGTATGGTTTACGGAATACACCCGAGCACATAAGACAACAAGAAGACTAAAACTAAAAATATGAAGCGTGCTCAAACCTGTCAGTTTGCGGTTAGCAGCTGATGGTTCCCGGTACCTGTAGCTAATGAGCTAAATTGCTTGACTAGTGCATAGTTAGCCGCAAGCCTCTTCATTGTCTCCACCCACCAGATGTGACCCAATAAACACACCTGAAAATACACAAGAAAAAGTATTGCTGCTTTACATTCGCGACAAGCCCCATCGTTGTTGTTTCAGTACAGGTGCTATCTGGGCCTGAAAGGCTCTCGTTGAGCCGAATTTCATGCGGCGAATGTCCCACCAGTGAATTCCTCAGCTCGGAAAGAAGAGAAGGTTTCGCCTACCCCCACCTCGTCCAGCCGATCAAAGGCAAGCGACCGATGTCTTCCCCTTTGCCGTCGCCCCTTGGATGCTCACTGTCTGATGGTTGCAAAGACTCGTCTTCTGCTGTCCATCTTGTGTTAGAACGGCTTGAAGCTGAGCGAACGTGTGGAATGCCATGCTCCTGCGTCGATCGGGTTGAACGGATTGAGCCCCGTAACAGATGGGCGCACTTGTTAGTTTGTGCAGTTCTTTCATTTGTGCCAATTCCACAGCTGTTTGTTGCGCAGGGAAAGATTAATAAGTGCACATGTCGCATCCTTGGTTCACGTGTAGTGACCAACACGTTGACATTATGCTGTCTCCGCAAAAATAAAATATATATATATATACACAGTGCATTTCTATAGGGTGTTATGACCGTGCATGGTCCACACTTGCGCGCTCTATTGTTCGCCTGTGGGCATGGATATGTGCTGTGGATATGTGCTGTTGGTACAAGGGCTCTAAGTGAGCCTGTTTCCATGAATCCTTTTGTGTAAGCCTGTTTTGCTTTGTGGAGACCCTGCAAATGCCAAATTGGCCCTGTCAAGGAAACGTCTAGAAAAATACAAAAAAATGTCGCCCTGTGGGAAATAGCCGGAAGTGCTTTCGTTCAATTGTTCACCCTTCCCGTCGAGAAGCGCTACGGTCAAGTGAGGAATGCCTATTGTCCAAAGGAGACGACGTCCGCTGACGTACAGGACAAGAAAGGACCATGACGCATACGGCCATTAGAGGAATTCCCGGGAATGCAGGAAAGATTTGCAATTGCCGGAAAAGGACAATGCTGGGAGCAGTATGTGGCGCGCACGTGCACTTGGGTTTCTGAGAAGGAAATCCACTTGCTGGAACCACAATATCGGATCTTTGCTGAAGAATAGAAATGTATCTCCTCGCCGTTCCCAAGCTCTACCCGCCAACAAGTGACCACGCCCAACGAAACAATACCGGACCAGTCAGTGCATCAGACCATCAGTGCAGTGATGTGTTCGATTGGATGCCGATAGCTGAGGGGCGTGCCCTGGAACTGGTTGGTCAGCATCTTCAGAGAGGGGCTGGACATAGGGGGTTTTAAGGACGTTGCAGAGCACGAAATGAGGCTCTGAGCCCTGGGTAAATGGCTCATCCAGACGCTTCTCGCTATGAACTCTTAACGCTTGCCATTTTGCTGATATACCCTTCTTTTTCATGTAAATAAGTTTTTCTCAAAGTGCCATTAAACCTGCTTGTATATATTTTACCAACTTCGAAGATTCAATCCTTCATCAACCCGGAGTCTCTGCACGCTACCAAGTGAAGGCCGGGTCGACTTAGCCCCAGCGTCACGACAACTGGTGACCAGCGTTGGGATCTGAAGCTACAAGCCACAACATCTGGTGATTGGAGGTGGATCAGAATCTACAAGCCACAACATCTGGTGATCGGAGGTGGCAATCTCAAGCAACAAGCAGGACCAACAATCGGCCAACAAGAGAGCAGCTCGGAACATCGATCGCATGTGTGGGTGAGTGCTTGGCTTTTCTTCTGATGTGGACCAGGTTCTAGAACAGGGTTAGATTTTAGAACTGGTAAAGAGTGTTGAAACGCCTTTAGGTTTGGTAGTTTGCACAGTTGTTTTGGAAGTAGCCGACACTCAGAGCGATCATGGACCTACAAAAGCTGCAGAAACCGGAACTGTTGCTATTGTGTGAGGAATTGGGAATTGATACAAGTGGTTTGGCACGAAAACCCTTGATTACAAAGGCAATCACTGATTTGGGAACCGATGATGAGGAGCTCAGTGAAGCATGGAACCTCATCGGACAAAAAAAGGAGGAGCAACTCAGACAGCAGAAAGAGCGGGAAAAAGAGGAAAAGAGGCGTAAGCGTGAATTTGAGAGGGAAAAAGAGGAAAAGAGGCGTGAAATTGAGAGAGAAGAAAAAAGGCTGGAGCAAGAAATTGAGCTCCGGAAATTAGAACTAGAGTTGAGCAAGAGGTCGGGCAATTCTCCCCAGCTAGCGGTACCTCTTCTCAACAAGGAGGCAGATTTCAAGACGTCAAAGTTCATGCAGCCATATGTGATATCAGGGGATATCGGTCTGTATCTGGCTAACTTTGAGCGAACCTGCGAAAAGCTGTCCTTCCAGCAAGACACTTGGTCTCAGTGATTATTGACGGTTCTGCCCTGCGAGGCAGCGGAGGTTGTCGCGCGGCTAAGCAAGGAGGATGCGGACAACTACGAGAAGGTCAAAGCTTGCCTTCTGAGAAAGTATAGGCTTAGCGCCGAGGCGTTCAGACAACGTTTTCGGAACGCTACTAAGTCCAGGGACGAGAGTTACCCTGAATTCCTGTACAAATTAAGAGTCAATTTGAGTGAGTGGCTAAAGAGCACAGATTCCTACAGTGATAGGGACGCTGTAGTTGAGCGAATTCTTTTGGAGCAGTTTCATAACTGCCTCCCAGAAAATGAAAGAAATTGGTTACAGGACCGAGACGACATAAGTCGGCAACTGAAGCTGCCGAACTCATTGAGGAGTACGCTTCGCGCCGACAATTCAGCAACCCAGCAGTGGATAGGCCCCGCAATCCCAAGTTGAGTGTGAATAACCGTCAGGAAAGGCACTTTGCTAGAGTTGCAAACGAAGAAAGGAAGGTTTCTTCAGGCAAACTCCCTAGAAAGGACGGCAGTGAGAAAAGTGGGGAAGTGACAAACGCGCAGAACACAAAGAATAAGCTTGAGGCTAGGAAGCCGCTCACATGCTTTAGGTGTAATGAACAAGGTCACATTGCTGTCAACTGCCGGAAAGAAAAGATTGCTTTCTCGTATGTCAGTGACTGCGATGAAAACATGAGGCTTTTGGAACCTTACATGCATGACCTAGTAGTCAACGGGAAGCCTTGCAAGGTACTGCGCGATTCGGCCGCAACGATGGATGTTGTCCATCCGGCGTATGTGTTGCCTTCCGACTATACAGGGCATGGATCCGCCAGGTAGTGGAGGAACAGAGTGTGTGCTTGCCAATCGCGAACGTGGTCATCGAGGGCCCTTTCGGCGAGTTAACAGCCGAGGCTGCCGTTTCAGGAAGGCTTCCTAAGTGCTATCCGTATTTGTTTTCCAACAAATCGGACATGCTACTGCGGAAGAGGGGCATCCTTTTCGGAGACAGAGTGGTGCAAGCCTTAACATGTTCAAAGGCGCGAGAACTAGCTACACTGCTCATTCCAGAAAAATCCACAGCGGAGGAAACGGCAGTTAAAACAGTGGTCGATGCGGAAGATAGCGGGTCAGAAAACTTTGAGAGCGAAGTATCTCAGATAAGTCAACTTGAAAGTGAGCTTGATGAGACGCGGAATGAGGATGTTCTTGAGAGTGACCTCTTGCCGCCAGTGTCTAGTAATCTCACGAGACTTTTAAGTGGAACCAGAGAGGACTTAGCTATGGAGCAAGCCAATGATCCCAAGATACAGGAGATAAGGGAGCGCCACCGCGCCACTAAGGCAGCAAAGAATATTTCTTTTGAGATGAGAAAGGGAGTGCTGTATCGCTTATTCAAGGATAAGCGCGGAGTAGAGCGGGACCAATTAGTCGTTCCCCAAAAGTACCACGAAGACTTACTGCGACTTTCCCATGGCAGCTCGTGGTCATGTCACCTTGGAATAAGGAAAACAAAGCAGAGGCTGTTGCAAGAATACTATTGGCTTGGATGTTTTAAGGACACGGAAAATTTTGTACGGTCATGCGACACGTGCCAGCGGGTTAGAAAGGCGTAAGATAAGTGGAAAGCTTTGATGGTGTTAGTACCAATCATTACCGAGCCGTTTCACCGGTTAGTAATAGATGTAGTTGGGCCACTTCCTGTGACAGAGTCAGGGTACCGTTATATCCTCACTATGTTATGCCCAGCCACAAAGTTTCCAGAGGCTGTTCCACTGCGCGAGGTGACGCCCGAGAGTGTAGTGAATTCGCTGCTGTCAGTGTTTGCACAAGTTGGATTCCCTTCCGAGGTCCAAAGTGATCAGGGTAGCGTTTTCACAAGTGTCCTCACCACCTCATTTCTCGAGCGATGCGGCATTAAGGTAGTGCATAGCTCTATCCACCATCCGCAGAGCAACAGCGTAGAAAGATGGCATTCTGTTCTCAAACGAGTCCTGAGGGGACTGTGCTATGAAAACAAGCGCGAATGGGATACCTGCCTGCCTGCAGCCCTTTTCGCTTTGCGGTCAGTGCCGCACGAATCCACTGGATTTAGCCCAGCCGAGTTGGTGTACGGAAGGTCACTGCGCTCACCTTTGCGAATGGTGCGCGAAGCCTGGGAGGGGTGCGGAGAAGACCCAACAGTAGTAGAATTCATTCTGAACCTCTTGAATCGCTTACATAACACTAAGGAACTCGTTGAGGCCAGCATGAAGTCAGCCCAGGCTCGTTCCAAAGTGTACTATGATAAGTTAGCCCGTCAAAGGACGTTTCGTATCGGGGACCAGGTGATGTTGCTGAGCGGTTCAAGGCAGAATAAGCTCGAAGTACAGTGGGAAGGACCTGCTGAAGTCGTTGCAAAGCTTTCTAACACTAACTACGCAGTGAAAATCCCCGGTAGGCGTAAAGAAGTGCACATTTATCATTGCAATCTTATGAAGCCTTATGTGCAGAGGGAAGCCGTGGTAAATCTAACGTTAAACCTTCCCGAGGAGATGGGGGACAACTTGATTTGCCTCAGCGGAAAAGAAAGCAACGCTCAGGAGCTTCTCAAAAAGACGGAGCAGAGAGGAGAACTAAAGAAATCCCAGCTGTCCGATCTGGGCGAGATAATAACAGAGTTTGAGGCCTGCTTCGTGGACAGGCCAGGCAGGACTGATTTGACTGAGCACGATATTGAGCTGACTTCAGACGTGCCAGTGCGATCAAGGTGCTACCGATTTTCTCCAAGGCAAAGAGAAATTCTGGATAGGGAAGTAACTCGCATGCTGGAATTGGGAGTAATAAAACCCTCGGAAAGCGATTATGCTTCGCCTATGATCTTAGTAGAAGCTCCAGGTAAAGACCCTAGGCCTGTGGTAGACTACCGAAAGCTAAATTCTCTCACCAGGGATCAAGTGTATCCTATTCCGAATATCGAGGAGAGAGTAGAACAGGTAAGTAAAGTGGCATATGTGACTATGCTGGACCTTATTCGAGGATACTGGCAAGTACCGCTCACTGAACGCGCCAGCAGATACGCGGCTTTCGTCACTCCAACGGGCAGCTACCAGCCAACAATGATGAGTTTCGGGCTCAAAAATGCTCCATTTTGTTTTTCCCGACTCATGGATAGGGTTTTAAAGGGGTGTGAAACATTCGCGGTGCCTTATTTAGATGACATCGTGGTCTTTTCCGACTCATGGGCGGACCATATGGTACATCTAAGAGCTGTACTGAGCCTTTTGCGTCAAGCTGGGCTAACCGTAAAGGCCGAGAAATGTTGCCTGGCAAGGGCGACCATGGACTACTTGGGTCACAATGTAGGTCAGGGTTTCAGGAAACCCAGCGAGATTAAGATTTCTGCGGTAGCAGACTATCCGTGGCCGAGCACGAAGATGGAAATTCGGGCATTCCTGGGGCTGACGGGATACTACAATCACTACATCCCTAACTATTCAGCTTTGGCTAGCCCTCTGACCAATGCTCTCCGCAAGACAGAACCGACAAATGTAGTCTGGGACGAACAAAAGGAAGCCTCCTTCGTAAACCTGAAGGCTGTGCTGATTAGCCGTCCGGTATTGCGAGTTCCAGACAATGACCGAGAATTCACGGTCCAGTGTGATGCAAGTGATCGAGGGCTAGGTGCTGTTCTCTGCCAGAGAGATGACGACGGTAATGAGCACCCCGTGCTCTACCTGAGCAGAAAACTGAGTTCTAGAGAGAGGGCTTATTGCGCGTCAGAGAAAGAGTGCGCTTGCATTGTATGGGCCATTCAAAAATTGCAGTGCTATCTTGGAGGGGCCAAATTCACCATAGAGACAAACCATTGTCCCCTGGCTTGGCTGCAAACTACGACATCCAAGAACAGTGGCCTTCTGAGGTGGAGCTTGATTTTACAGCAGTACAATTTTGAAATAACATACAAAAAGGGGAAGTTAAATGGGAATGCCGACGCGCTTAGCCGCTGCTCCTCACCATGTATCCAAATTGATACTCAGGTTCTTTTTTTTTTCGTGCGCTTGTATATGTGTGACTATGTAAAGCAGCACGTTTGGTTTTCTAGGCGTCTTGAGTGTGGGCTTTTCACGGACAACGATGGCATTTTTCTTTTCACCTGGTCTCTTCAGACGGGAGCCGAGTGCTTGCTTAGACATGTGGTTAAGTTTCGGAGACAGCTCAAGCAATTTGGCCTACGACAATCAAGACAACGCGACAAGCAACAGCGAGCTTCAAGCGTTCATGTGCAGGCCATTAAGTCGTCTCTTCATGCAGCAGCTGCGACTGCTGCCCTCCGAGACTCTTCTGGCGGGGGAGGAGGCTGTTATGACCGCGCATGGTCCGCACTTGCGCGCTCTATTGTTCGCCTGTGGGCATGGATATGTGCTGTGGATATGTGCTGTTGATACAAGGGCTCTAAGTGAGCCTGTTTCCATGAATCCTTTTGTGTAAGCCTGTTTTGCTTTGTGGAGACCCTGCAAATGCCAAATTGGCCCTGTCAAGGGAACGTCTAGAAAAATACAAAGAAATGTCGCCCTGTGGGAAATAGCCGGAAGTGCATTCGTTCAATTGTTCACCCTTCCCGTCGAGAAGCGCTACGGTCAAGTGAGGAATGCCTATTGTCCAAAGGAGACGACGTCCGCTGATGTACAGGACAAGAAGGGAGCATGACGCATACGGCCATTAGAGGAATTCCCGGGAATGCAGGAAAGATTTGCAATTGCCGGAAAAGGACAATGCTGGGAGCAGTATGTGGTGCGCACGTGCACTTGGGTTTCTGAGAAGGAAATCTACTTGCTGGAACCACGATATCGGATCTTTGCTGAAGAATAAAAATGTACCTCCTCGCCGTTCCCAGGCTCTACCCGCCAACAAGTGACCACGCCCAACGAAACAATACCGGACCAGTCAGTGCATCAGACCATCAGTGCAGTGATGTGTTCGATTGGATGCCGATAGCTGAGGGGCGTGCCCTGGAACTGGTTGGTCAGCATCTTCAGAGAGGGGCTGGACATAGGGGGTTTTAAGGACGTTGCAGAGCACGAAATGAGGCTCTGAACCCTGGGTAAACGGCTCATCCAGACGCTTCTCGCTATGAACTCTTAACGCTTGCCATTTTGCTGATATACCCTTCTTTTCATGTAAATAAGTTTTTCTCAAAGTGCCATTAAACCTGCTTGTATATATTTTACCAACTTCGAAGATTCAATCCTTCATCAACCCGGAGTCTCTGCATGCTACCAAGTGAAGGCCGGGTCGACTTAGCCCCAGCGTCACGACAAGGGTATGCTAGCTGTTTATCCATTAATACCGGAATAGGCGGCCCACCCACACGTTCTGAGAATACTGAATAAATAAAGATGTTTTCAATCAATCAATCAATACAAGAAGGCGTATCTTGAAATGTGGTTAACAAAGATGTATTAAGCACAAATAATTAAAAGTGCGGATACCATTTTTTGTTTTTCTTGGCTGTGGCTGTCAATTTAACCCTTTCATTTATGAAGTTTGTGCACCTTGAACCAACTGGGAAATATATAGAGCCAGACAGATTAGTACAAAACACAAAACATTAATCCACGAATATATTGTGCTCCCAAGTATGCAAGACACTGCTGTGTTTGCCCTAGGGCAAAAACACACACAATAAATTAGCTACACTAACGACCAGTGAATTGAACGTGCCAGGAAATGAGGTGATTAAAAGGCATCATAATTAGTATTAAATAACAAAGCGTGTGCTTAAAAAATGGCACACACGCCAGCAATACACACGTGGGTTATGAAAGTTTGCGCATGGCATGTTTCAATTCCCTTGATCTTGCTCGTGAACTATGGTTTTGGATGACAGTATTATTTTAGTTCACGATATTTTTCGGTGTGCGTGAGTGGGGGAGGGGTGGAAAGAGGCTATAAGCCGCAGGCCGAGGAAAAAAGAGGGGAAAAAAGGCCCAATTAGGAAAAGGAGGAGATGGAGCAATCGGGTTTCAGAATAACCACCCCTCTCTAGCTACTCCATGGGTGCAACAAAATAGATTTCCTAGCAAGCTCAATTGAAAGTGCAGTAATTTACAGTGATCTAGAAATAAGGCACTTATCAAAATAGCGGTTGGAAAGTGTACGGAAAAGGGGAACTATTTACCCCTTCCAGAGTAAATAGATGCCTATCGACCAACTCTCGTGCCTCTCAACTCAGTGCCTATGAACTCTCGCGAGACCGGTGCGAACTTGCATGTTTACCTTTTGTGTGTGCGTGTGCGTGCGTGCGTGCGTGCGTGTGTGTGTGTGTGTGTGTGTGTGTGTGTGTGTGTGTGTGTGTGTGTGTGTGTGTGTGTGTGTGTGTGTGTGTGTGTGTGTGTGTGTGTGTGTGTGTGTGTGTGTGTGTGTGTGTGTGTGTGTGTGTGTGTGTGTGTGTGTGTGTGTGTGTGTGTGTGTGTGTGTGTGTGTGTGTGTGTGTGTGTGTGTGTGTGTGTGTGTGTGTGTGTGTGTGTGTGTGTGTGTGTGTGTGTGTGTGTGTGTGTGTGTGTGTGTGTGTGTGTGTGTGTGTGTGTGTGTGTGTGTGGAGTTGATTGAACGAATAGGCATTTCCCTGGTTGCTGTCCCTTGGCGGGGACAGCTACCAATAAGAAATCACATGACACTTCTCACCAATCTATGGTTAGGGAAAGGAAAATAGTTTCCGTCAGCTAATCAGCTAATCATTCAGTGGCCGCTCGCGCGCGGTCATTTGTGGACAGTGCTCGGACACTTGCCTGCGAGCGACGCGAACTCGTTGCCCTTTTTTGTATTCTGTAAATAATGTGCAAAGCTCCCCCTGTCCTTTCTTGATATCGCTCCAGTCTGTACTTCCCCTCGCTATCCTCTCCCCATCCCCTTTTCTTTCCCGCCGGGCGCAGCGCAGCTCGGGTGCTTCAGATTTTATACAGCAGTTGCCGCGGCCGGCAGAACTCTTTTCCTTCCTTTGTTTGATTATTCACTAAAATAACCATTACCACCACCACCAGGTCCCAAGCAAACATACAAGCAGCACTGTATAGTCGTCACTGCGTTCCGAACCTCTGCCTCCCCCTACGTTTCCTCTTCCGTACACGTGCATACGGGACAAACGTATGCCGCTGGAACAATTGCTCAAGGTTATAAGAAAAAGAAAAAAGAAAGAAAGCTGTCGTTGAGGGTTCAAGCGCTCAATGGTAACTCCAGCTGAACCAGGCGCCTCTTCTGAGCCCCAGAAGCTCAAACGACCCTTAGGTGCCGCATCGCGTACCGGTCGGCCCTTCCTCCCGCTAAGCTGTGTACATACATGAGCATAGTGTATGACGCACACGTAGGGAAACGAGAGGACACCAAACGCACCTGCCAACAGAAATGACAACTGCATGCATTCAAACACCGTGAATACTATACAGAGCTGCACGCCGGGAAGATATCTGTGGCAGGAAGGCAAGACCGGGACAGAACCAGAGCCGTATGAGCGCGAGCAGCCACCGAGCCTCCGTCGTGCGTTCGCGGTTCTACCAATTTGGTAATCGCCGTGACCAGGTGCACACTATCTCGAAGCAGCTACCTCGCGCAATACACATTGTGCGAGAGAGCGAATGGCGCATCACAAAGTTCCAGCGAACTTCACAGACTCTCTTCGATTAAAAAAAAAAAAAAAAAAAAAACCCGCCGGCCATATTGGCGTCAAAGTCAGCTTCTATTCACTGCAATGGACAGTGCAGCGGAGATTAGATTTGCAAATTTGAAACATCCTTTGAGTTGATCCCCAATAAAATAATTATTTCTGCGTATGTTGGTGCTGCGCGTGGTGGTGCTTCATTGAAACAGCCATACACTGAAAAACGGAATGCAACTGAAATCGATATCTGCTTTGTATTATAAAAACAGTTGCAATGTGCAAGTTTCAAAATATTGTAGCGTGTGCAACAGCAGCCGCTAGGCGGCAGCTCATCGAGTCTCGTGCGCGGACTGGAAGAAGTGGTCTCGTGGCGTTCGAGAAGAAGCTGAAGTCGGCTGCTGTCTCTCAGTGCTCTCTCTGGACCTACTCTTCTGTGCCTTCTAGGTCAAACCCCCCTATTAAAACCAACCTTCTGGTTACGGGCCTAAACGGCTACGTGACACTGGTGGAGGTGAGGCCTTGAATTACATGTCTCGGGCCTCTCGCAGCCGCTCATCGAGTCCCAACCGGCTTCCGCTCGTGTCGACACCCGTTCATCGCTGCAGCCGTCGCCTCCGAGGTCTGGCGCCGGAATTTGCCCCTCTACCTGAACCGACGCCAGCTGATCAGCAGTTCGAGACTTCTGTAATGGCACAGGCAAGTCAGCACCAGTTGCTGCTTCAGCAGCCTCGTACGCCCCCCAGTTTCCATGGCGCTACTGGGGAAGATGTCGACGACTGGATCGACCAGTTCGAGCGAGTGGCGCAATTCAATCAGTGGAGCCCTGCTCAGAAGCTGCACAATGTGTACTTCGCCCTTGAGGACTGCGCCAAAACATGGTATGAGAATAGGGAAGCCAGTCTTCAAAGCTGGGATTCCTTTCGCCAGCAGCTGCGGGACACTTTTTCCAGCCATGACCGCCGTGATCGCGCACGCCGCCTCCTAGAAGCTCGTGTCCAACTACCAAACGAGAGCGTGGCCATGTTCGCTGAGGACGTGACGCGTCTTTGCCGACGGGCTGATCCCGACATGACGGAATCAGCGAAGTTGCGCCACCTGATGCAGGGCGTAAAAGAACCCCTCTTCGCTGGTCTGGTTCGGAGTCCACCGCAAACCGTCGCGGACTTCATCAATGAAGCTACCCTCATTGAGCGAGCCCTGCAGCAAAGATACCGGCGCACGGAGTCTGCCTGTGGTCAGCCCTTCAGCAGTGTGGCCACATTGAACGGATCCACTGACGATCACTGTCTGCGTGAGCTGATCCGCGAGGTAGTTCGCGAGGAGCTCCTCAAGTTCAACCTTGGATCGCCTAACCCGACTGCCGTGGCTGTCACCGAAGCCGTGCGGGAAGAAATACGTCAGACATTGTCCCCGCCTGAGTCACCGTCGGAGCCACGTTCTATGAACTACGCAGCGGCTCTTCGTCGGCCTGCAGTGCCTCCTGCGCAACAGCTTCGATTCGAAGCACAGCCGCCACCCACTTTGCAGCCACCGTTCTACCAACCGTCCTTCCAGCCGCCATACCAGCAGAGCCTCGTCATACAGCCGTCCGCTCCTCAGCCACTATACTACCAGCCTTCCTACCAGCCACCGCCCCAGCAGAGCCCCGTCATGCAGCCACCGGTTCGGAAGGCAGACGTCTGGCGCACTCCTCGCCAACGGCCGCTGTGCTACCACTGTGGAGAACCCGGCCACTTGTACCGTCGTTGTCCATACCGTGAGCTCGGTCTTCGGGGTTTTTCTCGGGATTCCCCGCGTCCCCGGGTCGGCGAACGCCCTCCAGAAATCGAGGAGTACCTCGCAACCCGTGCAACCCCTTCAGGCAACCGTACACAGTCTTCTCCCGCGCGCTACTCGTCACCTAGCCGCCGTGATTTTAATGATGCGCCGAGGCGCCGGTCGCCAAGCCCACACCGGGGAAACTGAAGGCGGCGACCTCAGGGGGGCAGGTTGCTGACGAACGGAACCGATATCCCGAAGACCCCCCCGTGACGACTCAGTCCGATGCTGTGACTAGGATGCCGCCGCCGCCACATGAATCCGAAACTCCCAATCAACCTCAAGCCGATCAAGTTGTTAGCGCCGACCTTTCCGTTCTCGTCGACGGACACCCAGTAACAGCTTTGGTAGACACCGGAGCAGACTTCTCAATAATAAGCAAAAATTTCGCAGATCGGCTCTCTAAGGTGAAAACTGAATGGCTGGGGCCGCAAATTCGTACTGCTGGCGGTCACCTTATGACGCCGATCGGACGATGCACTGCCCGAGTAACCATCGCCGATTCAGCCTTTGTAGCCGTTTTTGTTATTCTGCCACACTGCTGCAAGGATCTCATACTCGGCATGGACTTTTTACGTGAGCATGGGGCGATTATTAATGTTCCTCGCCGTACTGTAACGTTTTCGACGCCTGAAACGATGACCGCTGACTCAGAAAGACGCCACGCACCTTTACGCATCGTTGACGCGGATGTATTCATGCCGCCGCGTTCGTCTGCTCTCGTCGCAGTCAGGTGCGACGATCAGTCCTGTGCTGCCGGTGTTGCCGAACAGAACATAGAGCTTCTGTTACGTCATGGAGTCTGTGTTGCACGCGGTATAGTTCATCTGACTAATGGTCTAGCTCACGTACTGATTACGAACTTCGGGAACGAACGGCAACGCATCGCTAAAGGCACCACGGTAGCTTACTTTGAAGGTGTCGCAGAAGCAGCCCACGGCTGCTTTGTTCTTGAGACCAACACGTCTGCCAGCCAAACGCACAACTTCGACCCTGATGTGAATCCCGCTCTATCACCGGCAGAGAAGGACAGACTCGTTGGGCTACTCTTTCAGTTTCAAGACTGCTTCTCATCCGCCTCCGCGGTTAAACAGACGCCCTTGACCAAGCACCGCATAATAACCGACGACCGCACCCGACCAGTCAGGCAGAACCCCTACCGAGTGTCACCGCGGGAACGCGAAGTCATTGCTCAACAGGTCGACGAGATGTTAAATGACGGTGTCATCCAGCCATCGAGGAGTCCCTGGGCTTCGCCTGTTGTCCTCGTTAAGAAGAAAGACGGAAGTTTAAGGTTCTGTGTGGACTACCGTAAGCTCAATCAGGTCACAAAAAAAGACGTCTACCCGCTGCCACGTATTGATGACTCATTAGACCGGTTGCGCCACGCGCGCTACTTTTCATCGCTTGATCTCAAGAGCGGTTACTGGCAGATCGAAGTCGATGAACGTGATCGCGAGAAGACAGCGTTTGTCACGCCCGATGGACTTTATGAATTCAAAGTCCTACCTTTCGGATTGTGCTCCGCCCCAGCGACATTTCAGCGAATGATGGACGCAGTTCTATCTGGTCTTAAATGGCAGATGTGTCTAGTCTACCTGGACGACGTTGTTGTGTTTTCACCAACGTTCGAGGAACACCTCCAACGTCTCTCCGCTGTGCTACGGGCTATCAGATCTGCCGGCCTCACGTTAAAACCACAAAAGTGTCACTTTGGCTATGAAGAGCTCATGTTCTTGGGCCACGTCGTCAGCCATCGAGGAGTTCGTCCCGATCCCGCTAAAACAGCTGCCGTCACCAAATTCCCTACTCCATGTAACAAGAAGACAGTTCGCCGTTTCTTGGGCCTCTGCGCCTATTACCGCAGATTTATTGAAAACTTTTCACGCATTGCCGCTCCGTTGACACGTCTCACCCGGGATGATGTCACCTTCACCTGGACGGACGAACAGCAAAAGGCATTCGACGAGTTACGGCACCGCTTGCAGACAACACCTGTACTTGCCCATTTCGATGCGAATGCCGAGACTCTGGTCCACACAGATGCCAGCAACGTGGGTCTAGGCGCTGTACTCGTCCAGTGGCAAGACGGTGCCGAGCGAGTTATCGCATACGCAAGCCGGACTTTGTCCCGTGCCGAATCAAACTATTCAACCACCGAAAAAGAATGTCTGGCCGTTGTATGGGCGGTGATGAAATTTCGACCCTATCTTTATGGCCGGCACTTTCGGGTTGTGAGTGACCACCACTCTCTGTGCTGGTTAACAAACTTGCGAGACCCCTCCGGACGCCTTGCACGATGGAGCTTACGGCTACAGGAGTTCGACATGACCATCGTGTATAAGTCTGGACGTCAGCACAACGACGCTGACTGCTTGTCCCGTTCACCTGTCGAGGCTGCGCGGGAAGACGAAGAACCAGACTTTCCCCTTATCACAGCCGTCGACGCGCTCACTGTTTCGCAGCAGCAACGTAATGATCCGGCTCTCGCACCACTTATTGATTTTCTAGAAGAGCGCACTACAGAAATTCCCCGTCTCTTCGCCAGAACGCATTCGTCGTTTTGCATGCAAAACAATGTTTTATACAAAATCAACTTCGCTCCGACGGGAAGAGATTATCTCCTCGTCGTACCAGAGTCTCTTCGCGAAGAAATCTTACAGGCATGTCATGACGAGCCCACCGCGGGTCACCTGGGGTATGCTCGAACTCTGGCCCGAATTAAGAAGAGTTATTATTGGCCAAACCTTGCGGCCGCAGTACGCCATTACGTGAGAACATGCCATGATTGCCAGCGACGAAAAACACCGCCTGTGAAACCGGCCGGTTTACTACATCCTGTTCAAGTGCCAAGATACCCATTCGAACAAGTTGGCATGGATTTGTTGGGTCCTTTTCCAATTTCTGATTCCGGCAACAGGTGGATAATTGTCGCTACAGATTACCTTACGCGTTACGCTGAAACGAAGGCCCTCCAGCGTGGTACGGCAATCGAAGCAGCGAAATTTTTCATCGAACGCATAGTCCTCAGGCACGGCGCCCCGAGAGTTATAATAACGGACCGAGGCACTGCTTTCACTGCCAAGCTACTGGAATCTGTCATGCAGCTAAGCGGCACTACCCATCGCAGGTCAACAGCCTACCATCCACAAACTAATGGCTTGACAGAACGTCTGAACAAAACTCTCGCCGACATGATGTCCATGTACGTGGATGTTGAACATCGGTCTTGGGATGACGTCCTCCCGTACGTCACGTTCGCGTACAACACGGCGCAGCAGGAAACAACGCAAATGACGCCTTTCTCCTTATTGTATGGCCGTGAAGTTTCGACAATGCTCGAAGCCATGTTGCCCCACGACGGCCGTGACCTCGAAGTTGGCGCCGAGGAGTTCACTCAACGCGCAGAACAAGCGCGACAGCTGGCGAGGGCACGCATCCGGAACCAGCAAGGTCGAGACGCCCAGCGGTACGATCACCGCCATCGTGTAGTGACTTTCGAACCGGGCGACAGAGTGTGGCTCTGGACTCCGATTCGACGTCGGGGACTATCCGAAAAACTTCTGAAACAGTACTTTGGCCCATACAAAGTGCTCCGTCAGCTGAGCGACGTGACTTACGAAGTTCTTCCGGACGGCTTTTCTTCTACTCGTCGTCAGCAGAAATCCGAGGTTGCTCATGTCGTGCGCATGAAACCGTACTTTTCGCGAGAAAATTAGTGCACCGCCTACCGCATGTTTCTTGCTTAATTTTTTTTCTTTCTGCTTTTGAATTCATCAAACTCGCATTTATTTTTTTAGAGAGGGGGGTAATGTAGCGTGTGCAACAGCAGCCGCTAGGCGGCAGCTCATCGAGTCTCGTGCGCGGACTGGAAGAAGTGGTCTCGTGGCGTTCGAGAAGAAGCTGAAGTCGGCTGCTGTCTCTCAGTGCTCTCTCTGGACCTACTCTTCTGTGCCTTCTAGGTCAAACCCCCCTATTAAAACCAACCTTCTGGTTACGGGCCTAAACGGCTACGTGACAATATGTATTCTACAATTCGATAATTCTTTTTCAGAAATAATTTTACAATTTTATACCTTTGCATAAAAATTGTGTTTCATTTTTAGTATTCCGTGCTTATTTAATTGAATTTATTGACGAAGAGAATAAAATTAGCGAATTATAATTTTATCATAAATACTGCAGTTAAGAGATATTTAAAGAAAATAAATTTTTTTCTTCCAGGGATCGAAGGAGGTAAGGAAAAATTGCTTCAAAACCAGGTTAACATTCAGAACACGTGACTGCTCTTATTGTCCAGTCGGAAGCTTTGCGTTATTTCATCTACTGATTGGCTGACAGCACAAGGGCCGCCTAGCAGCAGAGGAAAATATTTACCCCAGTTATTGAAGTCTTGAGCTTCCGATAGTTTCTTTTCTTCTTTTCTGGTCGGCTTATTGATTGATTGAATGTCCTTTATTGAATGGGAAGGCTCATGGCCATGGATGGGGATAAAGGGGAGTAGACATAATCTTCATTGTTTATTTAGGTCGTCACTCGAATCACATTGCTCTAACCAGGCCACTAAGCGAGCCATACTTGGCAAATATCATCTGTGTGTTTGCATCAGTTTCTAGAAGGGAACGGTAGTTCAGGCGGTAGGGTTCGATCTCGGGGCGTCCAGTAGAAAAAGCAGGGCATTCCCAAAGTAAATGAGATATGCCGCCGCAGGTTAGAGTCGTACAGTGGGGGCACGTAATCATTTTCTCTTTATACTGACGCCAGCGGGCCATAATACGTGGCGTGTAAGCCGCATGGGCGATGAGCTTATTCAAAAAGACTTCTTCGGGTGAGGTGGGTTCTTCTCGTAAAAGGTGGGTCTGGTGTGGCCACCTGCATGCGATGCTGACTGAGGCTACGAAGACTGGTCCGAGTATAGTGCATAAGGGCAAGAGAAGGGGTGAGTTGCCCGCCCAAGGTCGAATAAGGATGAAGCAAGGGGGGTGGGGAAGTAAATGTGGACATCCCACCTGCCAAGGCAGCCGCGGCGTGTGCCGCCGCATTGCCCCCTGATTCGTCCGAGTGACCTGGGGTCCAGTGAATAGCGACAGTTCTGGTCGCGAGTTGGTGGCGTTTAAGGAGGCGCTGTATAGCCGTAGCTGTTGCATCTTGTGAACGCGGAGTAGCGATTTCCTTGTAAGCTTCAAAGGAATCAGTAAGAATACGTAGTGACCCAGTTCCGGTGCAAGGCACTCCTGACAAGGCTCCCCAAATCGCGAGGAGTTCAGCGTGAAGAGGGGTACCCTGAGGTAGATGGCAGGCATAAGCGCCTGAAAGGGAAGGGTTGTCATCGCATACCCAGGCCATAGATGCGAATTCGCTTGTAATGGATGCGTCGGTGTATATGTCAGTCGTATCGGGGATTCGCTCTTGTCGGTGATGGGCAGCTAGGAGCTCCCGGAAAATGACAAAATCGCGGTTTATAGGTCGGCGATGGACGCGTGTGACTACTGGCATCTCCCAAGGGGGAAGTGATGCATATAGGGCTGGTGTTTTGTCGTTACGCTGTTCATCCCAGGCCAGCAGGCGACGCCCCTGGACAGTGTTCTCTAGACGTATTCGATGACGCGTCTGTGACTCGGTAACGATGGTAGTGAGCGGTGGAAGAGCGGCCAAACGCTCAAGTTCGGCTATAGGAGTGTGCTTAGGTAGACCGGTAATAGTGCGTAGTGTAGCGCGATGAAGGCGTTCGACCTTAGCGAAGTCAGTCTTCGACAGTTGGAGGACCGGTGTACCATAGAGGATTTTTCCGACCGCCGCTGCTCTGGCCATCGCACGGCAGGCATGCTGCCGCGCACCGCCGTGCCGGTTGGACAGGCGACGAATAGTATGTAGCAGTGCTGGCCAAAGGCGTTGTAACTGACGAACCCATTTCTGGGGGCTGTTGCAGCTTGATATGGGCAGGCCAAGAATGCTGATTTGCCCATTTGAGGAGGTGATGGTGTTGCCTCCGATGTGAAGATGGATCTGCATACTGGGGTTGGTTTTATGTTTTCCGTCAATACTAATCAATTCTGTTTTATGTGGTGCGAGTTCGAGGCCAATTTTGGTTAGTGTATCTTCAAGACAAAGAAGGGCCGCCTGAAGTTCAGTCTCCATAGAATATTTGTCTACGTAATCCGCTGCCTCAGTCCAGACGGTAATATCATCGGCATATATAGCGAATCTTGCGCTTGTGCTGATTTCCAGATTCTCGGCGACGCGTGTCATGGCCAAGTTGAACAATATGGGTCCGAGAATGGAGCCCTGAGGTACACCCCTATCCAAGTAATAGGTTTTGGGCACCCATCCCGGAGCTTTGCCATGTAGCTGAATGGGTCTAGATGTCAAAAAATTGCGGATCCAGATTTGGGCACGATTACTAGGAAAGCGTTTGGCGAGTTCCTCCAGGATAACCTCATGGCGAACATTGTCAAAAGCTTTGTGTATATCGACAGCCAGGAGATAGTCAGGTAGCGTTTTACGATGAGCTCTATTCAGAACTCTTCGCAAAAGCCAAAGGCAGTCATGCGTTCCAAGGTTAGGGCGGAAGCCGGCTTGAGCTGGATGAAATCCAGGACTGACGTATTCAATGTAGTGACTAATCCGGGTATGCAGCAGGCGCTCGATGAGTTTACAGAGATGTGAAGTCAGTGCAATTGGACGCAAATTACTAGGAAGTCGAGGGTTTTTGCCAGGTTTAGGGATAGGAAGAATAAGAGAAAGCTTGAGGTTATCCGGTACCGTTCCGGTCTCCCAGTAAGAATTAATGATGTCGAGAAGGGCATCCTGGGCTGCCGAGTCGAGATTGCTAAGCTCCTGCCAACTAACTCGGTCGTGCCCGGCTGTGGCGCGAGCTCGGCCTCTTCCGAGGGCTGCTTGCAGTTCTCCCTTTGAGAATGGGCGATCCAGGTCTGGATCAGGGTTTCCGACTGGGAAAATGGAAACTGCTGGTGGAGGCATTAGGCTGGCGTGTGGGAAAAAGGTGCGTATAACTTCATCTTCAACATCAGCCGGGTTGCCATTGAGAAGGAGATCGGCGAGAGGTGGTGCCCCGCGTGCCTTGCCATTTAGGCCACGAAAGATGCGCCAAAGTTGTGATAGGCCCGGTACTTGTCCAAGACGGTCGCATGTAGAGTGCCAAGCCTCACTTTGCAGGTGAAGCTGGTATGCCCGGATAAGCTTGAATTGTCGTCGAAGAAGCACGAGATCTTTGTGACGTTTTCCGCGTGTCCGAAAACGTTGCGTGAGGTGATCTGCGCGACGCCAAATGTTAGCCAGGTGAGCATCCATGCCAACTGTGGAATCGTCACAGGGGATATATTCGAGAGCTTGAGTGCGGGCATCTCGGAGTACAGACAGAAAGGAGTCAATATCCGAGAAGGGGGTCGTAGTATTAGCACGAAACTTGTCCCAGTTGAAAAACGAACGTGTTGTCCGAACGCGAAGACATTTACGATTGAGAGTGAGCAAGATGGGCAAGTGATCACTACCCCAAGAATTAGAAAGGACTTCCCAGCGCCGAAGAAGACGCGGTGATGAGAATGTAAGGTCCAGTGTAGTGTCTGCTTGAGAGGGATGGAGACCGATACGGGTCGGCACGTTAGGTTCGTTGCACAGGGTAAGAAGAGTTTGATCAAGGGCGTCATATAGGTGTTTACCACGTTGGTTAGGCTGAGATGAGCTCCAGGCTGCGTGATGTGCGTTGAAATCTCCGCCAATAAGAATAGGATAAGGGTGTGCTGCGTTTTCAAGGTCAGGGAGCCAGGAACAGGGTTCTGCCATGACGTTACCTGGCCGGAAATAGGCCGATGCTACGACGAAAGGTTTTTGGCCAGGGGGGAAGATTTTTACTGCAACAATCTCACGAGTGGAAGAGCAAAGGGATTGAAGCGAGAGCTGAGTGGAAGGACAATCGTTTCGGATTAAGACGGCCGCCTGTCCCTCTGAACGGCCGTTTTTATGTTGGATAGTAGGTGTCTGGTAAGTGCAGTAACCAGGAATTTTACAAGGACCGCGCGTTTCTTGAAGAAGTATGAAAAGAGGACGGCGCTGAGGCACAAATGTACGAAGGGTAGGACCGTTCTGATTGAAGCTTCTGCAGTTCCATTGAATCCCATGAGCCATAGTGCTCATGAAAGGGGCACAGATTTACGGCGCTTACTATCATCTGTGAGTGTGGTGCGTTGGAACTCCTCAAACATAGTCTGCAGATGGCTCTGCATGGAAGTGAGGGCAGCAGTAAGAGTTGCATTAACTTCCTTTCGCAGAGTTTCTTCCAGCTTCTGTGTCTCTTGGGCGCGTTCCTGTCGGATTAGCCCGAGCATGTGGGTATAGGCGGAATCAGACGCTGTGACCGGTTGCGGCCGGCGGGTAGGCGAACGGCTTTTGCGGCCCTTCTGTGAGCGGCTGCGTTGCGGAGTCTGGGAACGAGTTCGGGTGTCCATTGTTATCTTGTCCTTAGTTATCATCTCCCGGAGACGCTGATTTTCCTGGCGTAGTTCAGATATTTCTGCTCTGAGGCTCTCAATGACCTCGGCTAAACCTGGAGAAGAGGTCTTTTCAGCATATGATACATGTTTGGAGACAGTATGTGAGGATGTCACCTGATGCGTATTCGGATCATCCGACTCCTTAGGTGCCGATTTGTCGACAGGCTTTACATAAGCTCGAGCCGGGCACTGGGCACTCAGGGCGATATGCGTGGAAGCGCCGCAGGCTACGCAATGAGGAAACTGCTTGCAGCCGGGGTCCTCAGGGTGCGGGTTCTTACCGCAATCCCGACAAACGGCGGGAAACGAGCAGTATTTGGCTACATGGCCGATGCGGTGACAGTTATAACATGCGACTGGGCGCGGGCGGTATTCACGGATTCGTGTAATCTCGTAGTCGAATACTAGCCGAGAAGGTAATGCGTCTGATGCGAAGGTCAGAAGTAGCAAATTTGTCTTGCCGAGCATGCGTATGTCTGTGATTTCAGCTGTCTCGCACCGCAGATGTGCCATGATATAGTCCATCGTGAGGCCTTCTCTAATTCTGATCACACCTCGCGTGCTGCCAACCGCAGGCTGCTTCAGTGGGGACGTGTCCACATCGAACGCTTGGACAGAATCCCGCGTTCGCGCGATTAAACGGGTCAATGTACACAGCTTCTTGAAATGCTCAGCGTCCCTGACAGTTATGCGGATGCAGTTAGCAGCAGAATCAAAGCGGAGAATGGATATTCAAGGATTTGTCGTGATCATAAAATGTATCATAAAATACGACATAAGATTATAAAATTTGCGAGCTAATCAAACGCGCGTCTTCATTAGCAAGCTGGATCGCTTCAACCTTTTTAAAAGGTAGCTGTTGCCGCGGTCGGCAACATGCTTTTCCTTCCTTTTTGATTATTTAATAATTATAAGCCACCACCCCCACCTGGAAGGACATCCCGGAAGGCTTCTCCACGCATTCATTCCGAAAGTGCAGCCCACGTGGTGCAGCCTCTCCTATAGGTGCACTGCACGAGGAGAAATGAGATGACTGAGGGGTCTAGTAAATGCCGTTTGCTTGCTCTCCATAGTTTCTCGGCCGGCTTACATTCGAGGACAGTTCATTTTCCTTGGGGGAGGACTTCAACTTTTGAGGTCGGCTTAGAATCGCGGTCGGTCTAGATTCCTCTTTCAAATCCTATATCAACCTTTTATGTGAAAAGCCTAAAATTCAACGAAATGCCGCCATGAAAGAGGGATGCAGCGAAATAGCTTGCTGGACTTTTGGTTGCGGTTTCCACGCCGCCGATGCCGGTGAAAATGCCCGCGCGACGCCGCCGCCGGTCGAAACCGGCACGGCGCACACCTCTAGGTTCGGCCTTTATACTGGCATCACAGGTACCGGAACTTTACGCTGATATGGCCTAGGAATTCCTGACCACCCTTGTACACGCAGAGCATTCCCCTGCACATCCACCCAGGGAGGGGTAACCATTGTTTTTCAGCAAGCAGTCGTAAACTGTAATGAGTTTGTTTTGTTTTTGTTTTTGTTTTTTCACTGATGACCACCAAAAGCGATTACCGCTTCTCATATGCTCGAGCAGGATTAGAAGAAGTATTGCATTGACGTTGAATTGACCCGGGAATTAAAGTTATAGGGAGAGGCATGGGTACTCTTATTACAGAGGTGGACGCCTGGACCGACTTTAGGCGGTGAAACCGGCAGAGACTGAAGAACCACTGTTCACTTGACATTTATGAACATTATGCCCATCCCTCATGTAATATCCCTCACCAAAGGCATTTGAGTACTAATAAAAAAATAATAAAAATTGAACTGAGGACGTTTACGGTAGTAAGTGGTTTCTATGCACACACCATAGAATTAAGAGAGCGGGGAGGGGGAGGGAGGCGGGGACGCTGGTGCACATCTCACTCGGCACTCTTGCTTTTTTTAAAGCACCGCCTTAACTTAATGCGTCGAAAATTTTATTTCACACCAGTTACAGCTGACTACCGATTCTTCTCGTCCCTGCCCAACGAAAATTTTTAGGAACCCTTCTATATCAATTGAAATTCTACCACTGCCTTTTTCGAACTTCTCCGATTCATACGATATGTCTAAAATTTCAACTTCTCCTAGCGAGTCTAGAGTAAAGGCGGTGGTTTGGCTTCTGCAACGGTGAAATTTTTGTTCTTTTTTTCTTTTATTTTTTTTTTTCTGAGGACAATGCGTACTGAAGGGTACGTCGCATAATTGAAACGTACTCAGTACTTACCTGCACTATATAAACCGCAGCTGATGGCGGTGGCGAACGCGCCAAATAAGCCGGGAATGAAAAAGCGACGGGACTGTAAGTATCGAACGCCATGGCACGGAAAATAACACGCGTACGGTGTCTTACGAAGCAAGAAAAAAAAAAAAAAAAACATTGAAGACGTGTCACATTCAGGTACGCGATGGATGGATGGGCAAGTGGCCAAAGCTGGTCGTTTCGGGCGCAAGACGTCGAACATTTTTCATTTTCGTATTGCATTCACGCAGCCTCCGTAACGAATGATAGTTTTGCTTATCTGCTTCACTGTTGCCTCCAAAGCATGAACTTCACATCGAGTCCTGATGGCGGGGTTGCCCAAATGCATCACCCCCCCCCCCCCTTCCCTTCCCCACCAACCGCAACAATTAGTCCCACATGGAAGCGTGGATGCCAAGCGAAGACACATTCCCTAACCGCCCGTGCTTGGGATCGAATATTGCACAGTTGTAGCGAACAGCGGAAACTCACCCGACGCGCCTTGCTGAGAGGACGACATCCCGTGCCTTTCGAAACGGAAACAGCGAGCTCAATTATCGACGCCAACAACGTTGCATGCGGGCAAATAGCCGCCAGGAGCCGGCCCTCCTGACTAACGCCTTATCTCAAGGGCTGCACTGGGCCCAGATCCCGATAAGGCGCGCGCGCCTCTCCACACCCTCTGTGGAGAGAAGCGCGTGAGGAAAACACGCTCAAATGTACTACCTTGACGCAGAGAGCCGCTTCGAAGCCCACAGCTGCTGGCCCAAAACCACAGAGAGGAGCTAAGCACGACACGTGCGTCAGGACAAAATATATTTTAAGAAAAGCCGCAAAAGGATGACTAATGCAGGAACAAGAAAGCGAAAATCGCTTTTGGAGCAGCATTCTGGAGCAACTTCAGGGCACGAGCTCAGGTCTCTAAATACTCGATCGTTCTATTCCATGTATCAATTTGTAAAACAGTAAGAGCCGTGTTAATCACCGCTAAACTTAACTTCTCGAAACTAGATTCGGGTACACGGAAATCTGCAGAATTAAGCCAAGAGTTGGAGAGCAGTCCGCACGTCAAGCCACGTACAACAGACTAGCACGTAAGTAGTCGGCAAAGCTCAGCCGCTCTACGCGCGGCTCTGGCCGACACGCACCGCATGCCTCACGGATGCGAAGCTTCCTGGGTAAACAGAGAGGAAGAGCACGGACGCACGAGAGTTGCTCCGACCCAGTTCTTTCAGGGTGACAACATTGGAATGTTTGCGCGTCGAATTTCTGGTGTCAATGAAACATCTTGAAATTATATCGTATGTATATGCAAGTACAAAAAATAAAGGACGCTCATAAACTAAAAAAATAAACGCGCTTCCGCAGAGCAAAGCCATGCAAAAAAAAAAAAAAGTATATCCCGCAAAAACTGTTTTATTTATTGTCTTCGTGCCAATATGAATAAGGCAATGAACAGTTTTTAAACTTTTAAACGTCAATTTCTAGATAATATGAAAGCGATTCGTATACTAACATGACTCCGCTTCAGTGAAAAAGATGACACGACAACGACACGAGGGCCGCTGAGCTTCCGTTATGCCTCGAATCGTAAAGAAATATACAGTGGTAGGTCGTTTCTTCATTGACGCAACGACGCGTCAAAGGCTGATATCAGAAAGCCGCAGCTAAACATAACGTGACGGCTCGGGCGACAAACGGCGACAACTTGGCGTCACAATGGGCGAGGGATCATTCTTTCCATAACACGCTTTCTCGCGAGGCATCAGGTCGCAGCGTCGGTTGTGGAAGAAAATCACCAAGGCCCATAGCTAATCAGTCTTGCCATACTGATGTAGCGGCGCGATGGGCCGAAGGGAAAGGACCCTTGCAGACCGAAAGCGTGTGAAAACAAGCCACGCCGCGTCGCGCCACACGAAATTCCATTGCACAGGGCTGGCTCCGAGGCTTGTGTTTTCATTGTGGGCCTTTTCTTGTCCCCTGCAGCTTAAAATACACAGTTCCTGGACTCTAATTATATGAAAATTGTGTTGGTTGAAAACTGGAGCCGCAATGACACTCATGGCAGAAGCCGCATCCGGAGCACCATAGAGTTTCTTACTCTAACCTAGAGGGTAGAGGGAAAGCTGTCCTGCCGTCTATGGGCGTTTACATGGAGTTTCCAGACGGCCAGTTCAGCCACCATGGGCGCTCAAAGCATCATGGGCCGAAGAGCTACCGAGTGCAGAACTACATCTTTTGGCCAAAACTAATGCACAGATAAACGTTGTTCTACCGTAAATAATGTCCTAAGATTGAATATTGTCACTATAAATTTCAAAAAGGGAGAGAAACAGCATGTCAGTGTGAGATTTATCCAATATAAGCGATGGCTCTTTCTCCTATTGGCTTAGTTTTGAGCCGCACAAATACCAATATTTTGCACTTAATAGGCAAACTGAAATAAAAAAAAAACGCTATGAAAATATTTATGGTTGTGCAATCACTAAAGGAAGTTTTTAATGGCATTTCGGGAAACAGAAACCATTTATTGGCGACGTCTGCTTTTGCGCCTTCGCTACTATGGCTTTTGCGGTCTATGTACGCACCTTCAGATGATGATGATGACGAAAAGGAAACATCGCAGTAACGCCACTCCACGTACCCGAGAAAACCCAACTATCCCGCAACAAGTAGCACACCGGCCCATGAATCTTAGCGCGCCCATGGTGGCTGAAGTGCAGCACCCTCAGCTTTCCCTCTAGTTAGTGTAGGAAACTCTATGCGGGGCACGGACGGCGACAGGACTGTTCATGGTGGACATACACTACCCAAGGAACGTGAGAAAACAACGCGTCAAGCGCTGCTTTCAGTTCTCTGTCGTTTCCGTCTGTAGAGGGCAGAGGTTGGTGATAGTGGTTTAGTAAAACACGTAGCCTGGCTAGTAGGTTTAATATCTCTTAAAAATTTGTGAGAACACCACGGCGCAAAAAAATTAACACAAGAAAGAGCGACGTACGGACAACAAACAGTTCTGGAGGGAGCAGTGCAAAAGTGGATGGGTAATGGGCGGAAGAGTCCACCCGGATGACGGCAGTGGCATCGCATAACAGATTGAAAGTTAAAGACAAAGGATAGTGCGGTTTGTTGAGTTTAACGTCCTAAAGCGACTCAGGCTATGAGAGGCGCCGTAGTGGAGGCCTCCGGAAAATTCGACTACCTAAAGGGTTCTTTAACGTGCACTGATATCACACAGCACACGGGCGTCTTGCTTTTCGCCTCTATCGAAAAGCGGCCTCCGCAGCAGGGATTCGGTCCCGGCTCCTTGGGCACAGTAGTCGAGCACCCTATATCCACTGCACCGCCGCGGCGGAGCAAAGTGAGGGGGGTAGAGAAGCATTAGAAAAATTGGTACAAAAAAGGCGACTGAAGGAGGTGGAAAAACTTTACTGCCATCGCCAAAAACGCGTGGGAGATATACAGTCCCATCAAGTGGCCACGAAACCGTAAAGTATATTGGCGACTTCGCTTTTGTGCAAGGACTGCATCTCTTCGAAGAATACTTTCTTTTTCCTGCAAGGGGCATATGACTACTGGAACTCCTTTTTGCGCAGGACATGTAGTGTGCTTCATTTCTGGCTCATAATTTCCCTAAATCGTCTGGAAAGAGGTCACATCAACACACTCTTCAATATATGGAGCACCGCGTCTATATACCTACAACTGTGTAAACTTGCGCGTTGCGAAAACGCTCACTCAGCACGTCAGCGGTCATTTTCGTTTTGAAAGGGAGTAAGGCTTTGCAGCAAGGCTAATCATGGTCACAATGAAACCGATGAGGAAATTTCCGGTAATGTACCTGCGCTCTGGCCCTTCGCTTTTAAAATTTTAACCTGAGGTCAGGCATCGCCAAGGATAGCCCTCGTGAAGGAGGATTGAAATCAGCTACATTTAACTGATATCGTAGCCCACAGGCAGACACATTCATCACCTCGCAAATAGCATGTAACGACGTGGCGCAATGCCGGTTGCAGTCCGAACTGAGCGCTGTAACCACCGCATCACATCATCGGAAGTCGCACCTGTACCGATCTTCCTGCGCGTCTATTGCGCTCAGGTCAAGTTTCGTACGAAAAACAATAAAAAAAAGCAAGAAAAAAAAAACGTCCAATTTCCTTGCGCTACAGGGCTATAGAAAATTAATTTTTCTTCGTTTCAAAAACAGATGCGGCATCGTCTTCTTTGATTTCAAACTCCCCGTTGCGAAGAACTATTCAACTACGATAATTGAAAAATAATTAGCAAGTTTTAGTTAAGTACTCCTATGACAAGAAGAGTTCAAATTGGGTCCGCCGCGGCTGAGAGCTTGGTCACGCAAATATACTTTTTTTTTTTGCGTATTTCAAAAGCGTTCGCTGAAACACCAGTATAATCGATAACACCAAAACACCCAGCGCTTTATACAGAACAACACAAATTACAATCAGCAAATAGCACTAAGTAGCCCCGGATGCAGCGGCCAAGGGCCACAAATCGGCATTAACAATGTCAATTAGCGCTGACACATAAAACGCAATGATAAACGGCAACACCCACAACTAAATTTCAGTTTTTCCACGAATGCTCTTCCTGGGTAATGAGCGATTGTCCAGCAGCTGCATTTATGGCTCAGTGCACTGAAGTGAACCCTGCTCTTCCCCCCACCCCCTCCCCGATTCAATCTCGACACAGAGAAGGCTTATCTGCCCCCATTTTGAGGTAAGCGGCGGTGTAGCGTAGCCCATGGGATTCCGATGCACGCATTTCACTCGCGAGATCAGAAGTTGATGAAGACAACCGCATTTCGTGTTACCAATTGTCTTTCTGTAGCTTATAAAAGCCCCGTTTACCACTGAGAAGTAGATGCCTTTGCCTACAATAAGGATGCTGTACGGTCTATCCGCGCAGGCCGAGCTCACTTCGTAAAAGGAGCCCGACATAGAGGCACACCGCGTCACCTATACCTCCTGTTTCCTATATGTGCTGAGGATAGGATCAGCAAAGTCCTGGTGCTAGTATCTCCAGTAAACACTACTAGTTTTCCTTTTGTGTGCGAGCGAAATGGGGAGGGGATGCATTGCTGACACAAGCGTCATCGGCTTTCGCCCCAGAGCCTGTGTATCATGCTCTTATCAACAGAATAAATAGGCGAGGAATATGCCCCAGTATGTCATATATTGCTCTGGAAGAGAAGTTGCTCTAGAAAAACACGTGTTATGTGTTTCTTCTACTTATTTGTTCTTGTGTGCATCTCTCTCTCTCTCTTTTTTTTTTTTTTTTTTTTTTTTTTTTTTTTGCGCATGATACGTCAGCTAAGTATGCAGGACCGGCCAATCTGCAGAAACATTCTGGGTATATAAATTGTTTCCTTTTTCCGAACAGCCTCCGATTACAATTCTGTCGTCCCAGACAGGGCCGGTGGAGAAAGCCTGAAGCTGAGTAACGGGTGGGGCACATACGCGCTTGGACGTCACCGCGATGCTTTTGGAAATGCATCCTAACCACACACACATCGCGCGGCAGTTCTAAACGAACGCCGAATCGAACAGCAATCGATGGCAGCGTTATCACACGCCCGATAAGCAGAAACGATTAACCATACTTTAATTTTTATTTCTAAAATGCTTACTTCATATAAGTATATTACTACGGGTTTGTTCATCACCAAAGACGCGCCAGCTTTGTTTCTTTCGCATTTCAGATTCGCATGATAAAAAAAAAAAAAGAAAAAAGACAACTAACTTACGACAAGCCTAAATTGTAAACTATCTCCGGGGGCATCCACACCACCCTTACAACACACATCATTTCAGTGAAAAAGATGTCGCAAATAGTGTACACCGTCTATTCTTCACACAACTTCCTTTCTTGGGCGGTGAAAATGGGTTCGCCTACAGTGCGATATGCACATGAAGAATGTGGGCTGCAAGGGATATTTTTAGAATCATTTCAGACAGATGCGTGTCTAAATGATTGTTGCAGGTGTTCGCAGCTCTTTGCGTGCTGAATTGCGAGGCGCCGATAAAGAAAATCGCGAGCGTACAGAGTACATCGTCGAGTGGGCCAGCTCCCACCCTCGGGTGATGGCGAACAAATATGAATGCTGGCCGAAATCGGGTTACATCAGCTCACCTGGATACCCTGGAAAACACCGCACGGATCACATCGGAACACCACAACACGCGAAGCGGTATACGTATTCCTTTTGCCGTCAGGAGCTTATTGTGAAACAGACTATCTTAATTTGATCAACGGCTGAGCGCCACGTGTCCGCTATAACTGACGTAGTCCACGCATGTACGGCAAATGTGTGAGATATACGTAAACGATGAGCTGCTCTACGCTCATGCGTTCATTAGCTGTCATGTGCACTGCAGTTCCGTGTCCGGTACTCTCGAAACTTTGGTGAGCTCAAGTTGCGTAACGTTTCTCGAGCTGTGTTCCCCTTATGTTCTAACTGTTTCCCTATTGTGAGTATAGGGTGAAATGCGAAGCACGAGAACGGCAAGCGCCCCAGCAAATCTGTGCAGTTTTGGAAGGGTTCAGACACCCTCAAAACACCATTTTAGAAAGGGGTGTATTTTTGCAAAGATCGTCGATTTGAAAGAGTGTCTGAAATCGACAAACGCTCTCCTTGAGGAGGGTGCGGACTAAATAGACGTCACAAAGTGTGGTTTACATGCAGTTCAGACAGAAATATAGTGTTTTCTTGTGGAAAAAAAAAATACAAAAGAAAAGTCCGCATATGCTATATACGAGTGTCTGAAACGGCTTGAAATCACGTACAGTTGAAGAACTATTATTAATGTTCGTTTGTTTTGCGGGATTTAACGTCCCAAAGCGACTCGGGCTATGAGAGACGCCGTAGTGGAGGACTCCGGAAATTTCGACCACCTGGGGTTCTTTAACGTGCATTGACATCGCACAGCACACGGACGCCTAGCTTATTGCGTTTAGCGAAAAGCGGCCGCCGATCGAGGCTGGGATTCGATCCCGCATCCTTGGGTACAATAGTCGAGCACCGTAACCACAGCGCCACCCCAACGGAGCAAAACTATTATTAATGAACTGTTGCTTGGCACACGAGTTCATCCTAACAGGTAGGCACGCGCTGCAATTCCCTGTCGTGTCGCAAAGAATAAACCATCCTGTATAAAAATAACAGCGCCAAATAGGAAATAAATTTCGACGTTTCCGCTTGTTTCATTTTTTTTTTTTAACGCATATGCGATCTAAACTTCAGAACATAGTTGTCTTGTGTTTTCAAAAAAATTATATTCATTTGTTCCTGTTGAAGTTCACAAGTGTTGCTGCTCTGTTTTTAAACCTTAATTTCAAATTTTCCGATTTCCGCAAATATTTAGCACTGAGTACCGGAAACACAATGCGGGAAACGGTATGTGACATTACAAAAGCAGACAAAAAATGAAGTTATACAATAAAGTTTGCATAACAATAAAAAAAAAAAACGAGAAAAACTTTATTCTTCGAGGCGAGTGTCAAGGGATATACGCTCTGAAACCAGTGTGCGATTCCATTCAGGGAGATTCCTCTAATTATCTGCCTTTTCTTTCTCTTTTGATTTTTTGTTCAAATTCGAGTTTAAGACTAAAAATTTTTTAAATACTCCATTCCTTGTCCCTGAGTATCCTGCACCTGCAATGCACCCTGGCCAATCCCCCGCCGTGGATATATGTGCCATTACTACTGAGGACATCATCATCACCATCATCAGTATGTTTCAGAAGGCGACACCCGGAGTGGAGTCCAAGCAGGAACTCCTCCAACTTTTTTTTTTTTTTTCCTGAGGGAATTCAACGTTTATTCTTATGTAAAGCTGGCATCCGAAGAGGAGGAAGACGGTTGTCACACCGTGTCCCTGACGCACGATTAAGATAAAATAAAGACGTTTTGTCCTCCTCCTCCCCCTCCTGACGCACGAGGACAGGCTGCTGGACACTGATACCCCTTGTGGGTCTGCGCCACTTTTTATGAGGCAAACAACACTGCTCCATCATCCTCCGCATCGTCCTCCAGCTAGCATGAACGTCGCTTCGCCGCTTCCTGCAGGTGCGAACCCAGAACCCTCCAGTTCTCTTATTTCTCGTGGAGATTCGGCCTGATCGTCAGCTTGGAACTTCAGAGCAGACTTTGTCATGGTGAACTTTGCCACAGCGTCCATTATGCCTAATGAACACAGCCCAAACAGCTTTTAACTGCCCGCTAAAGTCATATCTGTTCCCATTCCACCCGGCAAAGCGACCCCCTTATCTTCAGCGGCCACGCCTCAAATATTTAGTCAAATATTTATGTGCTTACCTCCTGATATTTATTTATGCCCTAGCTGCATACTATTCAATACTGTATTCGGCTGATGCATATAAAACCTGATATTGAATTTGGCACCTTAATAAACATGAATAAGCGAGCTAGAAGTGATCAAGCGCCTCAAAGAGGTTTACGCATAGTCTGTTGTAGTGCAGATAACCATGCATGCTCCGAAGCGGTCCATCGACGACAAATGTGGGGCCGCGATTTGTCTATACAGGTTTCTCAAACGAAAATCCTTTAAAAACGGCAATGAGTATCGCCTCTTCCCATTATTGTGCCCCCCTCCTCCCCCTTCTCTCTAAAAATCAATTCTCGACTCATTTTGACTGCGATGATGTTTGTCTATCAGCAGATAACGCTAAGATTTGATTAAAAAATCTTGCTACCAGTTCATTAAAATTTGTGACGTCATTAAGAAGAATGAACCATTTTGAGGTCAATGGCAGCGTAGCGTAGGCTGAGTGTCGACGCAGGAATTTCATCTGTAAAATCAGGTAGCAGTAGCGACAGCTGTAAAGAGATTTTTTTTCCTTTTTTTTTTCATCCTTTATGAAACCGCCGTTTCAGGTTAGAGCGGTCGCTTTGTCGCTATACAATGCACCATTCGATACAATGAAACTAAGTAGTTCGGCCCCACTTTCTTTTTTTCTTTTTTCTTTGGGGGGGGGGGGGGGGAGGGGGGGCACGCTTTAACTTTGTGAAGTTAAACCGGCGACCCGGTATAAAGGAAAGGCCACCATCACCATCATCATCACGGCTTTGAATTGAAACGCTTTTTTTTTTTTAAAGGGGGGGGGGGGAGCACGCTTGAACTTTGTGAAGTTAAACCGGCGACCCGGTATAAAAGAAAGGCCACCATCACCATCATCATCACGGCTTTGAATTGAAACGCTTTTTTTTTTTTGGGGGGGGGGGAGCGGGGGGAGCACGCTTGAACTTTGTGAAGTTAAACCGGTGACCCGGTATAAAGGAAAGGCCACCATCACCATCATCATCACGGCTTTGAATTGAAACGCTTTTTTTTTTGGGGGGGGGGGGGGAGCGGGGGGAGCACGCTTGAACTTTGTGAAGTTAAACCGGTGACCCGGTATAAAGGAAAGGCCACCATCACCATCATCATCACGGCTTTGAATTGAAACGCTTTTTTTTTTTGGGGGGGGGGGGAGGGGGGAGCACGCTTTAACTTTGTGAAGCTAAACCGGCGACCCGGTATAAAGGAAAGGCCACCATCACCATCATCACGGCTTTGAATTGAAACGCTTTTTTTTGGGGGGGGGGGGGAGGGGAGGGGGAGCACGCTTTAACTTTGTGAAGTTAAACCGGCGACCCGGTATAAAGGAAAGGCCACCATCACCATCATCATCACGGCTTTGAATTGAAACACTTTTTTTTTGGGGGGGGTTGGGGGAGGGGGGGGGAGCACGCTTGAACTTTGTGAAGTTAAACCGGCGACCCGGTATAAAGGAAAGGCCACCATCACCATCATCATCACGGCTTTGATTGAAACGCTTTTTTTTGGGGGGGGGGGAGCACGCTTTAACTTGTGAAGTTAACCGGCGACCCGCTATAAAGGAAAGGCCACCATCACCATCATCACGGCTTTGAATTGAAACGCTTTTTTTTTGGGGGGGGGGGGAGGGGGGGGAGCACGTTTGAACTTTGTGAGTTAAACCGGCGACCCGGTATAAAGGAAAGGCCACCATCACCATCTCATCACGGCTTTGAATGAAACGCTTTTTTTAGGGCGGGGGGGAGGGGAGCACGCTTTAACTTTGTGAAGTTAAACCGGCGACCCGGTATAAAGGAAAGGCCACCATCACCATCATCATCACGGCTTTGAATTGAAACGCTTTTTTTTGGGGGGGTTGGGGGAGGGGGGGGGAGCACGCTTGAACTTTGTGAAGTTAAACCGGCGACCCGGTATAAAGGAAAGGCCACCATCACCATCATCATCACGGCTTTGAATTTGAACGCTTTTTTTTGGGGGGGGGGGAGGGGGGGGGCACGCTTGAACTTTGTGAGGTTAAACCGGCGACCCGGTATAAAGGAAAGGCCACCATCACCCATCATCATCACGGCTTTGAATTGAACGCTTTTTTTTTCTCAGAAATCGATCTGACCTCGTAAATCGTTGGAGACTCGGGAGAAGGGAGGGGACGTACTCAAAATAAATTATGGACGTATATCAAGCACAAAATGCATTTTCGCTTTTAACAACTGCAAGTGGAGAGTTTTGCGCTAGTAACAATATGATTCCTATACCTTTGCGGTGTCCTGGGTTATAGTAATAAGCCGGTGACGAGTTGCAATATCCGTAACGTACTCAACAGTTTCTGCCTTTTCACCAGAACTGCTTTTACTTCGCACGCGCGCATCCTCACTTCGGCAATCGCTGGCGCAATGTCCCGACGCCGTTTTGCACACGCGCCCGCGTTTAGGCGGCGTGGAATGTTGCCGATCGAGTCGGCCGCATACGACAGGGCTTCCTCCGAACACAGTGGTGCACCATGGCACGGCGACCCGCCCGAGTGCGGTTCCCGAGCGTCATCGAGAGCCGCAGTTTTCCCGCACACTCACCGAGCGACGTCTGCACCAGCTCGGTGTCGTCAAACTCCAGGGCCGGCTCGAAGTCGCAGTCGTGGTTGTCCGGCATGCTGTCGCTGTTGGTCGAGTCCCCTGCACCACAAGAGACGACGAGTGAGAAGACGGCCGCGGTAGCACCGCCCACCACAGCTCTACGCCGCCAGCCTCAACGACACACGTACAACCGCGAGGCGTCAACAGACATTGACGCGGTTGTGTACGATATGACCGGAAGTTGCGTAGAATGCGGCGATCGTGAATCACCAGAGTTTAGACCTGCGCTGTCTTACCAATGCGGTTTACCTAGTGAAGAGACGGTATATACACATGCGGTAACTGGATCACAGCACCGGTGTGACGGCGAGATGAGGTAAGCCCACGCGTTGCGCCCGCGGTCACTCGACACGGAGGTGCAAGGAGAACCGAGAGCCTCGCACACGCATACTCGGCCGATGTTTGGGCAGTACGTCTGCGACACAAGACCCCCTACGCAGATCGCGTATCGGCGCAGAGGGCGCTAGCCGAGAAACAGTATAACCACTCGCGCCGAGGTGAGCAACCCGAGCCAGCTGGCGCGCGCAGCTGCGTCGGCCCGGAAAAACGAGACCCATTTCCACAGCCGCGAAAAAAGAAAAAAAGAAAAAAATACGGCCGACGTCGCGTGCCTCCTCGGTTCGACCGACACCACTGACGACAACATATCCAATATTTCTTTATTTTGTCAACTAAAAATCGGTTTTCTCCACTTCGTGCGGTCATGTTGATGTTTGTCAGGCTGCAGACGACGCGTTCAAATCCAATAAAACTGAACTGAGGTGCGCGACTTTTCTTTTTTTTCACTTTCACCCCATTGAAACTCGTGACGCAAGAAAGGGGCGCGGCAAACCTCGCAAACCGCGTATCAGCGAATACTCAAAAAGACCACCCTAGATATCTCGTGCATTAACGACCATCGAAATCCTGGTGGGATCCCCTTTTAGGGAGCATAAATTGGTCCTAATCATCATCCACATCATCACCAGCTTAACTATATTGCGATGCAGCACAAATAACTCTCCCACATCCTTAAAATCGCAGCAGACATTTTCCGACACAGCCGTTGGCCATTGATTTACCGATAAGCCCACAGGCTGAACGACCCCCCCCCCCCCCCCCCCCCCATTCTTCTCCCCTCTCATATCCCATGTACCACTGCGCTGTTCTCAATTTAATTTCAAAGACAAGTGTCAGATGCCGGGCTAGTTAGTAATGTGTTCTCAAAAACAGTCCGACACACGGACACACAGGAGAAAAAAACGGACACACAGCGCTGTGTCCGTCTTTTTCTCCTGTGTGTCCGTGTGACGTATCTTGCGCTGTTTTTGAGAAAGTTCAACCAGTTTCGTTGATCGCATCCACGCTTGCGCATACGTAATGTTGCCTCTCGGGGGATACTGGCGAGCTCCTCGTTACGACCTGAGAGCACCTGTCACAATGTCCAATGCCACTGCATTGCCTTTCAACGCTCATAGGAAACTGTCGTCCTCGGCTTGCCTGCGGACTTATTGTGAATTTTCAGCACCAGCGCTGTCCTTCGAGCGCCTTCGGGCAACGCAATGTCGACCGTCAGCGAAAGGAAATGTACTATAGGGTGTTCTCCGTTAAATTCTCACACATCCCCCGAAGCCGAACAAAACGAGCCGCGGTTGCTTTGCTTCCATTATTTTGCTTCAGCCGCTAACGCGCAGCAATAAGCGTAGAAAAAACTCGTCACAATAGCGACGGAGTGAACCGGTGGAGCATAAACAAGAAAGGACCCACGCGAAACGGCACATGCAAAAGGCATACATTAGTCAAACAGGTCAGTGTTTTAATGAGAGCTATTCAATCCGATTGGGGCTTGGTTTGGTTTGTGGAATTTAACGTCCCAAAGCGACTCAGGCTATGAGAGACGTCTATTCAATCTAGTAAAGAATGGAGCATATCCCTGTTCATCGGCGGGAATGCAAATGTAAAATATGTTTCAAAACGCCAACAGGCAAAGGAGAACTGTGAGCGGGATATCATACTTTTTTTACATCGAAAGGGTTGGTAACAACTGCGCCAGCACGCCGCCATTGTCGGCGCCTGAAAATGAGCTGGCATGTTTTGCACGGCTACGAACACCTGGCGTATTATCACGCGTCGAACCCTTTCGATAAAGATCAGCCCGAAGTGCAGGATCGGTCCGTTCTGGTTTGTTCCTTCGGTCGCCCTGCCGTGCTTCGGTTTGACTCCGGTTTTCTTGCGCTGCCATTTTTCTACGGCCACGGAGAGCAACCAATCCGCACTAAGAAGTAAAACTGCGCTGCGAAAACGAGGACGCGAAGCGAGACGTGTAGCATGCGCTCTATACGCGTGAAAACACGTGCACACCCTCATGCGATTGCGGTAAGGAAGAAGCAGGGATTCCGAGCACGGACCTTTTTTCGGATCAGCGAAAGGACGTCAGGGCGGACGCGCGCGTGGCTCCTCGCACCGCGAAGCCCGGATATGGCACCACAGATAACGACACCCTTCACTGCCGTCCCTGCAGTGCATATAGTTTGGGCGTGCCGGCCGGCGGCGCCCCGGAAACGCAATCGTCGCCTTCTCTAATACACGAGGGCAGTTTCGCCGAAAAACACGTGCACCTTCTGTAGCGCGAAGTACTAGAGACGACGTGAAATCACAAGCGCTGGCCGCCTACCGGATTTCAAAGAAAAAGAGGGAGAGAGAGGCAAAGTGGTTTATAAACGAAGCCAGTTGTGATACATAAAAAAAAAAAAAAAAAAAAAAAACATGACAAAATAACGTAAACTGCTTGGGTTACCGTCCCGATCGTATTAAACGGACTACTATTATATTATGACGGCCGCACTAATAATGGGCTCCGCATTCAAACTCAGTTGACATCGCACAACACACGGTCATTTCTTTTCCTTTTTTTTTTTTTTTTTTTTTTTTTTGCATAATGCGGTGGTAACATAGTCGCCACGGCCCGTAAAAAGGCGAAATAGTTCAGCACCTATTGTGCACGTACAGCCTATTATGTCTTCGGAAATCGCAATCCCGCTTTTGTCAAAGTAACGGACGTGCATTTAGCTTTCCTTTACACAACATAGATCCCAGCGTATAGTACCGTGCACAATGTAGTTGTCTGTTGTGTCTTGGTTTTTGTTTTATGCAATCACAAGTGCCCCAGCTTACAGCTATTCTGTTCCAGCCAATATCCAGTTGGAAGCCAACGCTTACGTGTATGTCTCCTGCCTCTTTTACAGCCTGCACTGTTGGAATGTTCGTCGTGGATATCGAGAACCCATTCGGCACAAGTCCATATGGATGGGTTTTTGAAACAGAAGTTGAGAAATACTGACACGATAATTTACTTTCAGCCCAACCTTTCAGGGTCAACTCGGTCCCTTCGGAAGGGACCGAATCGGCCCTGAAACGTTGTGTTGAAAGTAAATGGGACTGAGTTAGCCCCTAAAACGCTGGAATTAAATTGTTGATTGGTGTCAGTATTTCTCAACTTTTGTTGTGGATAACGCATGAACTCCCCCACATATGGCCTGACTGAAAGAGGAATTAGACAGAGGGTTCAAGTGTCCGCTGCAGCGATCACTGTGACATGACAGGGAGCACTCAGTGCGGAAAGAATCACCCTGGGTGCCCACATCTGCAGCGCACACCAATACAACCGACGCGGTATCCTCAGCTGTGATGTTTCTGGAGCGGGAGCACACACGCACGGTCTAATAAAACGAAAGCACCACCTGCACAATACCGTATGCACACTCGTGTAACTGCCACTGTCCAAGCACGGCAGTCGGTAAGTTGAAGAAAAAAGGAAAACATAGACGAACAGCTGCTGCGTGTCACGTATGCATAATTTTCGTCGCGCAAGCGCGTTTCACAAAAAAACAAAAAAAAAAAAAAAGAAATATGCCAGGCGGTGAATTGAGCCTGCAATAGAGGACGTACGAATGCCCAATGACACGTAGTTCGGTTCATACTCCTCCGAGAACCACACGCACGGTAGGTTTGACCAAATGCAGCCATGCCTTTCCACCGGTCGACGTAACAGCGGGACTTGCAAAGTGTTCCCAGTTAAAGAAAAGGTACAGAAAATTTTCTGTTCACAACAGAATTTCTGTCCGATTTTTGACAGCAAACCAGTTCTCAGAACAGAAGTGTACTACAGAACGTCAGAAAAGTCTCGCTTTATGATAGAACTACAGCATATTTTATCGTCTTTTCGACGCGGTTGTGTCGTTATTATTTTTCTTTTTTTTTTTTTTGGCTAGGTTGTCGATGAACTGTCTCGGCAGTGGCTGCGCTAATCTATCTTAAAATACGGATCGAATAGAGGATGTTGAAAATGCTGGCCCCCCCCCCCCCCCCCCCCCCCCCAAAAAAAAAAAAGAAAAAAAAAAGGAAGAAATGTACCAGGCCCTGAATGTCGACGGTGTGCCTGTTCTCCGTGCCCCGCGGTACGAGTGTTCGCGCTGTCAAGACGTCATGGGCAAGCTATTATCCGCCTCCCACCCCACATGAGTTGGGCTTCTTGATCGTAAAGATTCATCCTTGTAAATGGCGCGATGGACGGGCGATATGGAAGAGGTCGGACAAAACGAGCGGTGAACATCAAATGGCGATTTCAAGTCGTATAAAGCGCATAAAAAAAAAAAAAAGCGCTTCCGGCGGCTGGGGAGCAGAGAGCTGGAAGCTCAAGACTCGCTGAACAAGAGGGGAACGAAACGCGGTACCCGTGGTGTGTCTTGCCCACTGTATGTGCCATAGACTTTGAGGCCAGCCAGCCAACCAACCACCAAAACGCTATCAGACTGGTTGAGTTTAATACTACGCTGACGTCGCTTTGTATATTTTCCACCCAACGAGGCAACGGGACCATTCATAATCGAGGCTCGTCCGCAGTGCCGAGTGCCCCAGCGTGCTAAGTCAATCGCGGGCGGGCCTCAAGCTCACACTGTGTAGAATGTACAATCTTGTATATACTCCTTTACCTTTTAACCTAAACTGTCCTTTCTCCCTGTCGCTCACCTCTGATTTCTCCTACCTGTCTCCTTGCTATCCCTTTATTTCCGCCGCCCCAGTTCAGGTTCTTCAGCTCGTTTCGATAGCAGATACCGGGGCAGGCAAAAATCTTTTCCTTCCTTTATTATTTTTATTTTATCCTATAACAATAAAACCACTTACTACTACCATTCATAATGTCTACACGCAAGTGCTACACGGCCTATGAGAATCGTTTTTCCCCTGCCCGCGCACAATGCGAAACGGTCAATGCCACTGACGCGGGAGAGTATGCGTTATCATTACTGTTCCGCGTGACGGAGAAGACGCTGCTGGGTTCGGACCGTGCGAATGGGCGGCGTGATCCAGTCCGTCAATATTGCACCGTAACATCCCTCTCCACAAGTTGTTTCCTTCCTCCATGCTCTCCACCCTGCTCCAACTCCAACCATATAACTTCATCTTCACTCTCCCCGGGATTTACTTCTCACCACTCTGCCAAGCGAGCTGCAGGCGGACGGACACATTCCTCCAACATAGGGACCTCTAACGCTAACGCTTCAAACATAAAAAAGAGCTTGCAGTATTTGCCGCACCGCAATTTACTTCCGAAAACAACCGTGGGGTGGCATCACCTGTATTTCATCGTTTACCCCTGGGCGCTTTTTTGCTCCAGTATTCAGTGAGAGACGCCACTTTGTCTTAGGAAACGGTGATGGATGGGTGCAAAGAGGACTGCAATTTGTCCTCAGTGCCCTTCTTACTGACCCCTGATCTAAAGCACGATACTACGGCCGGGGGATGAACGAGACGTGCGCGCACGCAGTGCACCGGGCGTAAATTATTCGCGCGTACCGATGAAATATTTACGCGTCCACAACCCGTTTCATCCGGGGCTTAGTGGACCACCAACAGCGCTGCAGAAGGACCTAAAGGCTGTCCAACCAAGGATAGAAAGGAGGGTGAAGAGCGAACTAACGGTACTGGAAACAAAAAAAAATAGAAACAAAAAGAAAGCCACTTCGTCCATTCTGCCGGTGCTCTCGCATGAGGGGTGCCCCCCGTGGGAGTGGTGGAGGTACGGGAACTCTTTTGACAGCTCCTCCCAGACGCGGTTTCTGCAGCTCGAGCCACGAATTATTCACGAGGCTGGGCCGTCCACGCCTGCAAAAAAGGTGGCCGCAGCAGACGAAGCACTGTACCGGTACACTGGATGGAATGCGGCACAGAGGCCGCTCCGCCAGTGCCGAGGTCGCAACGATGGCTATAGCCATGTAATGTGCGGTGTTGTCATCATCGTCACCATCAACTTACTAGGGCACTTTTTCATTATGAAATTTTCATATGTGAGTTCCATGCAGAACTGCAGACCTGTGTCGCGGCTATGAAATGAAAACAAGGTCCGCTGTCGGGGTTAATGTATCCAGATTCTTGTACCTGGTGGTCGGCTACGGGGCGGCAATCCCGACTGCCCGAGGTGTAGCCTGTGTGTCGCCCGAGGTTTGGGCAAGTTGGCGCCAAGAAATAATCTACACCGTCACCTCTGGAGCGGGAGCGCGGGCAAAAGGGTCATGTCAGGAGAGCAGTATGCGATGTCCATGAGGCCCTGACCGTAGGAGCCAGCGCAGCACCCACCCGTATTCCTTGCAACGTCACTCACTTAAATCGACGGGAAGGCTGCACCAACACGGTGAAATTAAAGTACGCGCGGTGCGGCGAAAAAGATGCTTTCTCTGGCTGCAATACTGAATCTCCTAGTGGGTACGTCACCTTCAGTGAACTGAGCACTCAAGGGCACGGAAATACTTGCGCAACCATGGTTTTAGCGCGCTGGCTGCCGATGGGTTTAGTGAATAGCACCATGGTGTCGAGCCAAGGTGCCAATACCGGTGCAGTACGTGCTTTATGCATAAGTCGGACATAGAAAGAAAATGTTTGAGTCGTCTCACTTGTGCAAGGCCATACATGCATTAATCTTATGTGCCCGTGAGTTCAAGGTGGTGCACAGGTGATGGCCCATTGCCTGTATAAGTTCAAGCAGTGCCCTATAGCGCCGCATTCGTGTAACAACAGCGCGGAAGAAGACGCGCTGCCAAATCTCGGGTGACAGCACGGCGTCTGCCAAGCATCAATTGTCACTTTTACTTCGATAGCTCTTCACGCGTCAACGCCCAAATTGTGGACTCGTACACCGGAGAGACCACGGTGGCAACAGCCTCACGTGCCCTTCCACCGCCGCAGATAGTAGTGCAGCCGAGGACAAATCAGTAAGGTGCACGCCTTGGTGTTCCAGTGGAGAAAACAGATGAGCCACTTTCCGTTTATCTAGAAGCACAACCGCATTATAAAGTGCTCCCTAATTGTGGCTAAATGGCGCGCTTCAGAGCTGCAGTTTCATCAGATAGAAACACGCTCCGTATTATTACGACTGCGAGTGTACGTGACATCCCAAAGAGGAAACAAAGTGCCTCGCCCGGCAGTCGCTCCATTATTGCGGGCTCCTTCCTGAAATCTAGCTGCGTTGCCTCTACAGCAAAACATACACTCGAAACCGCGGAATATGCATGCCGCTCGTTTCGCCCGTGAAGTACGGCGGCATGCGCGTCAGTCCTCGCACGTGCTGCCCTGTTCTCGGCTGCAGGGTCAGACGGCATATGAACTGCAAGGCAGCTATATCACGACAACCACGTGAGCTACATACGACAGGACAGGCAGGGACGTCTGAAACGAGTCGGCGAAGGATCGAGAGAAGCCGAAATCACTTCCGACTACTAGCCAACGAAGATCGCCTTCTTCGCGCGCACGTGGACGACATGTTGGTCCACCCACCACGTCGGCGGACAGAGAAGCATAATCCACGACAGCAGGTACTGTACAATCCCGAGAACGGGACGACCGAGGGCCCCTATAAGTATACTAACCAGAACAGTACACTGAGGCACTACATCGCACCCGAGCGTATTCCATCATCGCCTCAGCGATAGCAGAGCGAGCAGCGGTAGCTCACAGATGAGTGCAGCGGCCCGAAAAGGAGCTCGAAATGGGGTCGAGGAGGAAGTGCAGGCTGAAGGTGGCTATAAATACACATAATCGCAATCTCCGCATTGTTCCCCGATGGACGTTCAAAGAGCGCGCATCCGTGGCCGCCCATGCGAACCAGCGGGGCGTTCCGGGAGCGGACGTGATGAACGGAGAGCACACGCGGAAGGAAAACGGCGCTCTTTATGGATGGAGAGCATCGCCGCGTCTCTGCCTCCGCGAGAGCGAACGCAGTATTTGCCTATCGGATATGCTAAACGGCACTCGACAGAAGACACGGCGGGGGCACAGCAGAATCGCGAAAACCTGGCGAATATAGGCTTCCCAGAAGCCATCCGCGTATTTTTCAGCGAAAGGCGTTACAAGGCCACGCTCCCCGCCTGTGTCGCATCGGTGATGACGCGCCACACTCACACGATAGCGATACCCGAGAGACATTATCCGTGTTCCACATATACAAATGCGCCCAATATGGGTAGATAAATTGGCACATTTCCTACGTCAGGCATACTCAAGGGGGTTGTGTACAAATTGCCCCATAACTGCTGCCAGCTGCATTCAAGGTGGCTGGTGGAAAGTGCTTCTGGGCTGGAAGTTTCACTCCAACCGATATCACATTCTTCCGGATGGGAAGGGGTGAAGAGGTGGGGTCAAGCTTATAATACAGCATTGCCTTCACAGTAACAAAAAATACTTATGCACAATTCCTATAAGACGCCAGCCTGTTACTACAAAGTAAACGAACGTTATAAAACGCCACATTCAGTCATCGTAATATATTTAGCAAAATGCTATATTGCGCTAGAGTAGAAAGGAGACTATATTTCAATTTCTTGGCAATAGCTATGATAAAGTGATTGATCGAACTCTAGAAAGCAAACGTTCTGCCAGCAGTAGACAACTACCTCACCTTCAAAATCCTAATTGGAAGGCGCACAACCCCCTTTAAGCAGTGATTTAGTGCCGTTCAGCGAGGCATATATTACCGTAGAATTATAGCCCCGCCGAACCAATCAGCCCAGACCACACTATCCCGAATACGGAATTAAGCACGCAGAAAACAGGGCGGTCAGCACGGTGTAACGCTATATTCAGCGACACCTGATTGCGGGGTTGAATGTACTATAACGTTGCTGGTTATCGATTACTTGTCACCTTCTCTAGTGCTGTGCCAGTGACGCAACTCGCAGTCACTCATAACGTCACCGTGCTCAGAAAGTACAGCATTGAACATTGCATCGACGTTATGCGTGACGCCATCACATGGACAGCAATTAGAGCGGCGCTGTGTACCTGCTTCCGTACCTTTCTCTCACTTCATAGTAGAACTTCGTGTTGCAGAGGTTCGTTCACCCCACCAGCATGGAACTTTGAAACGCGCCCCTGATAAGTGTCTCCATAAAATGACGGAACGTAAACACCGCTCCACCGGCGTACAAGACCCGATGACTTCCCCTTGGGAGAGCTCCGACTGCAATGTTCAGAGCGACCGCGCAATGCCGCGGAGGAGCTCCCGTACATTCCCATCCGCTGCTTTCTTATCTTTGATCCATCCAGGACTGTTCTCGCCGCAGTGCACCCTGTGTGGGGCACCTAAAGCTGATTTTGAGCACATTATGATCAAATGCTCGGAATTCCACCCTCCAGCCACTTGGCAACTCTCCGACCTCGAGCGATGGGAGGCTGCGGTGTCCCGCTCTGACCCGGCCGTTCAAAAGCGGCTGACGGACTGGGCTTTGGGTGTCGCTGGGAAGCACCAGCTTCCGGCCACAACACGCAGCCAAGAGCCGACCCGTCATTAGCATGTAATCCCTTAAGGCTCCCAAATATAAAGTTTTTCACCACCACCGAGGTCGACAACGCGCCAGGAACTTTCCCAAGGTTACGGCACCAGAGTGGGCGCTGAAGGCACGGGAAGGGCGCGGAAACGTAGCGGTGCTCTGACGCGGGGAGGGGTTCGTTCTCCAGGTAGGAACAGAGGCAGCTCGAAGACGAAGGGTCCGTATGCATTTTGTGAGCCTCTGCTTGGGATTCGGCGCTTATCGCCACTTCCTCCGGGGCACCGCTCACAGATGTGCGGAGCTCAGCGACCTCGTTTACACAGCGGCGGCGGCTACGATGCGCGCCGCGAAAAAGGAGAGAAAAAGCGGCGAGAAGGGCAAATAAAGCGGGGAAGGAAAGTGCGGAGACGGACGAGCCGGAATCGCACACGGAACCGGCAGAGGAGCGGCGCCTGGCCGGCCAGTCAGCTGTGCACGGCGGAACAAGCGAAGCGGAGCTCAGCGGAGGAAGGAGGCTCCGCTGCTATCGTAATTCCGCAAGCGTGAGGGGTAGAAATTAGACGGGGATAGGGATCGGTGACCGCGTGAAGAGCCGCTCGCGGAAGCGAGGTGAGCTCGAAGCTGCCGACGCCGCCGATCCAACACGAGCAGATAACTACCACACCGTTTAGTTGAGCAAACACATCGTGCCGCTCCGCGTGCGCTTTCCGAGTGCGGATTTCCTAACCGCTGGTGAACGCGCACGGTCCCGCTTGCCTGGAGCCAGGCATGCTCGAATGCAAGGATAGATTAATGGATTTTATCCTCGTTAAATCGGATCACTGGTTAGCACGCCTTCCTTGCTTGGTAAGCTAACGTAACGTAACTCGGACAGTCCGCCCCTCAAACGACCACGTGTCACTCTTGTAGCGTGTGCATGCGCCAGTGGTGCCACACCTGGTGGCACCACTGCTTCCCTGGATATATACACTTCAATAAATCCTGCTGCGGTCATTTGCTCGCTGGGCAGCGTAGCGTGTCTGCCGTTCGTCGTTGCTTGCAGAAGCCCATCCCGCTACAACTCTCGCGCTCCTACGCCCTGACAGTATACACCTCAGCACTAAGACGCATGCGCGTGCACGCGAGTCCATGCGTGCGTGTTACCCGCGCGAGATGCAACGCTAGCTGCGATGTCCCGATAGCTTTTCCAAACACACGAACTTGTAGAATCGAAACAGGCTGCGGCAGCGGGGGTTATTTGTTTATGGGGCGTCCACAGGGGCTCACTTACCGCGGCTTCTCAACACCGCGGGCTACTACTACTGACTCCAAGGGAATGGACAACGTGGTACAAGTGACATACGCTGTGCGGGAGAACACACACACGTACGCAGAGTGAACAACGTCCGCGCCCCTTACGTATACTATGCGGTTTCATTTATTTATTTACCTGTAAATACTGCAGGCATATCTATAGTTCTGCCTGAGCAAGAGAGCAACAGTGCATGGATAACAACTGTTCAAATTCCTTCACATTTATACATTCAAAAATGCAGTATGGGAGACAGTTGCACTTTTCAATCGTGCAGGAGAAAAACGATTTATGAAAGACTTCTCAGCAAAGTACGGTCTTTTCATTCCGATTGTTATTCTGCACATTCGGTAACCCACTGCGGTGCCTCAGTGGTTAAGACGCTCGGCTACTGATCCGGAGCTACCCGGGTTCGAACACGCCCACTGCGTCCTCTTTCCGACAGAGGCGAGACTCAAAGGCGTCCGTGTGCTGTGCGATGTTAGTGCACGTTAAAGATCCCCAGGTGGTCGAAACTATTCCGTAGCCCACCATTAAACCTCCACCCTCCCCTACGGCGCGGATCAGGTGTCCGTCGAGAACTGTGACAAAAACAGCACCTTACCTTTCCTGTAAACCAATTTACTATACATTCAACATTGCCGGAGGTGGAGAGGCGGCAAGAGGATGGCAAGCGCTTCTCTTTCTGTGTCTTATTCGCATGCTAACCAGCCTAAATCACAGCCCTAACTCTTCTCCGGTGTAGCTGGTCTCTGACGGGCGCTAATTTGGCATACCGCGTGCCCTTGGCTTACAGCAAGCTGTTATTCCGCCCCCCAGCCGGTCGGTCTGCCGCCGCGGGCGAGGGCACTGGCGCAGCGCAAGGCAGCGTGAAGCAACGTTACTAGAACCGCGTGAAGCACCGGCCGACAGCTCCCACGCGTCCACGGCGGCCGCATTCCTCAGCCAGGCACGGGGGTGGGCATGCGCAGCAACGTGGGCTCACCGAATGGTGCGAAGGCCCCCTTCCACGGTGGCACCTCTGCCGACAGACTATACAGTATTAACTCGGTACACGTGATAGCTCCCCGTACAGGAATGGAAAAAAAATGTAATCGACGTTGAAATTGCAGCACAGAGAAGCTAAAACTGAGGAAGCACAGCGCAGCGAACGGCGACAAGATTGGTGTGGTTTGGTTTGGTTAATGGGGCTTAACGTCCTAAAGAGACTATGGCGGTCTCTCCGGAAATTTCGATCACCTGGGGTTCTTTAGCATGTACTGACATCGCACAGAACACGGACGCCTTGCTTTTCTCCTCCCTGGAAAAGAGGCCGCGCAGCCAGGATTCGATCCTGCATCCTCGGGAACAAAAGTCTAGCGCCGTAACCGCTGCACCACCGCGACTGGGTACGAGCTTGGGAATGAGCGACCGTGTCGACGTTCGAGCACACCGCTGCTGCACCTCCAGGAAACTAGGCTGCATACCGCGGTTTCTGTTGCCTCGCGCGGCTTCCCCACAATTATTGGAAACTGGCCTGAAGACAATTCCTTTAATATGCACCCGACCTCGGCGGCTGCGTTTCGATGGAGGCGAAACGATGGTGGTGGTGGTGGTACAAACTTTATTCATTGAAGGCCAAAAAATTAAAAAAAGTAAAATTATGTTGCCGCCGTTCCGTGGGTGGCCTTCCGGCTGCTGGTCGTGGCCTCCAGGTCACGCCTGGCGGCGACTTCCGCTGCCCAGGTCGTAAGCCGCTGTTGAATATGCGGCTCCGAGCTGGCCAAAGCAGCCTCCCACAGCTGCGGGCTGTTTATTTGCCAGGAGACGGGGGGAAAGTGCGCCGGACAAGAGTAAAGAATGTGAGCATAGTCTGCTCGGGGAGAGCTGCAAAGCGTGCATTGGGGCGAGAAGGCACCGGGGTGAATAAGGGCAAGGCGTGCAGGGGAGAGGAAAGTGTGGGCCTGTAAATGGCGCCACGTATTCTGTTCGATTTTAGATAGGGACTTGTGAGGGGGAGGGAGGGATAATCGGGAGTTGCGGTAGTGGAGGGTGATGTCATGGAAGGTGAGGAGGGAGTCACGCGTGTCCATCCCGGGGTGGAGGGGGCCAGCTCGGTCGGTCATTTCGCGAGCGATAGAATTTGCCGCCTCATTTCCAGGGTGCCCCGCGTGAGCCGGAACCCAAATTAGTTGGATAGATCGGGAAGGGGGGGAGGAGTGCTTAAGGATATTGAGCGCAGAGGAAGAGATTCTACCCTTTGCAAAGTTGCGGACTGCGGTCTTAGAGTCGCTAAATATGAAAAGGGCTGGTGTGCTGGCAATGGCGAGGGCGATGGCTGCTTCCTCTGCGGCAGTGGAAGTGAGAGCATGGATAGTGGCGACGGAGAGGGGGGCTCGTGTATTAGAGACAGTGGCCAGGGCATAGGCGGGATGCGAGAGGTAGGGTGCCGCATCAACATACACGGCGTCAGACCGTGTACCGTACTGGCACCAGAGGGTGGAGGCGCGGGCAGATCGGCGAGCGGCATGATGCTCAGGGTGCATGTTCTTGGGAAGGGGCTTGACAGTGAGCATGGAGAAGAGGGAGCTGGGCAAGGGATGGGTGACAGAGATAGGGGAGACAGGGGTCAAGCGAAGGGAAGTAAGAAGGGCTCTACCAGGGGTGGTGCGAGATAAACGATCGAGTTGTGCCACGCGATGGGCATCCACAAGTTCTGAAAGAGTATTGTGGACGCCCATCGCTAGTAGACGAGAAGTGGGGGTGGAAGTGGGAAGCCCGAGAGCCGACTTATAAGTTTGGCGGATGAGACAGTTGACCTTGTCTTCCTCGGTACGAGACAGAAAGAGGTAGGGGAGGGAGTATACAAGGCGGCTTAGCACAAAGGCCTGAACAAGACGACGGAGGTCGTGCTCGCGCATGCCGTAGTGTCGGTTAGCGACCCGTCGGATCAGCCGTACCGTCTGCTGGACGGTGGTAGTAAGGCGGGAAAGGACAGTAGTGTGTTTGCCATTGGATTGGAGAAAGAGACCGAGAATACGGATGCAAGAGACAGAAGGGATGGGATGTCCGTCGATAGTGACGTTAAGGTTAGGAGATGAGGTTGGAGCTATGCCTCGAGCCAGGAGGAGCAGGACCTCCGACTTGGACGGGGAACAAGCTAGCCCGACCGTGCGAGCATAATCGGCGACCGTTTTAGCGCCTGCCTGGAGAGCTGCTTCCATCTCACCAAGATTGCCGGTAGTCACCCAGAGGGTGATATCATCAGCGTAGAAAGCATGGGAGAGGTTAGGAATGCTAGCTAGAGCACGTGCCATCGGAAAAAGGGTGATGTTGAAGAGAAGGGGAGAGAGAACAGAACCCTGGGGGGTACCTCGATTTCCAAGAGGGAAAGTAGGAGAGGAGAGGGTGCCGAATGAGATCTCAGCCGTGCGATGGGCAAGAAAAGCCTTGATGTAACTATGGATTCGGGAGCCCACGTTAAGGGTAGAAAGGGCGTCTAGGATGGCGGTATGGAAGACATTATCAAATGCTTTTGTCAAGTCCAGTGCCATGATCGCGCGAGTGCGCTTGGCGTGAAGAGGGTGAAGGACCTCTTCGGAGAGCTGGAGCATGACATCCTGTGTAGAGAGGGATGGGCGAAAGCCGAACATCGAATCGGGGAAGAGATGGTTGTCCTCGAGGAAGCTCTGTAAGCGGTCTAGAACGACGTGCTCAAAGAGCTTACCGAGACAAGAGGTGAGGGAAATAGGACGGAGATTTTGAATGTCTATGGGTTTGCCGGGCTTGGGGATGAAGGTCACCTTAGCGTGGGTCCACTCAGAAGGCAGGGTGCCTTCGTGCCAATGTTTGTTAAAGAGGTCCGTAATGGCCTCTAGGGATGATGTGTCCAGGTTACGGAGGGCCTTATTAGAAATTTGGTCTGCTCCTGGTGCGGAAGTGGTGCGGAGCTTATGTAGCGCCGCACAAACCTCCCCCAAAGTGATATCTGCGTCAAGCGCAGAATTAATGGTGCCGAAGTAAGAAGGGAGGGGGGACGGAGGGGAAGTGCAAAGATAGCGATCTCGGAGTGCAAGAAGGAAATCGGAATCGGATAGCGGTGAGGATTGCAGGAGGCGCGTCACATCCCTGCGTTGCGTGGCCTTGACATGCGACGGGTCAAGGAGGGCACGTAGGAGCGCCCACGTATCCCTCAGCCCGAGATTACCGGCCATGCGGTCGCATGTCTGGCCCCACTGCTGCCTGGTGAGGTATGAGCAGTGCTCCTCAATTTCCATACCCAGGCGGGCAAGGCGGAGGCGTAGTGAGCGATTGTGTTTTTGTGAAAGCCAGCGGCGGTGCAGGGAATGATGCGCCTCCCATAGGTGAAGGAGGCGGCTGTCAGCCGTGGAGGAGTGAGGAGGGGTAGGGACGGTAGAGGTGGCGGATGAAACATCTTTGAGCAAGGTGGCAGTCCATTGAGAAAGGTCTGAGATGGAGGTGGGGGCATGTTGCCGCGAGTGGCGGAACCGATCCCAATCGACTACCTGGCTCAGACGCTGGCGGGAGGATAGGCTAGGAAGAGAGAAAGAGATGGACAGGATATAGTGGTCGCTGCCGAGAAAGACCCAGGTGTTCGTCCACGCTGCATCCACGACGTTTTTGCAGATGGAAAGGTCCGGATTAGTGTTGCGTTGGACGCTGGAGCCGATGCGGGTTGGGTCAGAAAAATCATTAAGGACGGATAACTGTTCGTTCTGGATGAATGTCCACAGCGCGAGACCTTTCCTACTGTTCCCGGGATAACCCCAGCTGACGTGATGTGCATTGAAATCCCCAAGAATGAGGAGCGCGTTGCGATGTGCGCGAGAAAGGGCTTTGCGTAGAAGGAGGAGGAGAGGAGCTGAAGGTGTGCGAGGAGGGCTGTAGACATTAAGAACAAAGAGACTGGCATCCTGTCGCCGCCGGGGGAGGAGTTCTAGGAAAAGGTGCGTGCACTCTGGAACGTCGAGAGGATGCTCTATCGCCGTGTAGTTGCGGTGAACCAGAGTGGCAATGTTCGGGGGGGATGAGGAAGAAGGATGGAAAGCAGTGAAGTCGCGCAGCTTAACTGGGGAGAAAGTTTCTTGGAGAGCGATTAAAGCGGGGAGCTCGGAGGGAGGGATGTTCTGGAGGTGGAGCTGCAGCGCGTTCCGCTTTCCGCGGAAACCACGGCAGTTCCACTGCCAGAAATTAAGGCGTGAGGGGTGTCTGGCCATCACGAGGCCTGGGTGCCCCTGCTGGTGCAGGGGGATTGGGAGATGAGGAGGAGGGGAGGAGGGATGACACCATTAGGGTCGTCTGGGCAAGTTCGGCTTCGTGGGCACTCTGGCGGGCCTCAATTCTGGCTACGCGTTCGTTAATTTGTTCCATCCATTTCTGCGTGTCGGTACGCAGCGTAGAAATTGCGGCCATGAGGCGTTGTTCATGGGCTTCAAGAAACGAGGCTGTGTGGTGGATGACGGCCTCCACCTCCGGGATGGATGTGGGCTGGTTGGTGGATCGCCTCTTTTGTGGAGGGGTGCGGGAAGGGGAGGTGGCGCGGGAGGAAGCATTGGAGGAGATGGACATGGGGGCGGGTAGGGGCGGCTGGGGCTTTTGAGTGACAGGTGGTGGGGGGCATTGTGAAGAAGGGCTGGGGAGTTGGGGGTGCCCCAACAACGCCTGCAGCTGTTGTTTTAGCAGGGTAATCTCCCTGTTTTGGGCAGCGACTTGAGCTTTGAGCTCTTCTTTTTCGGGGTCGGGGGTGGGAGGCTGCAAAGGCCGGCTCACCTGGGAAGAAGTCGATGAGGTGTCTTGACTCGGCAGTGGCGGAAAAGAGACGGAGCGGCGGCGGGGGCTGCGTCCTTGGCGGGTCCCGGAGTTGGACCGCTGGCTGGGTCTAGATGGGCGGGAGTCTTCGGTGGACGGTTTTGATTGCGGTGGGGTGGATGACGTTGACTTAAGGCTGGAGTTGGTTGGAGAGGGACCGGTCCGCGCGTAGCGAAGTCCACACGGGCGGGATCCCGTGACATGTGTGCCTTGGCACAAGATGCATTTAGGTGTGCAGTCGGGGGGCTCCCGAATCTCGTGCACGGCTCCGCAGCGAGTGCAGCGTCCGGATCTGGGCTGGGTGCATACGTCGGAGCGATGGCCGTAGCTCCAACAATTGGTGCAGGCTTCGGCCTTGCGGCGGAAAGGGTGGCAGATAAAAAGGCCGCAGTTGAATATCACGGTGCGGGGTAGTTCTTTTGTGCCGACGAAGGTGATCAGGATGGACCGCGTACGCCCCATCTGTCTTGCATCGGCAATGGCGTAGGTATTGCTGGGGTTCATAGCTTGAAGGTCTGCTATGATCTCCTCTTGGCTCTGTTGGTCCACGGCGTTGTAGATTACACCGCGGAGAGCGTTGTCAGGAGCGGCAACGTAAGCGCGCAGGGGGTACGAATTGGTTGCGAGACGCAGCTCAGAGGTTTGGACATATAACCGGGTGCGTTGGTCTGAGGGTGAACTAACAGTGAATGAGTTGTTGTATGGGTTGATACGTACGCGATCCTTGGCACGGGCGGTGGCATAGTCAACTTTGGCGATGGCACAAAGTGAGGTCAGGAGGGCCCCATTGGTAGTGGTGCGGAGGTCGAGGCCACCGCCGGGGCGGAACACGATCTTGTAGTCTTCTTGTGGAAGTCGAGGTAGAGGGACATGGTGACGTAATCTGGGAGTCTTCAGTGATGGCGGGGACGCTATTGCGGACTTGAGGGGGTCGCTTTGAGGAGTAGCGTCTCCTCTAGGGTAGGCCGAACGCTGGGCCTTAACAATTCGGGTCCAGCGGGGGTCGTCGTCAAATTCTTCTGGAGTGATGGGCGTACCGTCGACTTGGTTCTCCATGTCGACGTCTTTGAGGCTACAGCAGCTGCGGCGATGGCTCAGCGGCCACAGGGATGGCGTGAGACGCAGCTCTGCGCTGCGGACAATGCGGTGCCACGCCGAGCGTTAGGCTTAGCTCGGCTGCTTCGTGGCGGGTCAAAGATGAGGTCCTAGTCAACCGGCGGTCGGTCGGATGAGGGCAAATAAGGTGTCAGGTGAATCCTTACACCTTCACGGGCTTGCTCACAAAAATGGGTGAGTATCCGAGGCGAAATATGAAATCCACGCACTGAAGAATACGGATCCCATGCGAGGTACGTTCGCACGCGTTCCCTGGTGAGAGTCGCAACCCAGGCGAAACGAAGAGGCGTCCGTGTGCTGTACGATGTCAGCGCACGTTAAAGATCCACAGGTGGTCGAAATTACTCAGTTGCCCTCCTCTACGGCTCCTCTTTCTCTCTTTCCACTTTCACTCCCACCTTTCTCCCTTCCTTTACGGCGCGGTTTAGGTGTCCACAGACACAAGTGTGACGGATACTGCGCCTTTCCCTTCCTGTGAAGCAATTATTATTATTATTTAATATGCACGTCCTGCAGTGCTCCTTGTGCTAATCGTTTGTTCACCGTGACATCAGCAATTCTACATATTCATTCTGCACAACAGATAACATGCATAACAATGGCGCTGTTCACAGAGACACCCGCGGCGCCGAAGATTTTCCGGGGGGAAAAACAGCCGAAGCGTGAGAAAAAAAGATATGGTATACGTCATGTTCTGCAGGTTTAAATGCTCTAGTAAGCAATTGACTGTACCGGCGATTGCTTAGTTATTTTCCAATACACTGCAAACACAATTGCCATTGCAAATACCTTTTTTTTTACTCACTCTTGAGTACTGCTGAAACACCAATGCCACCCAAAGCCGCGTGCGACAGCTAGCGCATCGCATCAGCTTTCTAGCGTATCGCATTCATGTAAACATGAGTAATGCGCTAGAAAAGCGAATGGCATTAATGGGCCTGGAGGGGCTGGATTGAGAGGGGTAAGTCGACTTTCACCATGCATGTAAACCCGGTCGCATTAGCAATTATGAGAATAGAGTTTTCTCAGACGTCCGCCTGGTGGCGCGCTCGCAGAGCTCCGAGACAATAATTACGAGGGACTTTAGCGACTAAAGTAGTGAAAGGCGAAAGCCTGAGAAGTCTCATCTTGTCTAGCGTTCCTGTCATCTGCGATCCCACACTTGAACGGGACCCCACCCAGTATCTGTAAGGGCTGATAGTCAAAGATCCGGCCCATGCATACATCCACCCCTTTTAAATGAATAAACGTTTGTCACCACCACCACCACTACCACCAAGGAACGCCACGCGACAAGAACGATGGCGTACAATCCAAACTCACACTTGTCTCCAGAAGTCTCATCTTGTCTAGCGTTCCTGCCATCTGCTATTCCACACTTGAACGCGCGCCAAGGAACGCCACGCAGAAGAATGCCGGAAGCAGCTCGCACAGGAAGTGCTGCTTTGCCTTCGATATATACGACACCATGCGCCGCCACCATCGCGCTAGATATGCTGCGCTACATGTAAATACTGTCGCATCGCATTACCGTGAGGCGCTACAAAATGCGATGCAATGCGCTACTGTCGCATTCATGTGAACAGTCTCATGTCTCCATCTAGTCAGGCATATTTGGCTGCCAAAACAGACAGCTAGTCCCGATGTCACCTCGTTATCATTATCTCCTTATCACTTTCTACCACCACCTAAACAGTCGACCGTCACCATGTGGCAGTGTCATCACGTGATACCGACTTTCTATCACTCGCTAATGCAAACAAGCCAGATATACCTCTATCCTTAAAGCAACGATGACTGCGTCGCTGTGACAATGAGGTCCCCACGAGAAATGCTTGGATTCAATTTCGTTCTGACGGCATTCTTTTTTTTTTTTTTTTTTTTTTTGTGGTGGTGGTGGGGGGAGTGTATATTTTTCTCTCTTTGAACTTTCACTCCCGCCTTTCTCCCTTCCCTTACGGCGTGGTTGAGATGTCCACAGAAAACAAGTGAGACAGTTACCACGCCCAATCAGTATATTTTTCACTGTTTTAACGCTTGAGGACCACAGGCACATCGCTGAAATTTTTCCTCGTCGCGGACAGTAATGCAAGCGCATTGCAGAAGCGGCAGCACAGGATCAAGGAACTGGCACCCTGCACAATACGCGCCGCGGCGGCTGCAGTCCGGAGTATACGGGTTCGAACCCGACCACGGCATCCGCGTTTCAATGAAGGCGAAACGCAAAAAAAAGTTTATTATTATTATTATTATTATTATTATTATTATTATTATTATTATTATTATTATTATTATTATTATTATTATTGGTTCACAGGATGGGAAAGGCGCCATATATGTCACTTGTTTCTGTGATTGATTTATAGGAAGTGAAAGGCGCAGTATCTGTCACACTAGTGTCTGTGAACTCCTGAACCGCGCCGTAAGAGAAGGCAGGAGGATGGGAGTGAAAGTGGATAGAGAGAAAGAGGAGCCGTAGTGGAGGGCTTCGGAGTAATTTCGACCACCTGGGGATCTTTAACGTACGCTCACATCGCACAGAACTCGGACGCCTCTTCGTTTCGCCTCCATCGAAACGCAGCCGCCGCAGTCTGGATCAAACCCGGGTACTCCGGCACAGTAGTCGGGCGTCTTACCACTGCACCACCGCGGCAGGGCGAAAACGCAAATGCGCCCGTGTATAGTTGCGGCCAGCGATATGCAGGATGCGTGCATCGCGGACAGTCCGTTCAATGGGCGGACTCGTTCCTAACTAACCCGGTACTGTAAATAAGTCTACACAAGTAAACCGGGAACCACAGTGCCACGGCAACGAAGGAATCCCCCGCGTGTGTGTTTAACGGATCAAGACCAAGCGGGCCCGAAAGCTGTTTCTTACACTACGGAACTGGCGGAACGCGACGAGCAGCTCACGACAGTGAACCCCCGACGTGAAGTAAGCGCTCTATCACGCCCCATCTTCCGCGCGACATCCCGCTCTACCGTCTTGCCCCGAAGCTTCAAGAGGCCCGTGAAGCGCGCCTTGGGCGAGTAACGCCCTCCTTACCTTTACGGGGGCGGACGATTAGTGCCTTGACCCGGTGCATGCGGAGGCGCGGAGTGGGAGCCGCGGCCACTGGACGACTTTACACGCGTCCCGACGAGCGCGGAATGTCGATCGACTGAGCCGGCGCCGTCGCACAATCGATGCCGCGTGCGTGCGATGCCGACCCTGTGATCGCCCCGAGTGGTCCCGCCTGACGCGTTCAGGGCGAGCCCCGGACACCGTTACCTGCCGGCGGAGCAACGGCGCGCCCACCACTGGCTGCCCCGTCATGCGCAGCCGCCTCGGGTTTCAAACGCCGCGTCAGCCGATGGAAGGTCACGTCGGGGACGCCGAAGGTTCGCCGCGAGCTCTTGAAGCAGTATCGTAGGTAGTAGCGAAAAAAAAAATGGTTTTGGGGGATAGGAAAGGCGTAGCAAATGGACACACTGGTTTTGTTTGGGTTTAACGTCCTAAGCTCACGCTATGAGAGAAGCCGTAGTGGAGGACTCCAGCAATTTAGACCACCTGTGGTTCTTTAACTTGCACTGACACCACACAGCAAATGGGCGTCACTCCGTTCCGCCTCCCTCTAAACGCTGCCGTCGGCGGTCGTGTTCGAACCCGGATAATCCGGTGCATTAGTCGGGCGTCGTAACCAGGCGCATTAGATTAAGGGAGTATAATTAAAGGAATCCCGGTCATGGTGTCCGCATTTCGATGGAGGAAAAACGCAAATGGCGCGCGCTCAGGTGAGCCCCGCCCCGGTGATTAAGCAGCCCAGATACCGAACAAGAACTCGGGTTCGAGCCTGACCGCCGGCGGCTGCATTTCGATGGAGGCAAAACGGGGAGGCGTCCGTGTGCTGTACGGTAGTGCACGTTAAACATCCCCAGGTGGTCGAAATTACTACATAGCCGTCCACTACGGCTCCACCCCGCCGGGGTGGTGCAGTGGTAAGACGCCCGACTACTGTGCCGGAGTACCCGGGTTCGAACCCGACCTCGGTGGCTGCGTTTCGATGGAGGCGAAACGGAGTGGCGTCCGTGTGCTGTGCGATGTCAGCGCACGTTAAAGAACCCCAGGTGGTCGAAATTTCCGGAGTCCTCCACTACGGCGTCTTTCATAGCCTTAGTCGCTTTGGGACGTACCCCACAAACCAACCAACCAACTGCGGCTCCACTTTCTCATTTTCTGCTTTCTCACCTCCCTCACTTGCTTTACGGCGCGGTTCAGGTGTCCACAGAAAACAAGTGAGACAATCTATTTTCCACCCCCCTCACTTGCTTTACGGCGCGGTACAGGTGTCCAAGGACAAGTATGCCCCGCCGGGTGGTGCAGTGGTAAGACGCCCGACTACTGTGCCGGAGTACCCGGGTTCGAACCCGACCTCGGTGGCTGCGTTCCGATGGAGGCGAAACGGAGTGGTGTCCGTTAAAGATCCCCAGGTGGTCGAAATTACTCCGTAGCCCTCCACTACGGCTCCTCTTTCTCTCTTTCCTTTCACTCCCACCTTCCTCCCTTCCCTTACGGCGCGGTTGTGGTGTCCACAGAAAACAAGTGAGACAGTTACCGCGCCTTTCCGATTCCTATAAATCAATCAAGGGAGAAGTGTGGCATATCTATTATTTTTTTCTGTCAGACACATTTGGCCTTGGATAACAAGGCTAAAGGCAGGTTATCTGACGACGGCCCTGTCATCCATGCGCAGGTCGGTAGATGCAAGTGCGGATTGAGATCTTATACACAACATACGTTCTAAACTAAATAAGCAATGCTGAAAACACCAACACAATCAAGGAATGTTTGGACATGTATACACTTTTGGCACAAAATAAGAAAGAAAGTACTCATGGCACGGAATTGGACAGCAATTAGTTGTGAAGACAGTTCTCAGGAGATCTAAATCGCTGCGGATGTTCAGATTGCGTCTTTCCTTTTCTATACAATTTTCATTTACGCGCTCAGGACCTGTGCGATATCGATGCGCAGTGTTCGATCACAGCGACACTCCGGCTCTTCGATTCTTTCACCCTTTCTTCCATCACTCCTGGCGGCCCGGTGGATGCACCCGCACATAAGGCGAAAGCATGAATGTCATCTTACCGTGAGTTTATGTGTGGTCGGTTGGAATCCCTGTCACGAGGTATAGCCTGCAACGCCAGACTTAGAGCAACGCGAAATCGTATAACATCACTAACGACGAGCGGTGGCATCACGATTGGAGGTGCATGTGTTGTTGGTTCAAATCCATATCGCAGACTAGCCTCAAACTAGACAGAGACTGATGCGAGTGAATAGGAAGCGAAGTGTTATGACACCACCCTGAACGCTGCAAAAAAAAAAAAAAAAAAAAGAAAAGAAAAAAACACAGCTGCGTCGCAATTTTGACCCAAAATCACGTGAAAAAAGAAAAGAAACAGCTGCGTCGCAATTTTGACCCAAAATCACGTGATAATTTGTGGCAGCACTTCTTGCGCACACTTTACGCTATCCATGACGCAAATATGGTTTTCGCCTTAAAAATCAATAGATGCGATAAAAAGAGCGAGAATACTTTTGCAGGCTGGTTGGCGCATTAGTAAAATTGGTTTACAGCGCAGGCAAACACAGGAAAAAGGGAAGTGACATGACAGAGCGCTAATTAAATTTTAAGTTCTTTATTGGCCGATTAAAACCGATTGACGCGTAGAAATTGAAACAACTAATATCCCGTCATCGCACGAAGTGATGCTGTACAAATAGTTCTATTCTCGCGCTGTAATAGAGCTATAGTTGTATGGCATCAGCTCGCGCGATGACGGGATATTAACTGCTTTGATTTCTTCCTGCTATTCCCGTTTTGTTGATATGAGCAGCTGCTGTATATAAGCGATTTATCGGTCAATAAAAAGCTGAGTTGTTAGTGCTCCCTCCCTTCCTCCCTCCCAATTCATTCATTATTTATTAATTCATTCATTAATTCATTATTTCATTCATTAATTAATTCACTCATTCATTATTCCTCCCTTCCTTCCTTCCCTTGCCTTCCCTTTCTTTTCCTTCCTGCGCTGTAAACAATTTCAATAAAAAGAGAAGTCACACTCCGCACAGCCGGGGTGCATTTCTTCTGGCTGGCGGGATCCTTATGAGGTCCTGTTCCGAGTCTTCTCTTAGAACTCGGTTTGGTTTAAGGTTTGATTTGCTGAGTTTATCGTCCCAAAGCGACTCGGGCTATGAAAGACGCCGCAGTGGAGGACTCCGGAAATTTCGACCACCTGGGGTTCTTTAACGTGCACTGACATCGCACAGCACACAAGTGCCTTGCTGCTCGCCTCCACCCAAAAGCGGCCACCGCCTCTCTTGGAACTCGTATATTTCGGACGCTTTTCGAGCCAAAGGAAGTTCGGAACTCGCCCAGGACTATCAGGTCGACAAGAAACGCCGCGACGTATTCCGGAGAATGTCCAAACAGAAGCGCCTCTTGAGCATCAAATGTCTCATTTCAGAAGTGGTGTAACGAAGCACACAGTTACGACGCAGAAAAAAAAAGAAAAAAACGAAAGAAATTAGGTGAGCACAACCTCTGCCATTAAGGGTACGACGGGATAGCCTTTCACACAAGGGTGATACTTTTATTACTTTGTTTTTAATTTTTGTTATTTTTAGACACCGATATTTGGCATCAGCAAACAATGTCGTTCCATTCTCAGCAGTCTGACATCGAACGCATTTTTCATTTCTAAATAAAATGATTTCAAATAAATTATTTAAATTAAATGATTGATCGAATAGACAATATAAATTTTCTTAATTAGCATCATCGAGCATTGGATTTTCATTCTGAGCATTTTGACACCTTTGAACCCCCGTTTATAAATTTTCGTTTATTCAAATATTTCAATTAACTAAATGATCAATTACACACACTAAACCTTCTTAATTAGCATCATCAATCATTGGCTTCTTATTGTGAGAATTTGGCACCTTTCAACCACCTATTTCCAATTTTTCATTATTTCATTTATATCGGTTCATTTATCAATGACACACCAAACTTTCTTAATTAGCATCTTGAAGAATTGGCTTTTCATTCTGAGAATTCTGACAACTTTGAACCCCATTTTTCTATTTCTTTCATTTCTTTTTTCACCAATTAATCAATTAATTGCAATGATTTCATTACCTCATCGTCTACCGCATAAAACCACAAACTACCATGATATGATTTTGTTACGCAACCACCGATTATTTCCGGCACGCAGTGCCGACTACGCCGACGGCTTTTCGAAAGAACGAGTATAAGCTATCGTTTAATAAACAGCGACCATTCCCGGTTATAATTTCGGCGGCCGAGTCACGCTAGAGTGGTCAAAACAGATCACCGCACAAGCTGGTTCAACGTCCGGCACACTGCGTTGGCTACGACGGACTGTAGTCACATGTATGTACCCCATCGTGCAAGCCATTACTTAAATGTTCCGTACATTGTACCCACTATACTGACCATTCAATTGCGACAAATGTGCACAACAAATGCGACCCAAATGTTGGCGGTCGCGAGTTGAGACACGCGAAGTATATGCACTGCTCTCAGCACCGCCGTCAGCCGCAACGGCGGCAACAAAGCAGGCCCGGATGGGCCTAACAGCGATAGCCGATGGTTTTACAGTGAAAGCTCAAATATGTAGCTCTAATAGGGTTTCGCCTGCACACCCCAAGACTAACAATACACACAAATGAAATTTGTTTATAGAAAAAGAAAGGTGAATTAACTGTCGCACTTCATGGAAACCTGAACAGCGCCGTAACACCAACAAATAGGTGGTGTTGAGCCACCGCGGCGGGTAGCGAGTGAGTGAGAAGACATTATTTACACCGACATGGACCTCGGGGCAGGGACTCAGCCAGGGGGAGGGTCTCCTTGCCGGCTCTCCTGTGCAGTGGCCGCAGACAAGGTCTTGAAGTAAGCCTCCTCCGCCAGGCGTAGGACGATCTTTTGTTCATCCACATTTGGGCTGCGGATGTAGGACTCCCAGGTAATTTGATGAAGGGGATCAGTTTCTTTAGCTCCCGGAGAATCGGGGCATTGCCAGATTAGGTGATTTTGACTCAGAGGTACGTTGCAGAGATTGCAAGCCTCTGGGTCCCCTGTCAACTCATTATGCGGAGTAACATGAGGAAAGAAACGATTGGCGTGAAGTTTTCGCCAGGCCCTGCATTCTGAGGGTACTAGGGACCTATCTGGAGGTGGATAAATCCTTCTGTTTAGTCTGGGAGTCTCAGAGAGCTCCTTGTAGGTGATGAGGGGGTCTTTGTCTCCGGGTGGGGTGTATACATCTCGAGCAAGGCGATGGGCAGCCTCATTGCCTGGTAGACCCTCGTGAGCTGGAACCCAGATGACTGAAACCTCCCAGTTTAGCGGGTGCTTTCTCAGTAGACTGGCCGCCTGCTTGGAAATTAGGCCTTTGCCGAAGTTCCTAACAGCCGCCTTATTATCTGAAAGGATAGTTCTGGCTTTAGTGCATGTACATGCTAGCGCTATCGCAGCCTCTTCAGCTATTAAAGCGTTACGCGTATTAATAGATCCAATTACTTTCTGGTAGTGGTTCCCATCTACCACTGCTATGACCGCGGCCCCTTCTAGCCCGCAGGCAGCATCGCAATAGGCTGATTCCTCAGGAGGGTCGTTTATTAGTTTGCTTTGAATAAATTTTGATCTATGCTGTCTTCGTTCCTTGTCATGAATCGGGTGCATATTCTTAAGGATCGGTGCAATTTTGAATATTTTCCGCGTCTCAAGCTCCAGGAGTTCAGCGACATAGGATGGCTCACCTGACTGAAGCTGTAGTTCTAGCAGTATTTTTCGGCCCACTATAGTGGAGTTGAGCCGCCAAATCTGGGCCTCCCTGACCGCTTTAGCAATCTCTTCCCAGGTATTATGCATTCCCATAGCTACAAGCTTCTCTGTCGACGAGTTGGGGGGGATGCCTAAAGCCCTTTTGAATGACTTTCTGATCATTTTCTCTAACTTCTCTACTTCACCAGGATTGAGATTGAGAAAGGGGGTGGCATAAGCTATCCTGCTGATTACAAATGCACGAAGCAGGTTTATTAGGCAGTGTTCTCTGAGGCCTTTGTTCCTGAGAGAGATTCGTCTGAATATGCCCGTTACCTGGTCGACATATGTCTGAAGCTTTTTCAGGATGGTGGTGTTTTTCCTATTCTGTTGTAAGAAATACCCCAAGATCCTAATGGTGCTGACTCTCGGTACCTTGCTCCCTCCCACGTATACCTCCACTGGTTTGTGTAGGTGCGGTAGGTGGGATTCTCTGGTTAGTTGTGATTTGCTGCACAATGAGAAAAGTTCAGATTTGTGAGGAGAGCAAGATAGTCCTCTATCTAGGGCGTAGTTTTTAACTATATACGCCGCTTCCTGCAGTCTATGCGATATATCGGCGCTGGTGCCTCCATCGGTCCAGATTGTTATATCGTCTGCACAGATGCTATGTTTGATGCCTTCTATCTTATTAAGATGGGACGAGAGATCTTTCATTGCAAAATTGAAGAGATCCCTGGGGCGTTCCTCTGCCGCCGGTACTTATGGGCTCGGACCTAAGTCCCACGAAGCTAACTTCAGTTTTCCTGCAGGTGAGGAAATCTTTGACATAGTTGAAGCACTTGCTTCCCACTCCAGCCGAGTTGAGGCCTTCGAGAACCGCTCTGTGCTCAACATTATTAAATGCCTTAGTGAGATCAAGTCCCAGGATGGCTCTAAATGATGCATCGTCATCGGGAGCGTCCATGATGTTGTGCTTTAATCTGAGCATGACACCCTGCGCGCTCAATCCCGGCCTGTACCCTACCATTTCCGCTGACCAGAGTTCCTTTATTGGTTTCCATATGCCTAGAGATTCTGATTTGAACCACTTTTTCCATGAGCTTTCCCAGACAAGAGGTGAGAGATATGGGCTTCATGTTGGATAGTTCAAGTTTCTTGCCCGGTTTAGGAATAAGGACCAATCTGGAAATTTTCCACTCCTCTGAGATTTCGGCCCCTTCCTAAATTTTATTCATTACTTCGCAAATGAAGTGTAAGGAGTCTTCGTCTAGATTTTTAGGCATAGGGTTCGTGATATTATCTGGTCCTGGAGCAGATCTCTTTTCGAAATCCTGCAGGACCGCCCTAATTTCTGCCAATTCAATTGAAGCATCTATGGCATTATTCTCGGGCCCGGTATAGCAGGGTAGAGGGGGGCCGGGATCCTGACATGTATATGTTGTCCTGATTGCATCTAGCAGCTCCTCGTTTCCCCCTTGGAACTTATGCTTGATCTTAATCTGGTCTAGTCTGGTCCGTCTCTTAGTGTTATTGGGATCGATGAGGTAGCGGAGGAAAGCCCAGGTCTTGAGAAGGCTCATGTTGAAGTTCATCTCATCACACACCTCGGCCCAGCTCCTTTCAGACAGCTTGGCTGCATACCGCTCAATTTCCTTATTGAGGTTAGCAACCCCTCTTCTGAGATTTCTGTTCCATTTCTTAGTTTTCCACCTTCCCTCCAATTCTGTCTTGGATTTAAGGAGATGTAGGAGGTGTTTAATTTTAGGGCTTGGAGATTCGTCGCCTGTTCTTCCGTTTCCTCCTTTATATGCCGATTAAATTCTTGTTGCCACTGTCAGAGAAGACCAGGACTTATTACCTGCAGCCCCTCTGATGGAGCGAAATTTATCCCAATCTATTATTTTGGCTCGTAACACGGTATCCGGAAGATTAAACCTGAGCAGAATTTCTATGACCATATGATCGCTGCCGTAGTTTTTTCCCGTGTTGCACCATTCAACTGGGCCGCACCTGTGAGTTAGTGTAAGATGGGGCGTGGTGTCTTTACAGACACTGTTACGCATGCGCGTCGGTGTCGCTGAATCCGTTATTAGAGACAGCCCATTGGATAATACGGATTCAAGCAGGTGTTTAGCATTGGAGTCTCCGCAGATTAGAAGTGGTTCGCAGCCGGCAACCTTTAGTGCTTTTTTATTTTATTTTATTTTTTTTTTTTGTACGCAAGCTTGCCATAAGGCATATTATATAAACTCATGTAAATGGTTTTCCGTGAGGAACCGGAGCAGGCTCCCGCTCTTAGCGTTGTCGGTGAGCCATTTAGAAAAGTCCTCTTCCCTTGTTGTGGTTAGACCCACTTCGCGCAGAATCTGTGTCCTTGATTCCCTTGTCCTTGCACAAGTCCGCAGCAGGTGGCGAACATCCACCTCTGCAGCTGGTGTGGAACACTTCTGGCATGTCGTTGGTCCGATGTCTGCTTGCGATTCCCATCGGCATTTTACCGACGGGGTAAGGGCCGCCCCAGCTCTTATCCTTCTAAGGGAAACCTCCTCCAATCTCGTTAAGTTACGAGGGAGTGGGAATGTACACGGGGGAATGAGGGCACGTGTACTTTTCCTTAAAGAGGATGCTAAGATGGGGACAGCGGAGCGGGCATCGAAAGGGAGCCTGGTGGGGGCGCATTAGTGTTTGGAACTTCGTGTGTGAGGTGGTCAACTTTTCTCTCCTCAGCGTTCTCAACATTGTCTTGTGTAAAATGTATCTGGATGCTTATCTTTGTTTTTTTATTGAGTGCGTGGATTTCCTGGGTAACTCATAGCGTCTTCGTCACTTTCTTCAGTTGTTTTATGGCGGCTAAGGAGTCTGTATAGATGTGGGCTTCTGTTATCGAATCTATTTTATTTATGGCCTCCATAGCATCGCGGATTGCATAGAGTTCCACCACAAGCGGGTCCGGGTATTCTGAAATATATTCTTTATGTGCCTTTAGTTCGCTGTGTGTTGGACTAGTAGCAGCTGTTCTACCGCCATTTTCTATAATTGATGCGTCCGTATATGCAATGCAGGTACCTGGAAGTGCATCAACCAGAGGTCGAGATGTCAGCTTTTCTTTGCGACGAAGCCGAGTGGTCTTGTTTGTCGTAATAGTCGTGAATTCCCACGGAGGGGGGTCAGCCATTGGTGGTGTTCGAACTGCCACCTCGTTGTACAAGGATGCTATGGGAGAATAGGGATAGGGGTAAGTTTTGGTAAGGCCGTGATAGTGCGCATTGCGTTTCTATTTATTGTTTCCAATTTCGCCCATTGCCGCCTCGTGAGTCTTTGGAATTGGGCCTGGTATAGTATCCTCGGCTGTAACACTGATTGTACAAGACGTCTTGCCATGTCCGCTCGAGCTCCTCCTCCCCTAGACGAAATGCGTTTTATCAAGTTTAAGGAAGTCGCAGCTACTTTTTTCACCTTATGAAGCCATTGTGTTCCTTTGCCGGATTTGTGAATTTCTAGGCCAAGAACTCTCAACTCGTCCACCTCGTTCAATGCCTGATTCCCAATATTTAGGGTGACTCTTTGCGTTGCCACTTGTTTTCTTCCATTCTTGTTGGCAACATGAATGTAACTGGACTTTTGAGGTGATAATTCCAGACCTGCATATTGGTATCTATGGTATTTAAAGCCTCTTGCAGATGCCGATTCTGTCTCTCAAGTTGTTTATGAACAGACCAAATTGTGACATCATCTGCGTATATCATGAACCGCACTTCTGGCATTTCAGCTAATTTCCACGGCAATGGGTTCAGTGCGATATTAAATAGCAAAAGGGTTATTAAATAGCGTGCCACTGACCCTTGTGGCACGCCTCTGTTCGAGGTGTAATTGCCAATTTGTTTTTCGTTTATCCGGATAGAAAACGTCCTGTCCTTAAGCAGATTATGTACTGCTTTTATGACCTTGCAAGGGAATGCCCATACATTCCATGTTGCTAAGAATCTTGGCATGTAACACGTTGTCGTATGCCTTCGCCACGTCGGTAGCCACTACAGTGCTCACAAGGTGGCTATAAGGCGACGCGCGTATGACTTCTTCAGCGAGCATAGCCAGTCCTTTTTCTGTGGCAAGGTTAGTTCGGAACCCAATTTGTCGAGCATGGTATTTTTTATTACTTTCCAACCACCATGACAGGCGGGTGGCTATCAGTGCTTTTTTGAATAAGAGCGAGAATTTCGCATTGATTTGTTTCGGTGGGCTGTATACATTGAGCACAAAGAGATTCTCTTTCTTATTATTTCCTGAATGGGCTTCAATCAAAACTGCTTCAATGTCCCCATCAGCCTCGTGTTGAGTAACCGCCGTATTGTGCTCAACCAGAGTAGCCACCCGAGCCGAGTCCCCCAGCGAGCTGCGGAAACATTTGTATCCCTTGAGGCCAACATGCCTGGCGTTGGTCTCTTGTAATGCAATTACCAAGGGTGGTTCCTCGCTCGACTGTATACCTATAGTTGGACCTCTCCATTAGTTCCTTAAGAGACCTTATGTCTACGGCAAGTTTGTCGAGATGCGTGTCCTCAGGATTGGCCTTCTTTCTACTGGGTAGATAGTTGTTCACCTTCAGTTTGAATCCAGCGCCGAGTGCCAGGGAGACGTTGACAGATGCGCTGCTCCAGCGGCAGCACCCATGTAGGCACTAAGGGGTGAGCCGCGCAAATTAGTTTCGTCTTCACCTCCTTGTTCTGCCTGGCAGCGCGCCCATAAAACTCCCATTATTTGCCCGGGCATCCGCCCCCTGTTGCAAGGAAACACGATCGGGCAGAGAAAGGCGATTGTGCACCCCACGCGCTGCAGGGGTGTTCCTTCCGAAACGACTGGGTTGGCAGTGTGCCAGTTCGGAGCCGGAGCACCGGAACGATGAGAATCGGCGCACGCTACTTGGCTGTCACACAGTTTGTGGGGAGTTTACGTGGGCTTCGACGGGGCGGAGGCGCTGCCTCTGCGCCTTTCGAAGGCGAAACAAGTGCGCGCGAAGGAGACTCTGCCCCCACCGCGATGATTCAGAAGTGACACTAAAAAACAAACAGGAGGCTATGGAGCAAACACGCAAATTTAGGCGCGCTGTCCGATAACTGGAAAAAGTGCGCAATTCTGGAAGCCTTCCTTCGTGTTTGAGGAATCATGACAGAGGGAAAAGAGGCAGACTTTCTCTCTCCCTCTTTCACATCACTGACTTGGCCGCGCCCCGCCGGGGTGGTGCAGTTAAGACGCCCGACCACTTCCGGAGTTCCCGGGTTCGAACCCGACCACGGCGGCTGCGTTTCGATGGAGGCGAAACGAAGAGGCGTCCGTGTGCTGTGCGATGTCAGCGCACGTTAAAGATCCCCAGGTGGTCGAAATCCGTAGCCCTCCACTACGACTCCCCTTTCTCTCTTTCCACTTTCACTCCCACCTTCCTCCCTTCCCTTCCCTGTCCACAGCTGCAAGTGTGACAGATACTGCGCCTTTCCCTTCCTGTAAACCAATCAATCAATCAATGACTCGGCCGCCATCTTGAATCTGAGAACTACGCAAAAACAGACGACAAACTGGCAAATGTAAAAGAACTAACCCTCTTAAAAGTCTCCCCCCCCCAGGCACCCCTCCATCGAAATAAAAACGCGAGTATGCGGTGGTATATTGTCACGCGTTGGTGACGATACGATGCCGAAACTAGCAAACGAAGAGACTGCCGAGGAGGCATTATACCGCACATCCATGAGTTTTGCGTCGAGAGCATAATGTAGCTTTGTGAACAAAGGAGGAGTGGAAGTATACTATACGACGATGACAACATGCAGACAGTTAGTGCCGACCGCCGGTTGGTGCATGCTTTCAACGAAAAAAGCGCGCTAAAGTCTCGACTGAAAATAGATCGAAGACACGCACACAGGACGACAGCTTGCGGAGAGCTGCGTGTACTGAGAGTTATTAGGGGATTCCGCGGTGACACTGTTAATGAGAATATCGTGTAGCCTGAAACACAAAACGCCGACTCTAGTCGGAAAGTGATAGCTCCGAAAGTACACGAATTCCTCGATCAATAAACAAAGATAGCAAAAATGCGAAAGCCTACCTCCGTGCGTGGTCATTAAATCGCAGCCGATGCCTCTTTTTTTTTTTTTTGTTCTACTTACACATATTCAAGCGTACTAATGAATGAAAGCATTCAGAGTGCTTAAAGCAGTGATTCGATTGCCGTTTAAAGCAGCGCCGATGTGCAGGCCTGTCATTAGAGCTTTACGTGAATATGCGGAGTGCTGAAGTAACCTTCAGAACTACTTTCGCTGCCTTCGTCCATGCTCACGCGTCCCGTTTAATGCCACCGCGGAACACAGGGGTTTTAACCGTCGATGGCGTTTGACGCCTATGGTTTTTCTTTTTTTGCTTTACTTTTTTTTTTGTTTTTTAGGAAGCATATTAGTGCTTTGGAAATGTACCACCACCCTCGATGCCGTCACATTACTGACCCCAAATCAGCGCTACGCAGAAAAGCCTGAACACATCTACAACCCGGGTCCGCGGACGGCGACTCGCGCTTCCAAGTGCTCGAACGAAAAGATTTCGCGTGCTTTCCCGACAAGTTCCACCCCTCCCACGCCCACGAATGCATCTTTGGCTTGTCATACTATCAACGTTTTTATCATTTTATCCACACATCCGATCCCTTTCGGCTCGTTGAATCCTAAAACTGATTCAGTAGTGTCCACTTAACGTCGAGTCCAGCGAACGAAGTAAAACCCAAAGCTCCCCTTGAACGTTCGAGGAAATAGCTGCGGAGACAAGGGTGCATAAGTTCAAGCTATTTTGGCATGAAAAAGGGGCTAAAAAACACGGAGGAACACACGATCACACAAGACCAGCGCTGGTCTTGTGTGAGTCGTTCTCTCTGTTTCCGTCCTTATTATTTGAGCTGGACGATAGCCCCCTCAAAAAAAATAGAGGAGACTATAACTGGATTCACATGCAGCTCAAGTATGCAACCAGCCTGGCTTGCCGTTCCTTTAACAATACCATCCTCCAGTGTACTCGGTACAAAGCGACGGTGAGGCGTGCATATGCTCGCCGACTTTGAGCCCAGCAAGCAGTTTGGTCAACGAACTTACCCTACAGAAAGATAGAGCGTGCGCTGAGTATACGGCAACGGGGGTACGCGTATGCATCATCGTATACGCACAGAAAGGGAACCTCTCCGTCTAGGAGCAGGGCGCCTGCATATACGCCTACATGCGGGATAACCGCGAATCACGGAAGCCGAGCCCGAACGGCAGACTCTTTCCCAACACTTGCATTCAGGACAGCACAGCGGCTCGCGACGCGCACCAAGGGTCTCGTCGACACGTGAGACGGCTGCGGTCGGGAGCTCTGCGCGTTCAACGGCGGGGGGCGGAAGCGACGACATCCGTTCTGCGCTCGGCAGCTACAGATTAAGGCGACCCGCATGACGTGGCGTCCAGCGTGGGACCCTACTCGATTAACGCCTCGGCGATCGCTCGCGCCAGCATAGCACGACCGCCAATCGAGGCGACGCGTACACGCAATCAGGGGAGCAGCGAAATTCTCTCGGAGTGGAACCCCCACCGATCTTCTCACCACCCTCATTCACGCGGAAGAGAGACGCGGGGCGTCATTAAACACGACCAACGCTATACTCAACCCCGAAATAGTGCCCCAATCGAGGCCACCGGCTTCGCTGAAGTTTATATAGATAGAGCGAGAGTCGGGTCGCAGTCGCAGGCAGTAAGTATAGTTCGGTCGCGCCTGCTCCCCCTTTTGAATAAATAAATGTGTTGAACGAACGCGCCTGCCTCGTCGAAAAGCGGGTTTCACGTACGATTGACGTTTGTCTGCGTATGCGTCCGGGGCTCCAAGCGGCGATTAAGACAGCCCCGCGAAGTTTCAGCCACCGACCTTCTATCGCAGGTTAATGCCTTCCCGTGAGTAATCGAAAGACTGGCAAGATCGCGCACACGGAACACGAGCAGAAGTATACAACACAGTCGGTAAGATGACCGAATAGCAAAACCTGAAAAAGTGAGAGAAGAAAATAAGCAGCTTTAAAATGACAGAGGGAAACTTTCTGTTGCGCGTTGGGCGCTCAACCCAAGGCTTTTTACACCTGCGGAGAGCGGTATGGATATATGGAATAAACATCAGGTACAAGGACACAAAAATTCCTCGAAAATTCGCCCCTGAGGTGCATGAGGCGCACTTAACACTGACACCTTGCCTGGTGCCAGTCTGCATAGGGGCGCCGGTTGCGCTTAAAATCGCACTATATGGCGCCACATACGTAGTGGCATATAGTTGTATCTGAGCCAACCACCGCGATATGTTACACTGCACAAAAACGAACAACGAGGCCTTGGCAGATCTCGCTGTCACACTGGAAGTCCACAAGTTATTATATGGAGCTTGCATGAAGCGATGAATGCCGGGCAATCTGCCATATGTTATCGTTGTCAGCAGACTGCATGGTTGCGTAAAATGCGCGCAGACGATGCGATCGGACTGCTTGCTGTTCAGGATTCCAAGGAATCATCGAGTGCGAAATGGCAAAGCTCTCTGAGCGAACCCGACGCGAACGGCTTGCATGAACTAACAGACGCGAGATCGACGTCGATCCGGGCAAGTATACCAAACTAGGCATGAATTCACGAACGTCGACGCGTGGCTACAAGTCCATGCCCATAGTGCAGCGCAGTGTGAACTTCTTCACGTCGCGCACTGCTTTCCTTTTTCTTCATAGCGCGCCCGATGTTTAGGACACAGCGTCGACAGGGAATCTGGCGACATCTGGTACGCACGTGCACGCCGGGGCAGCGCATGAGCAACCGCGTATTTGCTTGGTGAACCGTCTAAAAGGACGGGTGCAGTGGTAAGACGCCCGACTACTGTGCCGGAGTACCCGGCTTCGAACCCGACCACGGCGGCTGCGTTTCGATGGGGGCGAAATGACGTGGCGTCCGTATGCTGTGCGATGTCAGCAACCGTTAAAGATCCCCAGGTGGTCGAAATTACTCCGTAGCCCTCCACTACGGCTCCCCTTTCTCTCTTTCCACTTTCACTCCCATCTTCCTCCCTACCCTTACAGTGCGGTTCAGGTGTCCCCATAGCAAGTGTGACAGATACAGCGCCTTTCCCTTCCTATGACCCAATTATATATATAGTCGCGATCAATCCACTGCAGCCTTTCTGCGTTGACTGCTGCCAGCGACAACACGACGGTCTATCCAGGCTTAATTCGTGAATGGGAGTGGTAGGGGCGCACTGCAGGGTGCAGCAGCAGCACTCGATGCGCATACACATATATGCACACGGCCACACCTGTTCCAGGTGACTTCCAGCCTTGGCGCTCGAGGGCACACGACACTCGCGACACAGCCCAGATCGATCGGCTCCAGTGTTACTGGGAAACGGGGGACGCGTCCCTGCTGTGTGCTGCGATCAACAGCCTGATGCAGATGCGACCGTCTGCAAAGAGCCGTCTTCTAGCACTGCGTAGTGAGCTGCGTAAACAAAGGACTAAAATTTTAAAAAAGGATGTCGATTGCTTCACACCTGAACCGCGCCGTGAGGGAAGGGAGGATTATGGGAGATAAAGCGGATATATAGAAAGAGAAAAGAAGTGCCGCGGTGGAGGGCTACAGAGAAATTTCGACCGCCTGGGGATCCTTAAGTGCCCTGACGTCACACAGCACACGAACGCATTTGCGTTTCACCCCGTCTAAAGGCGGCAACCGCGGCCGTATTCGAACCTGAGAACTTCGGTTCTAAAGGCCTCGCTCCTTTGGCCGAATTTGCAGCATATGATGACAACGGCCCGTGGCCTAAATAATTACACACCTTTGCAAGGCTGGAGAGCCGGACCCGACTACAACGGTCATCTAAGAAAGTATTTTTTTTTTCTCACCATCAAACACCACAGAGGATAAATCGCGCGTACTTTCACCACCTTCCACACTCTGTTCCCTTTCCTTTCCAGTGATGCGTGGTTAGTAATAAGGAGGTCGTTCAACAGCAGGCGTCGTCGATCGCGCACACATCCTCCCTCGGGTATACGGTAGCGCAACGGGAACCGCGGGCGACGGCGCGTTGCCCTTCCTTCCTCTGCGCGGGGGTTTCACGCCGTCCACAGGAAGCAGAATTTCCAGACAGACCATCGACATTCATCGCTCCACGCCAAGACAACTGTTCACTCGGGGGTCTTTCTAAACCTGGGCCCCGGTGGTGGTGGTGGTGACAAACTTTATTAAGATGAGCCTTAGCTGTGACATCCTAGGGATGGAATGGCTCTTGGGTGCGTGTCGTGGCCGGAAGGTGACGTTTCCCGGCTACTTCCAAAGCCCAGTCCACCAGCTGCCGTTGGGCAACCGGCTCAGAACTGGACACCGCAGCCTCCCATCGCTCGAGGTTTGTGAGTTGCCATTCGGCAGGTGGAAGATGCTCAGGGCAAGTACTTGCTAACGTTAATAAGCACCAAGGCAGTTTCGCCAGCTGGCTCGCGAGGAGTTGGCGGAAGTGACGTCAAAACATGTCGCACCGTCACAAGCACTAACGTTGCAAAAGGAAGTGCCAGGCATGCGCAGAAAGGAATGGAACGGCGCTCGGACCGCGGCGAAGTGTTATCAGCTGTCCGTAGCCGCCCATGAGGCTGCAAGCTGCCTTCGATAAACGTGATAATGAACTACTCCACAACACCGAAAAGGAATACGAAGTTCTAGAGCAATTAACGACATTTACCTGCAACTGCGCGCAGGTCGGAGCTCTGCCCCAGAAACATGTACAGTATACATTATATGACTCACCGTGACAAGTTCACCGCCTCCTTTTTTTTTTCTTTTTCGGCAGAAATAGGCAATCCCAAACAGTTGTTTCAACCTGGCTGAAAGTATCAATACCAGGACGCAGTGATGGGCAGAACCAGGCGCTGTGCAGTGAAGACCTCTTCACGCAAGCCGCGCACTCGCGTATCGTCCACACGACGCACCGATTCTACCGGCACTCTACAGGCGCGCTCGCTTCGTCTGTCTGAGAATTCTGCTTCGCAATATTCCTCCGAGAGCACCCAAGCAGTCGCGTGACGCCCCTCCCAGCGCGGCCTTTGACCGGCATGCGCGACTGCGCTCCAAGTGAACCGCGCACAGAGTCCTGGAAGAGCGGCGGCCATGGCCTCGAACCGCGCCCATTGTTATACAAGACGCAGTGATTCATGCGCTAGTCTCCGCAGCCAACGAGGGGAGCCGCATTACGCACACCTCTAGCCTCCTCAGTCGCACTGCACGAGTGGGCACCCCCTCTTCGTCTGGGGCCTCGAAACAACCGCGGCTTATCTAATTTTCTAGACACTTAAAACGTGTATAAAGACGGAAGCTCGCTCGCGTGGTGAACCGCTTCGATGGCTCGAGAACGGTTGGCGTCACAGTTGCAAATATGGCGCGGGAGAGGAACTCGAACCCTCGATCTCTTGCACGGCACCACAGTTGCTGTGACGTGAGCGAGGGACTCGAATTCACGAACTTTCTTGAGACTCGAACCCAAGACCTTTACGATTCGAAACCACGACCTTTTTTTTTGTCGTGCGGACACACTCTGATGACAGGCACCGTCTAGACACACACACTCCCCAGTCCCGGCACACTCTTGTGAGCCCCGCCGGGGTGGCGCAGTGGTTACGGCGCTCGACTACTGTTCCCAAGGACGCGGGATCGAATCCCGGCCTCGGCGGCCGCTTTTCGATGGAGGCGGAAAGCAAGGTGCCCGTGTGCTGTGCGATGTCAGTGCACATTAAAGAACCCCAGGTGGTCGAAATTTCCGGAGTCCTCCACTACGGCGTCTCTCATAGCCTGAGTCGCTTTGGGACGTTAAACCCCACAAACCAAACCAAACCAAACACTCTTGTGACGCTACTCAAGGGAAAAAAGAATGTTTTCGTATTAAGACGAGTAACGCTGACATAGAAGTGGGCAAGAGAAACACTCCATGCGAAATAGACAGACCTTTGTTCTGACATCAACCGGTGGATAACCGGACTCGTAATCCGGAAAATACACTGAGCCGACATTCACTTTAGTCCGGCACAAAAAAGCGCCAGATGCCCCTCATAAGAGATCCCTGCACATAATGGTGTCGGCTGATTCTTGCGATTAATCCCCTTGCTAGCGGGACAACTCAGTGTGTGGCGGACGGATGAAACGACGTTTTACCACGCCTTAATCGGATTACCCGCATGCGAGCCTCGTGAGGATCGGTCGACGCCATTGCTTGAACAGCCTCCTTTGTAAGGCGTCAGCCGCACTTTTCATGAGTTGCAACAAGCCCTCGCTCCAAGGGGCCAGATAATTCATCACCTTATAAAAGCCAAAGGAAACCGAAAAAGGGTTGATGAGGTGCCTGAATCAAGACATTCGTCAGATCGATCCAAACTAAAATTCTCATCACTCGTTTACAATGTGGACCGTCGTTTATAGGTCCTAGCAATCAACTGAAGGAGTTATGACAGTGTGGCCATTTTGGAAGCCGTGCCACCAACGCCATCTTGGACAACATTGAGATCCACCACGCAGGTCCCTCACCAACAGGGTTTTAGTGGACATGTGTCTGAAGCGGGGCAGAAACGCATTCTAGGCACTATAGTTAGGCGTTCTGCACAGAGTATACCGTCACGCAGCGCTGCCTGGCGGTGTGCCCCTCACCTCCGTACTCGATCAGCAACAGCGCGTCGAGCGGCAGCCCCACGAAGAGCGCGCCGCCGACAGAGCGGAAGCCGGAGCGAGCGCGGTTTGTCGCTCGCTTAGCTGCGGACGCATTCCAGCGCCGATATGGGCTGAGTCAGGCGCAGCAGGGAACCCTGTCGCCGATGACGACGTCCGTGCACACAACACAGAGAAGAGAAAGCGGCGAGGAGGGTGACGCGTTCTGTAGAAGGCGCACCCAGCGCGGGGGGCATAGGGGGGCACGGCGAACCCCGCAGAACTAACCGCCAATCGAGCGAGTCGCAGAGGGACCATGCGGTTCGAGGCCTTGGGACATCATCTTGTGGCTGCAAGGGTAGCTTCTTACGAACCCTCCCACCTCCACGCCGCAAACTATAGGCACAGGAGGCCAGAGACTGGAGAAAACTACAAACTAATACCTTCCCAAACTTACTCCACTGTAGCTTGATCTTTCCAGGCGAAATCGAGGAGTCTTGTCCTTGGTGCGGGGACACTCCGACGAAAGTTCGCACTACTTGGGACTGTACCGGAAACAAACCCCTACACCTGTACATCACTAAAACAGAGGAACAGTGCGAGGCGACCCTGCTCAGCTCAACCTTGGAGGATCAACGTCAACTGGTTTCCCAGGCAAGGCCGGCAGCCATAGCCGCTGGGGTCCTGCACTGAGGAAACCACCTTCCTGTATTTCCACCCTCCCTTTCTCTTACCGAGAATAAACGTTTTTCAATCAATCAATCCTACGACATCGCGTAGCTCGCCAAGGTCCTCTTGCACTGCTCAATTCCGTGTCGTATCGTAAGTGGTTTTCAACGTGCCGATAGAAAGTCCCGAAGCAACTCAGGCTATGGGGGCGGAGGCCGTAGTGCAGGACTGCGGAATAATTTCGACCAGATTTTGCTTCCAGCACACAGATTTTGCTATCCGTGAAGATTTTTCGCTTGCCACGCGGAAAGTGAGGGCAAAGCTGACAGAATTCGCAAAACCGCTGAAAAAAAAAAAAAAAAAAGTATAAGTTATCAGTTGACAAACTGATAACTCATATGTCTACAATGTCACTACTGATGTGGTCGAGCAGAGAATTGCGCGCACGTACACAAAAAACCGAAATCGTCCACCTCTACCCAGTTATCACTATCATTTACTAATATTCGTAGTATCCTATCAAAGTGCGCCCTAGTTTCATCTTTCCTTGAAGACAGTGATTCCGACATAATAGCTTTTACAGAAACATGGTTACATTCCGATATCGACGACTGCGAAGTTCTTTCTGGCTCCAATCCTTTCAATATATACAGGTGCGATCGCATCAATAGACGAGGAAGAGGTGTCCTCTTAGGCATTAAAAATGCGCTCACATCATTTGCCATCAATACCGATTCCGAACATGAAATAATCTGGATGGACTGCATTGCATCTTCCACAAAACTATTGATAAGCAATCGTAACCACGCACCAAACTCCGACCACTCTTTTTCAGATAAACTGCGTCAAATCATTAGGAGGGCATTTGAGCTCTTCCAGCCCGACGTCACTTATTTACTCGGCGATTCTAATTTTCCGCAAATTAACTGGGAAGACCTCTCATCCCCTTGTTCTGCTTCAACAAGCTTCATAAACTTAGCTTTAGAATTCAACCTATTTCAAGTAGTTACCCAACCAACCCGTGGTCCCAATATATTAGACCTCATCTTTACTACCCCCCCTGATACAGTTTATAACATTGCTTATTTCGATGGGCTTAGCGATCATAAGTTACTCCGAGTAACAATTAATATTCCGCTTCTATTCACTGGCGCACCGCGAAAACAGATACGTGATTATAACAGAGCTAACTACGATCTCATTAATGCCGAACTTGAAAAGTTTTCAGATAACGTCCTATTACCTTTGTTTCACCACCGGTCAGTGCAAGATAATTGGGTTCTTTTTCGAGACAAGCTCAATCAACTGGTAGAAAAACACGTCCCACTTATCTCAATATCAAATGATAAATCAAACCCTTGGTTTACAGGAAAGCATCAGCGTATGGGAAATAAGGAAAAAAAAAAAAGACTTTACCGAATCGCAAAACACCAGTGTACGCAATGTGCTTGGGATAAGTATAAAAACTACGTATAAAACTGTATTGCTCTGCTCTTTGTGAAGCAAAAGATAAATATTCCAGAGAAGTCCTTCCTATACTACTGAAAAATAATCCAAGCAAATTTTGGAAAACAATAGGTCATCCTAGCCTGTGCAATGATATTTCAAGACATGACGTCAACAACACCCCCTAACCCAACACTGACTGTCCTAAATTCTTTAACTTGTTTTTCACCTCTGTTTTCACTAACGAAGATATTTCTAACATATCGTATGTACCAGATTTTAATTACCCTTATATGGCGTCAGTTGACATTACACTTGATGGCATAGTACACCTGATTAATAAACTTAAGGTTTCCTCCTCCTCTGGTGTCGATAACATTAATTCAAAAATACTCAAAAATACCATTTCAGCCTCCAGCACCATCTTACTTCAGTCCCTGTCAACAAGTGAGCTCCTCTCCGATTGGAAAATAGGAAAGGTAGTACCGGTATTCAAAAGTGGCAATAAACATTCATGAGAAAATTATGTCCTGATCTCATTAACTTGCATATGCTGCAAGATGCTTCAGCACATTATCGCATCGCAAATCTACAATCACGTAGAATCTAATAAATTATTTTTCCCCAGGCAGCATGGATTTAGGAAGGGTGTTTCCTATGAGTCGCAGATATTTGAATTCACCACTGACCTACATTTCAACATGAATAGTAACTTACAGACAGACTGCATCTTTCTGGACTTTTCCAAGGCATTTGATCGTGTAGCGCACTGCCGACTAATAGCTAAACTCGTCAAATTAGATTCGCTAACTTTATCATGGGTCCGTAACTTTCTTTCCAATCGCCAGCAGTTCATCGTTGTTAATAATTATTCCTCTCCTTCCTCCTACGTCACATCAGGTGTGCCGCAAGGAAGCGTCCTTGGCCCATTACTCTTTTTGATTTATTTTAATGACCTGTCGAATAACATCTCGTCTTGTACACGCATATTTGCTGATGACTGCATCATCTATCGTGCAATAAAGAACACTGAAGACCACATTTTACTTCAAAATGATCTGAACCGCGTTAACGACTGGTGTAAAACGTGGCTGATAACCTTGAACACTTCCAAATGTAACAATTTCTTTCTCACGAAAATCAGCGAATTCGAATTTTTTTTTCTACCACATTAATAACGTTACATTGGCTCGAACTACACGGTACAAATACCAAGGCGTCCATCTCACTATCTTTGTTGGGCAGATCATATAGCGACCATTTTATGCTCACGCTTCCAGGTCATTAGGATTTCTTCGCCGCAATCTGCAAGCACATCTCACGTTCATAGATTAGCCTACAAAACCTTTGTTCGTCCGCTCCTAGAGTACGCCTCCTATATCTGGTCACCTCATCAGAAATATTTACTAGAGAAGTTGGAAGCAATACAAAACAGGGCTTGTCGTTTCATCTCGCGTAATTATAACTCTCGGTTCAGCGTAACCCAGCTCAAGCTTGAACTTTCACTTCATCCGTTAAAAGTCTGTCGAGATATCGCCCTTCTATCTCTTTTTCATAAATACGCCCATGGCACTCGGCCATCCCTAAGTCATCTACAACGTCCCTCCTACCTATCGCATAGATTGCATAGCGACTATACATATGCTCCCATTTACGGCGGTTCTAACGCTTTTAACTTCTCATCACTCCCCCGCGCCATCCGTCTGTGGAATGATCTTTCGAATAGCATCGCATCGCTCCACCATCACGACGTGTTTCGCGAAGATCAACTGAAGCACTTCATTGATAATGCTTAGCATATCATGTATGTTCCCGTCATTTATGTCACTATTCCTTGAAGGGGCTTTGGTGATGCTTAGTAGTTCTGTGGTATAGTTGAATCTACATTCTTCTTGTATTTTTTTTTTTTTTTTTGCATCTGTACAATACCTTGCAATCTTCTCGCTTGCGTTACATGATTTGTTGCTTAGTACTTCTTATAACTCCCTCTGCATTGCGATAGATTGTTTGTTATGTTTATAGATTTGTATAATTAGCCCTGTTTTCCTGTACTTGCGATTGTGATTTTGATTTTTAACCCACTTTGCGGATACCTTTGTATTTGTCCCCCCTTACATAATGCTTCTCTGGAGGCCTGTAAGGTATATGTAAATAAATAAACTTGTTCACCGGACCTCCCGACACTAGACAAAACTGGGGCAACATCTGCGAGCAGAAGGACCGCGGAATCAGCAAAGCTAACACGTGGTTAGCCATCTTTTAGACCCGGATAAGACAAAACATGAGGCACACCAACAACTACAGAAACTCGTATATAAATACGAAGGCACTAGTGACCAATTGATCTCTGAAGTGAGGGACAGACGGCCCCCACACCACTCCCCAGTATAAGGGCGCATAAAATCCCATTCTGGACGAGCCCATCCCGATCGGAGAGGTTAGAACGGAATTAAACGTGCTTAGAACAAAAACTACGGCAGGTCCAGACAGAATCAGTAATCGCACGCTAAGGAATTTGGATGATGCATCAATAGCTAAGCTAACAGAGTATATGCAGGAATGTTGGGATAAGGACCAAATTCCACCGGCGTGGAACGAGGCCAACCTAGTCCTTATTCCGAAGCCAGGCAAAAACTAAGTCTAGAAAACCTCAGGCCCATTTCGCTTACCTCGTGTGTAGGTAAATTAATGAAGCACGTAATTAAAACGAGGCTAAACAGATTCCTAGAACTTTACTCAGACACGATGATCGTATTCAACATCTTTCCGCGTGTGACGTCATGCTTCAACTTAAAGAGCAAATGATAGACAATCAAAAACGTTAGACACAAGAGTAATAGTCGGTCTAGACGTGGCCAAAGCTTTCGGCAACGTTCACTCAGCAGTTCTAGAACGCCTAGAAACTCTAAATGCTGGTAGAAAGACATAATTACGTCAAATACTTTATTTCAAATAGAAGAGTTAATATCTGCCTAGGAGGGAAGGAAGAGAAAGGAATAAGACTGGGTAACAAAAGTACTCCCCAAGGCTCAGTCCTATCACCAACACTCTTCAACATATTGCAATGATTGGCCTACTGAAGAAATTGGCAGGTACAGAAGGACTCAATTGCACAATATACGCGGACGATCTCACCCTCTGGGATACCAGAGGTAGTGATGCAAACATCGAAAACACGCTCCAAACAGCGATTGAGAACATTGAGTCGTACCTAAACCAAATAGGACTGAAATGCTCTGCCGAGAAATCGGAAGCGCTCTTCCTCGGCCGACAAAATAGACAAAGAGAGCCCCAGGAACAGAGGATAGCGCTAACGGTAAATGGGGACAAAATACCCTGGGTAGAAACGATTAGAGTGCTGGGTCTTCGGATCCAGTCAAAAGGTAAGAAGACCGAAACGACACAAAAACTCGAATCGACTGTAGGCCAGACGTGTCGGCTAATCAAGAGACTAGCAAACAAACACGCGGGAATAAAATGGGCAAACCTATTGAGACTAATTCATTCATTTATAATCAGTAGGACCACATATGTGGCACCATACCTGCGGCTTGCAAAAGCAGAAAATAAGATTGAAATCCTAATTGGAAAAGGTGTCAAAACCACCCTGGGCCTCCCTCCGTACACATCCACCCTGAAAATTCTCAACATGGGGATTTCAAACACGTTAGACGAGCTCACTGAGGCTACCAAAGTAGCAAAGCAGCAACGACTCCTACGCAGCCGATCGGGACTGAAAATACTAGAAAAACTAGGCTTCGAATCTCTATCAAGGCTAAAACTGACTGAGGATATCCAAACAGACATAAGGAACAAAATAAGAATCCCACCACTTCCAAGGAACACGCACACGGTGCACCATGAGGGTAGAAGAAAAGACAGAGCGAAAGCTCTACAGAAAGGACTAGCAAACAGACAGGACGTGCATGGTTTACACGGACGCGGCGGAATACCAATGCAGAACGGGTTTCGTAGCCCTAGCAACTAGGGAGGACAGGGACCGGGTCTCGTACTGCAGCATTCGACAGAGAGACGCAGCAGCGGCTGAGGAGGTGGCCATTGCGCTGGCCATAATATCGCGAATGTAAGGGTGATTGTAACTGATTCCCAATGGCTGTCCGAAACTACAACGCAGGCAGGATATCTGCCGAAGCGGTTAAAATTCTGGCTGCCTGACCGCCACCGGCAGAGCTGATTAACCTCGTCTGGACTCCGGCCCACGAGGGCCTGAGAGGAAACGAGACAGCGCACGCACTGGCCCGAGGGCTTACACACCGGGATACCAGTGCGGTCACGCCGAGCAGAAAGCTCCTTCAGAACGAAGAGTTGAAAACATACCATGATATTCTCAATCATTACAGATTAGAAAGACAGACACTGCCTCGAGCAGACAAAATTCTAAGCAGAAAAGAAGTGGTTAAATGGAGAAAGTTGCAGGCGGGGATTTTTCCCGACCCACTCGCACCAAGCAGATGGCATCCGGTGATACAGGACCCGCGGTAGAAACACTGTAATGAAATTGCAGGTATGATACACATGGTGTGGACATGTCCTAGACACAACAAACCAGACAGGAATTTGGAGTACTGGGAAGCTTTAATGATCAGCCAGAACAAAGAGGTCCAAACTAAAATCATTCATACGTGGCCCTGGGCACCGCTGAATCCCAAGGGATTCCAGCCTGCTGAAAGGGGAGGAATCTTTTCCTTGACGGGTGTTAATAAAGTTATTCATCATCATCATCATCGACCACTTGGTGTTATTTAACACGCACTGACACCGCTCAGTACGCGGACGCATTTTGCCACCACCGGGCTCAACAACGGACCGTTCGGGACGGGACGTCCAAAGAACAGGAGACACGTTAAGCGTGACTGTCACGGAGGGCTGAAGATGGACTAGCCGCAATACTGAACCCTGCGACTATACAAGAACGGAGATGAGAGCACACACAGCACTTCATTTTACAACGAAGTAGCTATGCAGGCGTCGAGAAGGACTATCACTCTGGACTGAAACGATAAGCCCCAATCGTAATTGCTTTACGGGAATGTACATCTGGCACAAAGCGTTGTCATTACAATGGCCATTGTTGAAATTGTAAAACTGTGCCACTACAGGATTTGCCGCAGGAGCATTTTAGGGGTCAGGGGATCCAAACAGTTAATTTGGAAGACGGACATATGACTCTATTTAGAAACGTAGGAGAAAAATATTGCCGCGAACGAGCAAGCACGTCCGCGCCAAAATGGCAGAGAACGTACTGCGAGAACACATGCCTTGCGTTATGTGATCTTATAGTTGCCTTCGGTACTTAGCTTGGTCGCGTTTATTACGTTCGTTTCAATGCTGTATATCACTTGTATTTATTTTCCTGTTTCTCCCTCGGTGTGTCGCTCGCAGCCCCTGCTGCTCCCTTGCGCGCTGCCTTAAGGTTATTGAGAAAGCAACGAGTGAAACTGCACGAAATGAAGTCACGTAACGCGATGCAAAAAAAAAAAAAAGAAAAGCACGCTACAAAACAAATGAAGTGCGTACATATTTTCCCGTATACTTTAGATATGCACGACACGGGCTCAGCGTGTTCATATAGAGTTCATATAGAGTTCATATAGAGTTCTGCATGTGCGGTTCCTCCGGAAATGTCTCAGTGTGGTACACAGAGAGTCATTTCGCTCTCTCCTCGAGAACGCCGCAGGCTCGCAGAGACTCCACGCACGGCATCACGGCCGACGCTGGACGCCAGGGCCATTTTCTTTACGCAAGGTACAGTATACACTATACAGTATACAGCGAGTGGCCCGTATTCACTACGCGCGACTGAGAACGAGACTATACAGCTACGCCGCACGCCACGGATAATGGCAGAGGGGGCTCTTAACGTCGCAGGTTTATACGGCACCATATATAATACAGCGCCACAAACGACCGCGCAGCGGACGAGGCCCGACACACGAAAGAGCGTTAGGAAAAACAAGAAAAAATAAAGAGACCGAGCGAGATTTAGATAATAAAAAACAAAAAGACTATTTTGCATCCCGCTTCAGCCTATAGAGTCGTGACCGAAAAGGAAGCTCGTCTCAGAGATACGCGGGCTTAGCTGAAGTATCCGAATTTACTCCTTTTCCGCGTTTGTTTTCTCTCGGTTTTCGCACGGCCTGTGAAAAGTGTGCCGTCCCTTGTGGTATTGGACACGGAGCTCGAGCGAATGTCTCCTCCGGCGTTTCCTGGTTTCTCCTGTGCAAGACACACGGCGGAGGTCCTCCCTTAATTTTCTGGCACTCATTTGTCATCGTTGCAAGGAAGACACCGAGAAGGCGGCGGTCCGGAACAGAAGAAAAAACGCGAAAGTCCCTGGGGGCCTTATCCCTCCTCCTCCTCCTTCCCCCCCATTTAAGCAAGCTGCGGTGCACGGCGGAGTAGCATATTGGAAAAAGTGGCAGAAGGCGAGAAAACGTCCAATGGAGCTCCTTTGCTAGACTTCGTGGTCTGGCAGAGAAACTTTCCACTCATTCCAGAGCAAGCGTGAACATCGATTAGAAAAGTTGGACAAGCTGGTATATATGAATTTCCGAACACGCGCGCATTATTTGATCGCAGTGAAAAGGGCCGGGAATAGCCTTCCATAATATACACGCACTGTGATTAGAGATGTCGGACTTTTGGGTCAGAAGCGAACAGAAAACGAGACGAATTAACTTTTCGAAATTAAACCGAAAGAAGTCACTGTACATACCCGACATCACGACACGGAATTCAACAACTTGCTGGATGCTTGTTGCGAGCTGAAGTCGGTTACGAGAGAAAATTAGCAAAGTGCGGAAGCGAGGTGCGCGGAGAGACAAATCGGACGGCAGTGTTAAGAGCGCAGCTGTATGTTTTCATGCATTTCTCTGCGACCAGGCTCAGACCCCTGAGACCCCCACCAGCATATAAGAGAGGTACGAGACCCCTCCGCGCTAGAATATTGTATAATGACTGTATTAATACGAAGCAGGCTGCCACTTTTATTTTTCTTGTCAGTGGTTGTCAAAGCCTTCCCTCTGTTGTTTAGGCTATTTCTCATAGTTTTAATCATTTTAATAAGAAGCCATTAACATACCCGAGAAGGAAAAAAATAATTTCTCCCCTTAAATGTGTATAAAACGATGTGCCAGGCAGGCCACCAGTGCTCGAAGCACTGGAGCCCCCCACGCCGAAGCGAGACTTTAAGCAGTGTCTGCGATTTTATAGACACACGCAGCTGCAGCCATAGAAGCTCCCCGTCAAACTTCGCCCTTTACATGAATGTATGATCACTACCGTCTCACCAGATTCATCATCCCTCTACATCCGTTACTTCATTCACATCAAAAAGGTGCAGTGGACTCAGTGCCATGGTATCAGCACTCCTTTCACGAAAGACCAATGAGCTTGGGCTGAGCAGAAACTACGGTGGAGCCGCCGAAAGCTACAGGAGCGGGCCGCAGCATCCCGCCTCCCAAGTGCAGTGAATGAACAACAACCGTTACCACACGACGCGGCCCGGGAGTGCACTTGAAGTGCGCTCCAGAAGCGGCGCTCGTCCAAGAAAGCAGTGACAACAGCGAAGAGCCCAATCTCACAAGCGCACCTCCCCGATTGACGAGCTCGTTGAAGTTTGTATACCTCCTACACAATTTCGCGCTCTCGCCGACATCGCCTCAAACCCACCCGATTCCGAGGTTGAGGTCGAAAGCTCACAAGGTTGCTCCCGCCCACCTCTGTCCGCAAGCCCTCGCGTAATACCGACAGAACACGGGCGTGGCTGAATAATTTCGCTACCCACCACTACTCCTCGGTTCACCTGCATCTGCATGTACACGAAGGTTCACGTCTACACAATGCGTGTTGCTTCCGCGATCCACGCTTACAAATGCACACCGACCCCTGTTTCCCTGCAGTGTTCCATCAGACGTGTTATCGGGTGCGCCAAAAAGCCTAACGACTAGTTTCACCTTCTTTCAGTGCGAAATGACATACAGACGCCAGAGCCGAGCAATAATTTTGTTAAACGTCGTTGTGCTTGACTCCTGACTGGCCTGGCAGATCGTGACGTCACAGCCCACGTATCCTGGCGCTGGTATTTCCCTTTCGTACACTATCACCAGTGTAAGATGTTACACCTCGAATCATTGTATTGAGAAAGCACTACTTCAAATGGCCAAACTCCACCAGAAATATTGTGGTTTGCACATGCCACGCTCAAAAAAAAAAAAAAAAAAAAAAAAAAAAAGAAAGAAAGAAAGAAAGAAAGAAAAGAAAAAGACAAGGCAGATTTGAATTTAATCATTTTTCGTGGAAGCGAGAAGAGAACGTTGCACCGATCGCCGCAGGCAGTCGGCCCGCGTGCAGGCTGCTACACGCAATTTCGCGATGGGCCATTCCCTCTTCTGTAAGCAATGACTGCGGATAGCACGTCAACTTCTACCTCTGTGCAAAAGATACCGCACGTTATACGTTAAAACCCTACCACTTTTATTTGAAGTACAGAATTTGCGTTCACTCTAAAGTGAAGTGTTCTATTCGATGACTCCCATAATTCGCTCTTTTCTAGCGTCCATGACTCCGCATGACTTCCTGGACATCACATGGAATTCATGTGGAAATTATCTAAGCGGGAAAGATATACGGACACGAAATGGCCGGGACATATGAAGAAAGCCTTTATATTTCAGTATGCCTCTCCATACGATCCGGACTCACTCTCGTTACTACTCATGCGCCGTTGATGATACGCTTCAGCCTTCAGGGGCTTGCGCCGTACGCGCCAGAGATCTCCAAACAGCAACTGGATACAAATTCGTTCGCTGCCTTAAAACAGAGTCGACGGTGTGCGCTAAAATGCGCGCGTCACAGCCTGCACTGCGCGGAGATGAAAACGAATGTCGGCAGTGAGTTAGAGTGCCAGCAGATACTTGAATGCCTCCGTTATCCGCACAACGTCATTGCCATATCATAGGACGGAACAAGAAGCACGCGCCACACGACAAGCCGTCGAAACAATGCAAGCGACGTCTCTTACCGCTCGCCCGGGGTAGTTCTCCCCTGATGGGGCTGGGGCAGGTAGGTCACCGTCGTTTGCGGCGGGGGCTGGCCTGCCGCCGAATTTTTATCTGTTGTAGGCCGTCATTGCACCCGCCACCGCTTCGGTGCTGGACGACGGCTGTTGTTGCGGCGCGCGTCTTTCTCTCCCTCTTCCTTTTCTTTCTTCTCTATTTTATCTTCTGTCTACCCGACCTCGGCGGCTGCCCCGCCGGGGTGGTGCAGTGGCAAGACGCCCGACTACTGTGCCGGAGTTCCTGGGTTCGAACCCGACCACGGTGGCTGCGTTTCGATGGAGGCGAAACGAAGTGGCGTCCGTGTGCTGTGCGATGTCAGCGCACGTTAAAGATCCCCAGGTGGTCGAAATTTCTCCGTAGCCCTCCACTACGGCTCCCCTTTCTCTCTTTCCACTTTCAATCTCATCTTCCTCCCTTCCCTTATGGCGCGGTTGCGGTGTCCACAGAAAACAAGTGAGACAGTTACCGCGCCTTTCCCTTCCTATAAATAAATCAGTTTTTTTTTTTTTTTTTTTTTCTCTTCTGTCTGCACGAGGCAACGGAGGTGGCTCAGCTACTGAGCCAGTAGCAGGCCCGTGCATTTTCTTTTCCTTCTTCCTACAGCCACAACAACTGCTCGCCCATCACCGCCTCCCCCCCCCCCCCCCCCTCAATCCATCCTTTCCATCAACAGAGCGAACATATATCTTCTATTTTGTGTTAGCATAACCAACTGGCCTGTACATCGTACGTGAACTGGGCATGTTTTGTTGAGCTGTACGTATACCCAATTTTCACCGTGGTTTCTATGGATGCCCCTGTCAGTAAATTAAAAAAAAACTATCTCACTATACGCTGCAGCGATTTAGTGGGTTCGGCGTCTAGCTGCACATCCCAAGGCCCGGGGATTGAGTCCAGACCGCTGCAGGGGGCGCACATCAATGAAGAAAAAACAATAAAGAGGCACCCGTGTGCATGGCGATGTTAGTGCATATTAAACGATCCCCATTGCTATCGCCCCCCTCCTCCCACCCCTACACCTTGCCAGCTTCGCTCCCTTCTTGCCAAACAGTCTCGAAGGTAGAGCTGTGAGAAGAGAAATCGATATTGCCTTCATCGGCGGAGGTGGCTAATGTACTCTGTCACGGAAGTGGTCCGACCACAGGTGAACAGTTCGGCGCCAAACATCCGCGCCTCGTTTTCGATGCCGATATATGTGTAAAAATAAATACGAACGCTGAAAAAAAAAAAAAAAAACAATCAACTTTAAACGACTCAACTGTCGTGCCAACAGACAGCACAGACCGTCCTTTATACGAGGCGGCGACGCAGACGACACTTACTGCTACTGCGGTAGCAATAGCACTGGTGGAAAATATACTTTCTGTAACGGCTTCTCTAGCTATAATTTTAATTTTTATAGCAGACGTTCCTTGCTCTTGTAGAAAAATGAATCTACATTCTCAAAGCTAGCCAATCAATATGATCTGAAAAATAACGATGGACGAAAAAAGTACAGACAAAAATTCAACAATGACATTCCTGAAAGCAAACCCTGCTAGCAATACGTCTTGTATTTTGTTCAGTGGTTCTAGATTGAGTAATGCACCTGACGTATGATGCTACCGAAATGACACCATAATGACAAACATATGTGATAACCAATGAACGATAACCAGCAAACTGATTTCGGCAGTATACTTGCCTTCTCAGTTCTTGATCATCCTCAACGTATTTGGGCCTTCAGCTTCCACAGCAGCGATCTGAATCGCTCCCCAATGCGCGAAGAAAAATGATACCGCGTCGAGATCCAATAAGAATTCTGGATCTAGATCCAAACTGCACATCTAAACAGCACTCTGGTTGCATGGAGCAACAGAAATTGCTCCGGCTCGCCAGTCTCCACACTCACAATATCATGGTAGAAAATGTTAGTATGTCAACGTTGAAGACTTTTTTTGCATCATAATAGAGGTGGCTCCTTCGTAAAGAATTGTATAATGATGACTATTTCTTTATCTTTTTATTTTTTGTCCATATTGTATATATGTATTGTTTCCATTACACTGATTGAGCAAATTTCGAACATACAAATGAAGCTTTTTTTATTTTATTATGTTTGCTTCAGTTTATGCAATGTCCTTGCACATTTATTTTTTCCTATAAAAGGTTGTCCTGCAGATTATGCATTGCTTATCTAAACATTTGCGACCGCTGTATGCTGTATTGTACGACCGCTGTATGCCTTGTACACAGGGGCTTGAACCTCGTCAAGTGAAGTGTTTTTCACTTTTGTTCGAGCCCCTGCCGCTTTGACGGAAATAAACTGAATTGAAAATTACCCATCATTTGGAACTACAACTCTACACATTTTTAATCATGCTTTAAAACGTTCACAATCAACGGAGGCTACATCAGGAGCCGTTAGAAGCGTGCTTTCACAAGAGTGCCAGGCAGCCTAATTTCAGAAAATTAAGGAAATATGTGAATCATTCGCAAGGCTAGCAACTTCATTCCTGCTACTGGACACGCTCCGTCACAGCATAACGCGAGCGCACCCAAACGCGGACTCGCGAAGCCGAAACTACTGGGAGCCAATATGGCCGCCAGCCAACTTCCGGTTTCGGTTCACAGCCTCCGGTCACGTGCATCTGAGCAGAAATGCGAAATCCTGAGCTATCTGAGCCTGCGTTTCGATGGAGGCGAAACGAAGTGGCGTCCGTGTGCTGTGCGATGTCAGCGCACGTTAAAGATCCCCAGGTGGTCGAAATTACTCCGTAGCCCTCCACTACGGCTCCTCTTTCTCTCTTTCCACTTTCACTCCCACCTTCCTCCCTTCCCTTACGGCGCGGTTCGGGTGTCCACAGAGCAAGTGTGACAGTTACTGCGCCTTTCCCTTCCTGTGAACCAATTATTATTATTATATTATCTGAGCGTTGTTGCCGCATACGGTATCATACGGGTGCATCACGTGCCGCTTGTCGAACGCAACCAGGAGCCGAATTACAGCTTTCCGTTCACCGGCGTTCCATAATTGGTTCACAGGAAATGAAAGGCGCAGTCTCTTTCACTCGCAACCCTTAGGCTTACGCATTTCTCCTGTGCAGATACTCCAGCGATATCAGAAAATTTTTTACCTTTAAACAATGAGTCCGGTAAGCAGTTACCAACTAACCCATCTTGCAGTTTTAAAGATGTTCATGTATATACGTCGACTCTTGACGGGCATTTCAGCATCTGCTAAACTTTAGAGTGACTGTGCCTATAGGGTTATAATACTTCTTTGCCCCGCCGGGGAGGCGCTCGACCACTGTGCCCAAGGACGCGGGATCGAATCCTGGCCCCGGCGGCTGCGTTTCGATGAAGGCGAAACGGAGTGGCGTCCGTGTGCTGTGCGATGTCAGTGCACGTTAAAGAACCCCAGTGGTCGAAATTTCCGGAGTCCTCCACTACGGCGTCACTCATAGCCTGAGTCGCTTTGGAACGTTAAACCCACAAACCAAACCTAAAATGCGCCTTTTAGCCGCGCGGTTTAGGTATACACCGAGAAATGTGGCAGATACTGCGCCTTTTTTTTCTAAATATCAATTTATTTCAGTTGTGGCTGTAAGAAGATGGAAAAGAAAATGCACGAGCCTGCTACTGGTCTGCAGCTGAGCCACCTCCGCTGCCTGATTAATTTATAGGAAGGGAAAGGCGCGGTAATTGTCTCACTTGTTTCTGTGGACACCTCAATCGCGCCGTAATGCAAGGGAGGAAGGTGGGAGTGAAAGTGGAAAGAGGAGCCGTAGTGGAGGGCTACGGAGTAATTTCGACCACCTGGGGATCTTTAACGTGCGCTGACATCGCACAGCACACGACGCCTCTCCGTTTCGCCTCCATCGAAACGCAGCCGCCGAGGTCGGGTTCGAACTCGGGTACACCGGCACAGTAGTCGGGCGCCTTACCACTGCACCACTCCGGCGGGGCCACCTCCGCTGCCTGACTGATTAATAGGAAGGGAAAGGCGCGGTAACTGTCTCACTTGTCTGTGGACGCCTCAACCGCGCCGTAAGGGAAGGGAGGAATGTGGGAAAGTGGAAAGAGAGAAAGAGGAGCCGTAGTGGAGGGCTACGGAGTAATTTCGACAACTGGGGATCTTTGACGTGCGCTGACATCGCAAAGCACACGGACGCCTCTTCGTTTCACCTCCGCTGCTTATTAATTGATTTATAGGAAGGCAAAGGCGCGGTAACTGTCTCACTTGCTTTCTGTGGACCATACATGGCAAAATTACTTTTGAAAAGGAATTAAATTACATTACAAATTACTTTGTTGAAAATCGCAGAAAAATAATTAAATTACATTACTCATTACTGCTTCCGAAAAGTAATGAAATTACATTACAATTACTTCTACTAAGTAATTCAATTACTTTGAAATTACTTTCTAGTTACCATAAATGCAAAAACTAAGTAAAGCTATTAAACAAAACAACTTGTTCTCCAGAGTATTCTAGTTGACTATAGTTCTGCTCAATTCTGTCTCCTTTTGCAAATCCGTTACGCTGGCTTCGGATTGCAGCACGACGTTCCTGCTTTCGCGCACTCTGTTGTCTATTGAAGGAGTGATGGCGCACTTTAGTAAAAGTAATTTCGAGAGGAATTAATTACTTTGCGCGAAATTACTACCAAAAAGTAATTCATTACATTACAAATTACCGAAAAAAGTAATTAAATTACACTAATTTCATTACTGTAATCCAATTACTGCCATGTCTGCTGTGGACACCTCAACCGGGCCGTAAGGGAAGGTTGGTTCATAGGAAGGGAAAGGCGCAGTATCTGTCACACTTGCTCTGTGGACACCTGAACCGCGCCGTAAGGGAAGGGATGAAGGTGGGAGTGAAAGTGGATAGAGAGAAAGGGGGGCCGTAGTGGAGAGCTACGGAGTAATTTCGACCACCTGGGGATCTTTAACGTGCGCTGACATCGCACAGCACACGGACGCCACTTGGCCGTAAGGGAAGGTATGAAGGTAGGAGTGAAAGTAGAAAGAAAGAGGAGCCGTAGTGGAGGGCTGCGGAGTAATTTCGACCACCTGGGGATCTTTAGCGTGCGCTGACATATCGCACAGCACAAGGACGCCTCCATTTCGCCTCCATCGAAACGCAGCCGCCGAGGTCGGGTTCGAACCCGGGTACTCCGGCACAGTAGTCGGGCGTCTTACCACTGCACCACCCCGGCAGGGCTCACCTCCGCTGCTTCGTGCGGACAGAAGAGAAAATAGAGAAGGAAAAAGAAGAGGGAAAGAAAGACGCGCGCCGCAACAACTGCCGTCGTCCACCACCGAAATGGTGGTGGGTGCAATGACGGCTTACAACAGATAAAAATTCTGTGGCAGGCTAGCCCCCGCCACAAGCGGCGTTGACCCACCTGTCCCAGCCCCATCAGGGGAGGTGGTAGTTCCTGGCCCTACGGGGCTGGGACGTCGGTCAACGCCGCTTGTGGCGGGGGCTAGCCTGCCACAGAATTTTTATCTGTTGTAAGCCGTCATTGCCCCCGCCACCGCTTCGGTGGTGGTGGACGACGGCTGTTGTTGCGGGGAGCGTATTTCTCTCTCTCTCTCTTCTCTTTTTCTTTCTTGTCTATTTTCTTTCCTGTCCGCACGAGGCAGCGGAGATCGCTCAGCTATAGAGCCAGTAGCAGGCCCAAGCATTTTCTTTCTTTCTACAGCCACAATAACATGGGCCACCTGTCAGTAGGGGCTATTAAGCATGACTCCATCGTACCTTGTTCGGAGCGATTGGTGAGTGTATGAATTGCATTGCACGTTTGCCGTATTGCGGAGCTCAAGTGTCGCTCTTCTTATTGGTTTCTGCAAACAGAAGATGAGTAGTCTAGCATCACTATTGGTGGCCTTGCACGTTGTTTTTTTATTGTTAACGTCCCAAAGCGACTCACTATAAGACGCGCCGTAGTGGAGGGCTACGGAGTAATTTCGACCACCTGGGGATCTTTAACGTGCGCTGACATCGCACAGCACAAGGACGTCTCTCCGTTTCGCTTCAACATAGCCACGGCACTGACTTTTCTAGGAATCGAACCCCCACACCTATCCCGAATAGATCGACACGTACATGCTCCGTCAGTCGGTGAAGAAAGCTCGCGACAATTACACAATGTCTGCTCCGACTCATGCAATATGCAAGCAATTTACTTTCTGTATTTTGAATTTACTTATCGACTGCAATGCGTGCCCGCTGAAAATTTTCCTTTTTTCGTTCCATAAGTTAACGCAGCCGCCCTATGAGCATCGCCGCTATCTGCGCATCGCGGATTCCAGGCAGTCGACGATAAGACCGCCGTAAAATGAGGGAGGCGTTAGGTAATTAGGTCAGCGTTCAAGTTCCATGCGACCGAGAAGCATGGTGCCCGAAACGAACGGCGCACGTGTGAAAACCTTCCCGATCGGACTGATCGCGGTCAAGCAAAGTAATCAAATCTTCCCACGTCCTCGAGTTGCCTCGACCCAGTGCGAGAACAAGATAGCGCAGACAGCGCGTGCGGCTTCGTTCAGTCTGCTCTTTTTTTGCCGAGCTTCCACACGCCGCACGTTAGTTTCGCCACGGCAGGTACGGGAACCGCTGACAAGGGACGCTACAGACACGCCATCAAAACATGAAGGGCGCAAGGAAACAACGCGTCCTTGCTCGTCACCGCGCCGAAAACAAGCGCGGCGGGAGAGCGCGCAAACCCGCCAAAAGTCACGCAGGGGCGCGCTCGACAGTTCCTTTAGACGCTCCAATGGTTTCATCCTTGGAGAATGCCTTTCGCCTACGCACCGCCGGAACAGGAGCGGCACACAGCCCGCCGGTCGACGGTTCGAACATCGCGATTGTCTATATCGTTTTGTTCTCCCGAGTCGCGCGGACGAATGGTCACACGATGGGGCCAGAAGCGAGTGCGCGGCCCACACCAATTACCTCGCGAAACATGGTCTGCATGGCTGCGGTGACCCAGTTGAAAAACGGAGGAGATTGCCTCGTCCGACTGTGTCGTTGATCATCAGTTTTCGAAATTGCATATGTGTGATTAGGACACAAAATACGCCCAATGACATACATTTGGTATGAGCGCACCGAACGGATGTGCGCGGGCAATCATCAGGATCGCCAAGGGATGAGCTCACCCGCATCCGAGGCTGGCCGTGAACTTAACGTTCCGATATCGAGAGAGGGAAGCTCGCACCGGGCCAGCGGCGAGCACAGACACAGCACGAATGACACCGCTGCAGTTTGCGGCCCGATTTAATCGGTGCGACTAAACTGCTGGGAATTCAGCCGCGTCTCTCAAAACCGAAACAGTCGCTTCATCGCCATTGGAAGTACTCCCGAAGAGCGCTCAATGCAGCCGGAGCCACTCTCCGATGCGACGGCACGCTTTGGGCTGCTGCGGAATTCACGAGCTGCATTCCGCCGCTCGATCACTACGGCGGATTAGGCCCCAACGAGGCGTTTAATCCGAAGCCAGGGAGATGTCGCGATCGGCTTAGTCCTAACGCCTCATTCGGGGCTTTTTAGCATGCGCGAACCCACCTGACAGCCGTCGACGGTTCCGCCCGTTGAGGCGAACCGGAGAGTCTTCCATGCCCGCCGTTTCAAACGGCGCATCCGAGCGGGGGTGTTCTCATTGCTGGCAGAATAAGATGACCGTCCGGCGACAAGAATATCCACTCACAGGGCTTGTAAAGTCGGCGAGCACTGAAGGAACACAGCAAACGAGCACGCACACAACACGGCTTCCCAGCAAATCCCACGGTAACTGCTTGCCTGTGCGCTGCGTTCGCTACGGACAGCGGAGATCGCGGAGCGAGCGCTGAGCGAAGAGAGAGACAGTTGGCATAGCTGCGCCTACTGCGTTTCCCTCTACTCATTGATGTCGTTCCCACGATGTGACGTTTATCCTCATTTCTTTGGCGAAGTTTAGTTCACGTTTTCTCCGCAGCTAAAAACTTCCTGAATCTACGCTCTTGTCTTGTGGCGCTGCTAGTCACCTAACGCGAAGCCAAAAATGGTGCTCTTGCAGCGCCAATATTGCAGTAGAATGTGTACGTTGATTACGCAGCGGCGAGACGGCGAACTAGGAACAAGAACGCTTCTGTGGAATGATCGTACTGCTTGTGGTAAAGTTGAGTGCCGCTGTGAGCGGCAGGAAAACCAAGAATATAAACAAGAATGTGTGGCAAAACTTCCGCTGATTCCTCGCCCCGCCTTTCCTGCTTAATAGTTTCCCTTCCGGCATGTCAGCCCGTGCTGCGTCGCATCGCACCAAAGAAACGCCCTTCCTAGGTAATGAAGATCCGCGAATCGATCACGATTAATGCATTCTCGCAGTCAGTTAGCTTAGTGATGCGTTTTCGGTAAAGAGAACATGCTTAGCAAAACCCGCGCGTCGTCTGCTACACAGCCAGGCGGTTTTAGTTTGGGTTTGCAGACGACCGTGATCTCCGTCTCACGGCAGATCCACGAATGCTGTCACTCCAGCACAATAGGTTTGTTGAGCTAGTAACCGTCCGTTCCCACGTTTCACAAAATAAGGTTAAGCGGCCATTTCTAATTTCAGACAAAATTATTATTATTATTATTATTATTATTATTATTATTATTATTATTATTATTATTATTATTATTATTATTATTATTATTATTATTATTATATCTGTCCTTTTGTTACGATAAACTTATTACTTGACAGGAAATGAAAAAGTTATTTTAAATTCTTCTTGCCACTGAAACACGTACAGTGCAGCCTTGCGTATATAACAGACTTTTTGCTATTTTTGTATACAGTGCCAAAATGAATGCGGCTGTAATTGATAGATTCACTCACAGCTGTGCAGCCTAGACGATGTCCACACAAGTTCAAGTTCGAGAAGCCACGGTGCTATAGCGCCATTTGCAGAACATGGACCTAATAAGTATACAGTCGATGAAATAAAGTCGCGATCAACTCGCTGAAAATTCGTAAAAAGCATCTACAGTTACATAAAAAACGTGACAAAATGCACGTATATTTACCTTGAGCATTGGTTACGGTCATATTAATCTCTGTCTTGAGCCACGTTGTTAAAATGTACTACCGAGAGCAAAAACTGACTGAACTTCTGTATGTCAGAATCCCACCCGAGGCTGCACCAAGCATGCTGCACGCGGTTCTCTGATTAGTTCGGTATGAGGTGGGTGCGATAAAACCCAGTTCATTGATCATGCGTCCCGACGTCAGGACTTCTATTGTTTTGTCCCGATATAAACGTGCGCATACATATATTACTCAGCGCGCCACTTTGTTGGTCGGGTGACGCGAAGTCTGAAATGATTACGTCTACTTTCGGAATTGCCACTTTTGTTAAGTTTGCCTGTGAGAGAGTGATAAATATTTGCAGCACTAGATTGCAGATAAAGCAGTTATCAGCCATATATTTGATTAGATAACGATGGTATGCTTGCTTTTATCAACCTCAAGGGAACGTTGCATAGACCTTCACGTTGCCTCAAGCAACGTTTATCGAGTATCTATAAACGTTGGCCTCAAGGGCCAAAATCAACCCTACGTCGTCAAGAACAGCAACGAATGATTTTTCAAGTCTGGCCACAAAGTTCTGACTGTAAAAACGAATCCAATCAGCACTGATCCAATCCGACCAGATCCAGTGGTTCTGTAAGTGATGGCCGCCGACGAGCAAGTCGGTTCGCTTGAAGAACAAGCTTTGAAGCGCAAGGAACGATTGCGCGCCTTACGAGAGAAGAAAGCCAGCACGAACGACGCTGAGGCGGGCGGAGAAAAATCATCGTCTCACGAATCCCTGCCAAAGCCCGTGTTTCGTTCTTACAGGCCTGAAGACGACGCTCTGAAGGAGTCTGTGCTGCCGGACGCCTCTCCGGCTGCCATCGAAGAAGAGATCAAGCAGAAGATCGCCGTCGGAAATCCCGAGGACCTTGCTAAAGAAGTCGACCTCGCGTCCCTCGCACCGAGGAAGCCCGACTGGGACTTGAAGCGCGACGTGTCGAAGAAGCTGGAGAAACTTGAGCGCCGGACCAAGAGGGCCATCGCTGAACTAATTCGCGAGCGACTCGGTTCGGCTGCCGGCGGTGGCGACGATCTGGCCAGTGCCGTGAACGCTGCGAGCGGTCCGCAGAACATCGACTCCGACGACGACTGACCGCGGGTGCCATTACGGGAGTCACATTCATGGTGAGAAGCGCGTCGTGATCGTGTTGACGCCACGGGCACGTGGTGCATTGTTTACAACGAGCCGTGTAGTTTGTAAGGCTCGGGTACGCGTGTTAGGATGTGCCAGCAATGTTCGTTGAGCGTGGGTTTGGTGTGTCGGAAGGTTTTTGGCCAGTCACACAGGCTGCGTGTGCTTGTATTCTCGTCCCCACGTCGTGTTCTGTGTACATTTGAATCGGATCGGCAAACCCATTTTAACTGGAACCAATGGGCAGGCTCAACATGACTCGATGTTTTGTTTTGGGTCACCTGCCCAAGCAGCTACGTTTAGAAATAGTAGCAAAGTGGCAATATCTGCCCGTGGTACGTGTACCCTGGTCTTCACGCTCATTGTTGATTCGTCTCTCACAGTCTCTGACTTTTCGGTTTTCTGTGTTATGTTTTATTTTTTTTTTTTATCAGTGCACAACTGGATTATAACAGAAAAGCTGATGCTTAGAAGCTTACGCCACTGGCTTCATAATCTTCGTTGTTGACACAATCTGTTTGACCTTGTACCTGCGCCTTGTGGGTGCAAACTGGTAAATGGCGGCATCTCAGGTTATGTCATGACGCATTAGAAAACACAGGGAATTGTCGCGTATTCTAGCAAACCCAGAAAAGAGCTGAGGAGCCTGTTTTCAGTCTACGTTACAGGAAATCTACCTCATTAATGTAATGCTCATATCTCTAATTGAAGCATACACAGGTTCTCTCTTTGAACAACACCACTATACTTGTTTCCATCTCATTTTTGGCCCTTGCAGGTCATCCGTCATTTCAGCGCAGTTTCTGTTAGTTCGCTCATCAGCAAGTCATGCCTATCCCAGACTTCATGCTGCTGGCTAGGCAAGACCTGGAGACGGCTTAGCACAAGGACAGAGTACTCTGAACGTCTACGCACGTCTGCCATGGCGACAACCCAAGACCTCAGTCGTGCTATCCGACCCCCTGCTTGCGTGCTGGGCATGGTTGAACTGAAGCGGGAAGCCTTCGACACGGTCGCCTCTACACCCAGCTTCGAGGTGGATGTCAAAGATGTCGCAGCCGTCCTGAACCATGTGCGCAAGTACCTCTTGAAGTTGCCAAACTTCAGAGCTGTTCAGGAGAGCACGGATAGCAACAGGAAGAGATTTCATCTGGACCCAGCCAAGGTGTTGTTTCTCTCACTGCTGACTGCTAGGTGTCATTTGCTTGGGCCATTGTAGCATGCCTGTTTTATTATCTGTGTAGCAGCATGTTTACCTTGCAAATATGACTCCATCAAAAAATCATGTTCCGTCAAACATTTTGACACCTTCAATTATATTTTCAATCCGCCTTTCTTCACAAAATGTGGCGCCCTCTGGTAGTGGTTGAAAATTCGTTTGCTACTGGTTTAAAAGGTTCTTGAGGGACGCAGCTGCCTGCGAAATGGTGATGCGTGTTCTTGACAGCTACTGCCATCTGTCGCATACGTCTGCCACAAATATGAACTGCACATGTCCCCCGAGTTCAGCTCTGGCTGCACCGATCGCGTAGGCTAAGAAATGTGCATACGCAGCTGGGGCTGCCGGTTCATTTTCAATCGGAGGACAGGTACGCATGTGCAGAGCAGCCTTGTTAAAAAGGCAGATTATTTAATCAAGAGTAGCGTAAAAATTGGGAAATACCTCGTTCTCGAAATGCGAGAACTGCGGGCGGCTATAAAGAGCACCAATGGGGAGGCTAGATATGACACAACTTGATAACAATTTAAGGTTGTTAGTCAGGTACTAGTTGCAGAGTTGTTGAGATCTTTGTAGCACAGTTTGTGAACTAATGTCCACTCTGTGGTACGAAGTGCTAAGAAAGAAAAAAAAAAGATTTGGTAGAGTGCATTTGGCAGGCATTCTGAAGCCATTTGTTATACGTGTGCACAGTTATGTTCACTTGCTTCTGTTATGCATTTAAATACACATGCCCATGGAAACACAAAAAAGAGCACTTTGTGCTGTTTGCTGCCATCACCTGAAGTGCGGTCTTTGTAGTGACAAAGAAATATATTTTATTACTATAATGGAGGTGTGAAAATTACGTAGAATATAAATTTCAGCATTAACAGATTATAAAGATACATCAAGAGGAACCACAATTGTACATGCACGCTCTGCGAAAATAAAAGGCACTTTTACTCTTTAAGGGCTTAAAGGTGTAAAGGTTGAATGGGGTTTAAGATGGTTCAAAGGAGGAAAAAAAAAGAGAAAAATTTTACTAGGCTGATCAGGAGGGCTTGTAGAACGACAACTTTTTCCATAGTTCTTACGTGCCTTAGAAAGTTTCAACTGTCTAGTTTTCTTAGTACTTTCTGTTCATTTTCAGGATGCCTAAATTCATTTGAGAAGTATCTACTTTCTGTATGTATGAATAAATCATGAAGAAAGTATACATAAGCTGCATGAATATTCTTGGTGTAATCCAGGCCATCCATTGATGTGCCACACAGAATATTTGTGGCGACTCTGTGCGGTATCTATTGGGCTGGTATATTTTTGCAGTGTGTGTGAGCCATGAGCAGTGACACCATGCCTTAAAGGGCCCCTGAAATGGTACTTGGGGTAAAACAATAATGCAAGCAATTCATAGAGATGGTCTTTGTGAGTATTCTTGTCAGATTTGAAAGATTTACGCGGAGGCAATAACTTGTAAATAATTTTTAAGAAGTGGTTCTGACAACCGCTCGGAGCCTATTTGAGCAACCCATCGCCGTGCGCAAACCTCCCCACTGACTTCAGTGAGGCTGCTGGGTGGCTGCTCATTGGACGCTCCCAAGTAAGGCGAGCGGGACGGAGTTGGGTGGGGCGCCGCCGTGCCTTGTTTCCTTTTTTTCTTTGCACGCCGGTGTGGGTTGAGTTGAGGTGGGAAAGAAGGAGCATGATTTCCGATCGCCCATATGTTCAGAACTAATGAAGCTAGCTCAGAAATTTTTGCGTTAGAGAGAGGATTGATGGGATACCTATTGCTAGGGTGCGTTTCATAATTCTAGCAACTTGCTTTTCATAAGCCCTTAATGCAGACTCTCCTAAAGTCTTGAACACATATAACGCAACCTGCATAGAGTGGTTAATTTCACTCTGTACAGATGCATGGAAGTTCTTGGGGATATGTTTTATTAACTGTTTATTACGAGTTGCCCAGGGCATGCTGTTAAAATGTATACTCAGGTATCCGATTGTTTTAGAGAAGGGTAGTGGAATGCATTGGCGTGTAGAGCACAAAGTAACACGCAGAATAACAGTTTCCTTTAAGTAATGTTATGTGAGAATTTCTGAAGCATGCAAGAAATGTATTCTGCCCAGTAATGTATATCTGGTTACCTGCAAACCAATCCCATTCTTTATTAGTATCCATTTGTATGAGTTCTGCAGCCTTATTACGCGGCTCAAGCAGAGCAAGCAACACTGGTAAGGTACAGAATTCAGTCTTATATCGGGCGTATCTCTATTACAAATATTGAAAAGACAAGGCCTTAAAAGAGCAGTTTGTAGTTGCACCTTATAAAATAGGTTTTGGAGGGTAAGGCAGGATTTAAAGGCAGTTGGCAAGAATGTTTGGTACAACCCACAATATCTCCTGTCTCCAGTTTTTGTAGCAAAATTTCATCGTCAGTCAAGTCTAAAGCCTTGGTGAAGTCTGAAATAAATCAAGCACAATCTTGTTTATATCTATGCGCTTGTTAATTTTATCACGGCATAAGATGCAGGTAGCGAGTGAACTTTTGGCTATGCATTCAGTGGTTGCCTTTGCTGCATGCATTATTTGACTGTTGCACTGACCTGGATGACATTCTGAAATGAATGAAAGTATAGCACTATATGCAGCTGTCTCCTGCTGTTACTTCTGCTATGATTTATTCCTGTGCACCATTTGGGTAGGGGTGGTTAGCATGTGCTCAGTTACCGCACGTTCAAGAACCCCGGGTGGTTTAAATTATCTGCAGCCCTCCACTGCGACATCCAACATAGCTTCAGTCACTCTGGAATGTTAAACTCCATGAACCCACATTTAGGGGAGGACTATCACGAGTGTTCTCTATATTTTTTAATGCGCATATTTGTCAAAAACTGCCACTCTTCTTTGGCAGTCTAGGGAGGAATCAAAAACTAAGGTTGTTCACCTAGGCATTATAAGATGAAGGCCCTCAAAGAAATGAAACAAAATTATGGGCTCTAAAAGGAGCTAAGCAATGGTATTAATGCATGGTGCAAAGAACACCAGAGGAGAGAAAAGTACTATTGAAGTGTTGCACTCGCGAGTGTACAGATGGTGTCAGAATTTTCACCAAGAGCTCTTTAAGCTGTGCTCGTGCAAGTAGTGTGGTCCCGTATTGTTTGACTCTCAGCCTGTGCCTGTGTGCAGGTTTCCACGCTGGATGACATGGATGCGGCTGCTCGTGCTGCACTGTCGGAGGCCAGGGTCACTGCCCTGGGGGAGCGCAAGGTGTCTCTCTCGTACGACAACTGGACGGCGGAGGACGTTCTGCGTGCTGTCATTGGCCAGCCTGACGCCTCTGGCTACAGCATTGTTGGCCACGTGCTTCACCTCAACCTGCGGGAACACCTGCAGCCGTACAAAAAGCTCATAGGCCAGGTAGGAGCGGCCGCTTTTTTACTTGTGAGGGACTCTGCACTCAGTCTCAAGCATTCCTATGTGCTGTGAGGCAGCGATGGAGACTTTGAATGCCGAGCTAAGAAAATGGATGCAGATTCATCACCGGAACATTCATTCAGAGCTCTCTTGTTTTATTTTTTTACTAAATATTATACAGTCTCATTTGTTGTAGGGGCATCATTCTACCATTCTACAAAAACCATTCTACAAAAAATGTTGTGAGCCACATGGAGGGTAATTTGAAGCCCTCCCATTTCCCTCCCGCCTCTACTGCTGCATTGGTAAAGGAATTAGAAAAATGGGTGAAAAATATTGCATATCCTTGGCGTGGCCAAACCTAATATAACGTTTGAAAGCATTAGTTTGGTGTAGTTTATTTGGGTAGGTGGTCAAGTGCATTTGACGTGGATGTCTTCTCGGCATCACGTGCCAGAGGCACGCTGAGTAGGACAGAGATGTATGCCGCCCAAGTTGTCAGAAGTGGCATGGATACAGTAAAGTCCCACTTTAATAACTCTGTAGAAGTGTGAATGCGAAGCAGTGCTTTCTTGCTAAATAAAAGGGAACTACACCACTGTTCATGCTACCTGTGACTGAGGTTCGAAAGGAGCCCATGCATACTGATGATGACAGCCTAATGCAGTCCACTTATAAGGATATTAAGAAAATCCGGAATATCCGATCGTTGTAATAGATTGTCGCTATATCTGGACCTGCGAAAAAAAAAGGAAAAACAAACAAAAAGTGCACACCCACATATTTTCTCATACATGCAGGCTCGCCTACTTACTAGCAGTGAGTAAATCGGGTTGAATAACACTAATCATCGTAAAGAGCACTGAACTATTTATTACGAGATACATCAATAGCCACGAGATAATTTTAGCATACTTAAAAAGCTTGAAATTCACGGTCCCTTTGGCACCACCTGAAGCTTGACAGTTGGTGTTAGTTGAAGATTTAACAAAAATGTCTTTTTAGTTTCTGGAGCGTGGATATACTGCTCTGGGTGGCAGATTGAAGATGGAAGACAGCCTGCTTTCCCAATAGTATCATCGACAATGGTTGGGGTATTCCTTTTGTAGAAGATTTGTCTTTAGTTGTTCCGCATGGTGGTCAAAGTCCTCGAGCTCAGAGCAGATCTGCCGGAATCTGTGGGCCTGTAAGTAGGGTAATCTAGTTTTACAGGGGTGGCTTACGTCAACATATATTTATGGCGGCCCTAGAAACGCAATTTCTGGACACTCAGTCTGTGAAAACCCTCCTCTATAAGCGTTTTCTGGACGATATCCTTGTCATTTGGTCCCATGACGAAGCGAGCCTGTTAACGTTGGTACAAAATTATAATTCATTTCACCCATCATATCATTTGCCCGCAGCATTTCTAAATCATTAATGGAAGTCATGATACAGAGAAAAGGCAATGTGCTTAAGAAAATTCTATACTGGAAATTCACTGACCGCCAGAAATACCTACATTTCAAAACCAGCCACCCACACACTGTAAAACTAGTATACCCTACTCACAGGTCCATAGATTCCGGCAGATCTGCTCTGAGCGTGAGGACTTAGACTGCCATGCGGAGCAACTAAAGACAAATATTCTATAAAAGATTGCCCCTCATCCATTATCAATGATGCTATTGGCAAAGCTCGAGGCTTTAACAGAAATAAAATAATCGGCTTCCAAAAACCACAGGAGAGCGACAGGCCAACCATACCTCGTTCTTACTCATTCCTCAAACATGCCACGGGTTAATAACATCCTATCGAAACATTTGAATATTATCTAGCAAAGCAGTCACTTGTCTCCCGTTTTCAAACATCCACCAAAAGCAGTATGTTGGTGCTCTAGACGTTGGTGCTCTAGGACATTCTCTAGATGTTGGTGCTCTAGGACATTCTAGTTAAATCTAAAATTACCGCTAATACTAACCCTAACCCCAGGTGTCAACCGTAGTGAAAACCACGCTGTAAAGCTTTCAGCCATGTGCAGGCGACAAACAATGCAAAAGGTAAGTTCACGCCAGCAGCCGAATCCATGCCAGCAGTTCCTAGCTGTGACTGGTGTTAACGTAGTCAGTGCTGCAGAGCACATAACTTTCTTGAACTGGTTGCAAAAACAAACCTGGGTCCACCAGTCAAGTTCATTCAAGTCAAATATTTTTCTTCTGAAATTTGTTCAACTAGTGCGTAGCAAAGCCGCTGGGATTTTTTAAAATTCGTTATTCAGAAATATTCTTTTAACCAACATGCTTACAACTAAAAATGTGCTCTATCGATAATTCAATATGTAAAATTCTCTAGCTGATGAGGTTCGACAACCTGGAAGCGTGAATATGATGTGTCTATGCTAGAGGTGCACTTCCTGCTACGACATGCTGCTCACTGGCATACCTTTGCAGTGCACCGCTTGGCATGAGTAGCACAAGTGCACACCACGCGCTGAGCACCGCCTTGCGCCAAGTGTCCGAAGCGGGGAAGGGCATGCTCGGCACATCCTTATGTGTTGCTCTAGGGGCCAGACTGAAGCATTGGAACTTTCACTGCTCGCGTCTCGTGCTTTTGAAGTTGGCACTTGTGTCAAGGTTGCAGTGGATGATGTGTTAACAAAGGCTAGCACTGGACATAAATGCTACTGTTACTGTAATACTGTAAGTTCAATAGTACATATTGCAATTAAAGTTGGGTCCAATTTATTTTTGTGCCGCCTTCAGCAGCGAAGCAGGCCACACAAGAACTGTTGTGGCAAGCCTTTGATCAGCTAGGCTGGCTTCACCGCACGACCGCAGTGGCGCATTGACAACAAGCACTCAAGACTGAAGGCCTTTGAGCGAACCTCGTGTTCACCGCATCATGCAGCTTTATAGCTTTAGCCAGCCGAGCTGGCTACATATGCGCGAAATGATCGTGGGAGTGCTTTTAGGAGAACCACCGTTCGCAGGGACACAGTTCGATGCTATATGGAATGTTGCGCTGAATGGGAGTTTGGTAAATGCTAACCACAATGCTATGCTTTTGCATGGGATTTTCAAGTGGATATGCAGGAAGTTTGATGTAAGCAATAATTCGATTTATCCAGGATCGGCTGTAGACACCCACCGCGAGATGCCAAGGTCTCTAGGTTTCCGTCTGTGTGCATTTGCAGGTGTACCTGGACAAGGCCAAGAACATCCGGTGCGTTGTGAGCAAGGCGAGCGCCATTGAGAGCACCTTCCGCAACTTCCGCATGGAGTTGCTAGCAGGGGAACAGGACACCAAGGTTCACGTCAGGCAGAATGGCGCCAGGTAACTATGGGCACATGTTGTGGTGATATAATAGTAATGACTTACTTGTATCAGCACCTGCACGCCTTTCACTCAGGCTCTGCAAAAGGACTGCTTTAGAAGGTTGCTTTTTGCCTATAGCAGGTGTGGTGATGGTGGAGGGGAGTGCAGCACGGACTATTTTGTAACAAGTGGTAACTTTTGCTGGAGCTACTGTGGCAAAGTTCTAGTGAACCCTGCTCATGTGTCATATTTACTTTGTAATTCTTATTCTATGACTCTATGCTAGGACAAACGTAAAATTGTAACCACGCTGTAGTGTCCCTGGCGTCAGGATTTCACACCTTTATGGGCTATGCTATGTCATGTCATTCTCGAACTTCAGTTGTAAGCCCACTGCACCCCTCTTGCCCCGCTTTTCTGATTTTCAAATTGAAAAAACTTGCAGTTGTGTAAATGCGGCGAGTTTAATTAATCAACACAAGTAGTGGCTATGTATAGTTGGTTGCGTATCGGCTCTGCTTCGACCGAGCATGTGTGTGGTTGTCTCAAAGTAAGTAGATTCCAGCTGGAACCCTCAATGTCTTTTCGAGAAAAGCATCTCATCACGTGCTTTGAAGGTTAGGTTGAAACTGTTGCGGATATGCATGGGATGCTTACATTCTGGTTTACCAGTCAGATGAAGGGACCAGTGCTTGAGGTGACAGTTTGGCTATGTCTCACGAAGAGCGATGAAATCAAGGAATGATGTCTTGGATGTCTTTCTGTCGTGGTTATTCCCGATGGCTTTCTATTAAACCCCTGGTGTATTTGCTGAAGATTTGCATCCCCACATCAGAAATAGGCATGGCTTGCAGGAATCTCAAACAATACCTCCCGTGCAGCCATCATCCTAAATGGAAAGCTTGTGAGAAATGACATCTTCAGTGCAAGGCATTGGATCTTCTGTAACTTTGACTTTCACCACGAGCCTTAATTGTGTGTTGTTGCCTCACTTTGTAACCTGCTTTGCCTCTGGACCAGTGACAGGAAAATTAATTTGAGAAACACCTGCAAGAGTTTGTGTACTATTCTGGCCCTGTACCTGTGATGCGTAACATTGATAGTTTTTTTGCTTAGGTTTAGCCTTGCCTGGCAGTGCTGTTGTGGGCATTTAATTCCAATATCACTTGGTCTCTTTAACATCTGCCCCGCCGTGATGGTTAGTGAGCTCAATTACTGTGCCCAAGGATGCGGGATCAAACCTCAGCCGCAGCAGCCACTTTTTGATGGAGGCGAAAAGCTAGGCATCCATGTGCTGTGTGATGTCAGTGCATATAAAAGAACCTCTGGTGGTCGATATTTTTGCAGCCCTTCACTGCGGCATCTCTCATAGCCTGAGTCGTTTTGGGACGCTAAATCCAATGCACCACCATCTTTAACATCTGATACAGTAGAATCTCGATGATACGAATTCCAAGGGAGCACTCAAAATATTCGTATCATCCCGAATTCGTATGATCCAAAACAAGTCAACTTTCATATGGGAATGAATTGAAAATGAACCAAACTTTATTATGGCGAACTACTTGCGGCCGAAAAAGTCCGTAATGCTTGTCTGCACTTTTTTGCTATTGATGTCGCGGACAAGCTTCGCCTGAAAGGCATAAAACCATGCCGCGGTTTCGTCGCTCACGCTGCCGGCACTTACGGTGCGGCGCAGAACGTCCAAAGCGTGAAGAGTATCTGCCGTTGACGGCAGCTGATCACACTCGTCATCAGCGTCACTATTGCAGTCAGGCTCACTTTCGCAATCATTCGCTTCGTTGACCAAGTCTTCAATAGACCTCAGCCCACAGGTCGTGACGTTGTCGTCCGCGGTAACGAAGTCCCGAGCTGAAGTTTCAGTTTCCAGATTGTCCCAGCCATCAATCGTGAGGTCTTTCATCTGGCTCATGACAATCTACTGCCGAAGCTGCAGCAAGTTCGATGTCAAATCCGCACTTTCTAAAACAGGTCGAGATTGTGTCTGAAGTTACACTATCCCACGACATGGCTAGAAAGTGCGAAGTATCTAAGAGACTGATCCGCAAGTTTGCTTCTTTACGGTCAATTTTCGCCAGCAGACGCCTCATTAGAAGTCCTTTGAAATGATGTTTCACATTTCTAATTATCCCAGCGTCCAGTGGCTGAAGATAGCTGGCAATGTTCGCCGGCAGGAACCTGACTTTCACGTTATTGAATGTCATTTCCTTTGGGTGGGCAGAGCACTGGTCCACGAAAAGCAAAATTTTCCGGTTTCTTGACGCCATTTTCTGATCAAGGCTTGTCAAGAACTCGCGGAAAAAATCTCCAGTCATCCCACGCCTTTCGGTTACCTTTGTAAAAGACAGGCAAACGCTCCGCCGATCGGAAACACCTCGGTTTCTTCGACTTACCGATGACGGTAAGCTGGAGTTTCTCGGATCCATCCGAGTTGCAGCAAAAGAGTACTGTTACTCTCTCCTTGCTTTTCTGGCCGCCCTGGCATGCCTGGCCTTTTACGCACAAACTTCTTTCCGGTTGAAGGTTGAAAAAGAGGCCCGTCTCGTCGGCATTAAATATGTCGCGTGGTGCGTACTCCGAAATCAGCGCCGGCAGCGTGTTCAGCCACTCATCTACAGCTGACTGGTCCACTTTCTTGCCTTCACCTGAGACGACCTGGTGGACAAGTTTGTGCCGCTCTTTAAACCGGTGCAGCCATCCCCCAGACGCTTGGAAATATTCCATTCCAAGCGAAAGCGCGAGGGTGTCGGCTTTTTCACGTAGCACCTTGCCGTCCATGTTGACGCCGGCCGCTGTCACTTTGTGGAACCAAGTCAGCAGAACCTCTTCCAGCTTGACATGGGTCGCTGTTTTAGCCTGCTTCACATTCGCACCGAAGTGCTGCACATTCTTCTGGATGACATCTCGCTGCCCAACAATGGTGCAGAGCTTCGACGGTGCCAACCTTGCTCTTTTGCTAAGTCGACACGCTTCTTCTTAAGGTTTTCGTGAACCCTCTTCAGCACTTCAAGCTTTTCCTTAAAAGAAAGGACTTTACGCTTCCGCGACATTTTGGCAGCAGCGAACGCTTGCGTCTTTCTAATGTTTGGGCAGTTCACGTCACAGTGAACGACAGAAAGAAGTGGCGAACGGAGAACCGGAGAACTACTGCAGTGGCAGCCAGCGTCACAGGCCTCCTGGGGACAGCCGGCGAGACAACTTTTCGATAGACCAATGAGCTGCCAGCGAATGAGTGACGTACACGACTGGGCACGTGCCTCGCCTTGGCCGTCCTTGTCTAGTGCTCGTTGGTTTGCTACGAAAGGGAGGTGGGGGTAGGGCGGCTAGTGGGGTGAGGGGCGTTGGAGAGGAGAGGCAGCGGCCGCAGTGGGTACCCTCTCCCCCTGTGAGCTCTTGCGCTGAGCTGCTCGGTGGCTTTGTGCATTTGTACAACGTTCGTTCGTATCATTCACGGCGGGGGGGGTTCTACTGTACATTCTTAAATAAACTGGCTCAGTTTTCTTTGTGCAGAGATTTGCAGCCTTCTGTACTGTGTGGCTTTTATTTTGATGATGGAGTAAAAGCTGCTGGGCCAAAATGACCTCTTCCTAAAGCAGTGGAATGTGGCCCCTGGTTGCAATTAGTAGTTACCTCTTAAAGGGATACTGAACAAAAAAAATTGCCGCCGAGATTTCTAGTGCAGATGATAACTATCGCATTGAAAGTGACCAAAACAGTACACTTTATGAACAGAAATGAGCGGAAAGTAAGTATTTTAATGAATATTTCTCAAATCGCCGCACTTAGCAGCCTCTGAAAGCTCTGACAAAACCGGATATCACGTCACTTTTACTTGCCTTCTTCACGCCTCCCTAGCCACCCCCATCGTGAGTGGTCGCACCTGGTCTTTTTTCCCTTCCTCCAAAGCACTCGCGCACGCAACTCATCCTTCCCTCCCAGCGCACCTCTCGACCTCCCTCATCTGCAGCATTCCACACTCCGCAGCATTATGCACGGCACGACGTGGGGAAGCCGACACTGCGCTTAGCCGATCAACGTACTCAGGTGCAGGGCGGCGGCGGCGGTGGGGCCATGATGTTGCTGAGGGTAAATGTGACGACACATCCGCCGGCTCACATTCTCCTGCCTGACTGTGCGCTGCCTGTGACTTGGTGGCCGCTCAGGAAACATCAAAAATAAAGCCATCCGCTCAAAACTAACCCGAATTATGCGTCTGTACTAGTGTAATTGTGTCTTAAGAATGCAATTGTGGTGCTTTCTCAATATTTTTGGATATTTGTTCAGTATACCTTTAAAAAGCTGATAAGTTTATAGCAGACATTATTTATGGTGCACCTTTCACAGGACTGCGTATTTCCAGCTCTTGAGATCCGGGGAAGAAAGTTTAATTACTAATATTTTTTTTTAAACACACCTGGTTAACTGATGTCGTCAGTGGAATGAAGCAGTTGGCCAATGAGCAGCATGCCAGGTGACAGCAATAACTGTTGGCGCGGTGGCACAGTTGCAGACACTCTTAGTGGTATCCCATTAGTCCAGCATTTCTAAATGTGTTCACCTCTGTCATAACTCTTGCTTTTACGTTACACTGTGGGGTTTATTTTGGGGTATGCAGGGCAAAGAGTTAGGCACGTTGGTATTGGTTCCTGATGGAAGGTCCAGTAATAAATTGAAATTAAATGTGTTGACGGGAAAGGAAAGATGCAGTATCTGTCGCACTTTTGCCTGAAGCCATAAGGGAAGACAGGAAGGTGGGAGTGAAAGCGGAAAGAGAGAAAGGGGTGCCGCAATGGTGGGCCCTCCACTATGGCGTAATTTTGACCGCCTGGGGATCTTTAACATGCACTGACATTGCACAGTATACTAATGCCTGTTCGTCTCGCCTCCATCGAAACGCCGCCGCCGCCAGTCTGGATCGAACCTGGGCACTCCCACAGAGTAGTCTGGCATCTTAACCACTGCGCCACCACGGGCGCAAAAAAAAAAAAAAAGAAATTAAGAGACACACAGAGGTTGCACATTACAAACACTTACTAGTAACTCGGTGTTTATTCCAATGCTCTGTGTAAATAGTGTCAGAAAAAATCAAACAAAGCACAACCGAGGAACAAGAAAAACAAAAACCTTAGTTAGTTATTACAGTCTAAAAGTGAAATCTTTCTCCCCATCAGTGCAGTAGATGGCTTGCTGACACAGTGACAGTCTTGGAAATATGTTGTGCGTTTACAGTCTCCTGTGTAGTATTCTGATTTGCTTCCAGGTGGACTTCACACATTTTATCTGTTTCCTAGTGCTTACATACATAACATACAAGAGAAGTGCCTGTGCCATTTCTTAAGGCTCTGCGGTTCTCTGAGGCTCATATTGATGCAACGACCAGCTTCACCGTTGTACACCGTGCAGCAAGACATGGGGATCTTATGCACCATGTTTCGCTTATAGGCGACCGATGGCCTCATATGTTTGATTTCACATTGTTTCACATTCTTTTGTTTTTGGCGGCTTTATTTTTTCCGCGTGACAAATTCTGCTGAGCTTTTTTGACACAGAAAACAAAAACATCACTATTGTAATGCAGAGCCACCTTCTTTAGCCCATGAGCTGTGTGATGACTATAAGGTAAAAATGCAAGCTTCCTTCGCTTCCTGTCCTCAGAAGCATGCCTGAACTGTTCTACGACATCCTTTCTTGCCATTTTCGCTAGCAGAGGTGATTATATAATGAGGCTAGCTGGAGGGTAACAGCTGGGAGACCTGAGCTTCGCGGTTTGTTTGATATAAACGATGTTGCTGTGATGCATGACTGAGCAATGCCATTCTTAACAGGTTTAGAGCCACCTGGGATGGAGTGCAGCAGTGATTTGGCTTCTCCACATCTCATCTTTTTTTTTTTTTTTTTGCATTGTGCCTTCTGTCATGATTCCTCATAGGCGACGTTAATTAATCACCTGTATTGCACAGGATGCCAGCCACCATTACTTCTCTTCATTGCCAACGAAAGCTGTTTTCAGAATATATTGGCATCACCTTAGGCCAGCATTTGTAAAGTTGTACACCTCTAGAGCAAAATGGCATTATTTCACTTGCTGCTGCGTTTACTTTTGTACTGTGGGTTTCATGGTCGATATCGATCACCTGTATTGCAGAGGATGCCAGCCACAAGTCCTTTTGTGCCAGTTATTGTAGTAATGCGTAGTATTTTTGAAATTTTTGTTACAGAGCTTCTCATTCTTGGCTAATTACTGTGCGTGCAGGTTCGAGTTTGACTTTGCCGACGTCTACTGGAACCCACGGCTGTCCACCGAACACGCGCGCATCATTGCCCTACTACGCAAGGATGACGTCCTGTACGACGTCTTTGCAGGCGTCGGGCCCTTTGCCATTCCTGCAGCACTCAAGGGCTGCACTGTTGTCGCTAACGACCTGAACCCACACTCGTTCACCTGGCTCAACCACAATGTGAGCCTCAACAAGGTGTCGGACAGGGTCACCACCCACAACCTGGACGGCCGCCAGTTCATCCGCGAGGTCATGGGGGTGACCCTTCCGGCACATCTGGCCACTGCCAGACTTGTGCACGTCTGTATGAACCTGCCAGCACTTGCGACGGAATTCCTGGACGCATTTGTTGGACTGCTGAAGGATGCGGACGACTCGGACCCGGAGGTTGAGACCTGGCGCATCAGAGTCCACTGTTACTGTTTTGTGAAGGGCGAGGAGGGTGTGACCGGTGCGAAGCGAAAGGTGGAGGAGGGGCTGGGCCGACCGACCGACAGGGACGTGCAGGTGTCGTTTGTTCGCAACGTGGCACCAAACAAAGACATGATGAGAGCGTCCTTTGACCTCTCCTGGGACATTCTTCACGGTGTCGTCGGGTGCTCGCCAGCTAAGAGGTGCAAAGTTGATGATGAGGAGCAAGACACAATAGTCCAAGTTGCCAGTGTTGAATGAAAGGTGTACTGCCTCACTCAGCTTGTCAGTGAACATTCATTAACTTGTCTGGAAAGTGCTGTTCAACTGGCTTGGAAATTTGGTTCAAACCATTTCATTTTAATCTACTGGTGCTGGTTTCTGTTTGAAGGGGAGGTTTTTGCACTCTGCCGCTCATTTTATGGTGTAGTGGTTGACCTGTAGATGGTGTAATTGTTTTATGACCTCATCTGCATATGCATTAAACAGATGTATCCGGTCACAGCAGGGAAGCACTCAATATTCACTGGCTAAGGTGTATAATGTCAAAATGGTGTGTGAAGGTCTTCAAGGGCAGTTCTTTGCACTTCAGCATGAGTTCTCTTCACATAATCACTTATTAAAGTGCATGTAGTCAGCCGTGTCCAATTTCATGCTGGCTAATCTGGCAGCCATGTTCAGACTGGTTACGATGTGGCTCGGTTGGGGAAAGCAGGATTGATTGCGCTTGCTTTGTTTTGCACTTATGGCCAAAGCGCACACCTTGGTCAAAGATATCGCAACTTGGTAGCAATTTTCATGGGGATATTTAAAAGGACTTACTTGTTCTTTCACAACTCTCCCCTTGATGACGATGATGAAAATGTTTTATTAAAAGGAAAAAAGGAGGGGAATTTATGGGAATGTTGGTCGAATCCTTAGTCCGGGATTTCTTTGTTTAATGCCGCCGCCCCCGCTGGTCCTCGAACAACTGTGCCACGAATTTATTACCAATACGCCAGGGTACTATGACCAGAATTGCCATTCAGCCTGAGCAAACGACTTCCAGCCGGAAAAACAATGTAGTGTTGAGTTACAACCAAAGCGTGTTGCTGTGCAAGGTGAAACCAAAGGAAATGAAAGTCTCGAAAGCTTGCTTTAACTGTATAATCAGCGTCACCTTAACACTGTAAAATTCCTCAGCCAAAAGATCACAAACCAAAATTTGATTAATGAAAGAAAAATAACAGACTTATTAGCAGTTTCTGTCCGTCTTGAAAGAGCAAAAGGAAATGTTTTGCTCTGATTAATAGATCAGTATGCACCCATAGACAGATGTGCATTGGTGTACTGTGCCAAACCACATAGCTGAGGATGCCAGCGGTGCATCCTGGAAGTGTGATCATCAGCTCAGGAAAGCATCTGCTGTAAGGCAAAGGTCTCTCCAGTGTCTCTTCACTTAACCCTCTCTGCCAGCTCCGACCACATTATCCACCCACTTCACGCCCTGCTCCTTTCCTTTCTCAGTACATGTCCTGCCCATTTCCTCTTGAGTTTGTCTAGAATGTCATTAAACTTGCATTTGTTCTTTGACCCAGTTTGCTCTGACACTGCCTCTGAACATTACACATATCATTTTTCTTTCCATGCACATATTTCCCTGTAAGGTACAATCCAAGTAGAAAAATGTGATATTGATCAAGAACACTAATTTCTGGCTTCTCGTTGCTCAAGGTACCGTCGTGAGCAAAGGTCGTGTACAACACTTAGCTGATGGCAGAGCTCGGAAAAGCTGCATTGAAATGCCATCTAGCAACAGCTATCTGGGATCGAAACAATCATGGTGGTGCCCATTTTATCGACATGCATGTTTTGCTTTTGTGTTCGCTGTTGCTAGATGACGTTGAGATGCAATTTTCCCAAGCTCCACCATCAGCTAAGTGTTGTATCCCACTTGTTTTCATTATTGTTCATAACTTTTGATGTACCATCTTCGCCAAAAAATACCCCAGCGGCGTGGTTTGCATTTTACTTGTACATAATGGTGTCCTAACGGCTTTCCTCATAATCAAAATGTCTTGAAATGTAAGGACACTTCTTATCTTTATGACTGAAAAATAAACGATGCACACAAGTTCTGCTGGCATTGCCAAAAAATGGCCGGTGCAAACAGGGTTATGGCAATTGTTGTAATACATTAGCATATCAGCTGCCAACGAAGCAGAACCTCGCATTCTGTGTCAGGAAATTTCCTGATTGGTTGAGAGAGTTGCGACATCATTGAGGTCTCGTGACATCAAGGAGCCAATTGCAGGATAGAGCCAGGTTTCAAAATGGGCTAGGGACCCCAGAAAATTCGGACTCCCCCCACATGTCATTCGGACATATGTTATGTGTTGATAGTCTATAAGTTTTCTGATGCAATTTTCTCACCAGTGAACAACACTGGGTAAACAGCACAGTCGCACCTGAACTAGGTTTGCTTTTTGGGGTTTAACTTCCCAAAATGTTATCGACTATGAGGGATACCATTGTGATGGACTTTGAATAATTTGAACCATGTCAGGCTCTTGAACGTGCAATGACATTGCACAGTACATGGGAGCCCTGCGTTTCCCTTTTTTGGAATGTGGTCAGGGTTGAACCCGTGACCTTGGGATCAACAGTCAAGCATCCCAACAAGAGCCACAGTGGCAGTCCGGAAAAATGAAAAAGAGCAGTTACCATCGCACGGTGACTTCACAAGCAAAGTGCAATGTGTTGACGTATGAATTCCAAGACACAGGTCTCTGAAGCTAGGCTACACTGCCGTTCAATTTAAAGCAATGATCGCGGAGTCCTTTCAGTGCAGTAGTCACTTTTTTCTTGGTAGCAACTGACACTGGTAAAGCACAAGAATAGCTGCCAGGAGGAAGAGAGTTGACGTTTACAGAGCACAGCAATTGAATTCAGTCATTCACGGTGTCTCTTTTAACGTGAAACTGCATGAAGCTACAGCTGGCAAGAGGAAATCTAGGAGACAAATGAAGACAAGAAGGCCATTTCCTGAGATAAAGAATGGCTGTTCCAACAAAAATAATTTGTGTGGCACTTTGGACCACTAAATTGCAATAAGCCTTTGTTTGAAACTTCGCAGAGTCCAGGTTTTACTGCGTCTGCTTCTGCAGGCTGTGTGTTGCGGCGTTCGAGGAAGTACCAAATGAAAGGCGCCGTGCGGACGCCTGGACCGGTATGACACAAGTTACCAGCAAACATACTATAGAGCCCCGCTTTAACCAAGTCGTATGAACTTGCCTGCATAGCCTAGGCTAACGTGAACGCAAGGGTCTTGGCAGGCTGATTGATATCGCCCTCCCATATGAAAGGAGAGACCAGAATTGCCAGCTCCTGCCAAACGTAATGTCCGGAAGCCCTATGTGCAGTTAGTGCCCAGCCATGTCAGCTGCCAGCTACTGCCTCCCTCGTAACAAAAGCGTATTAACGTGTTGCCTTAATACGTCCCTCTTTGGGGGGGGGCGTGGGCTCAGGGTGGCCCACCTTGACCTAAGGTGGCCGTCATCTTGGGTGGCATCATGTGACCTAGAGTGGCCGCAAAGTGCGACACCTTCTGTGACAACAGTATGAGCCATTAACGGCTTTTGTTTTAAAATAATGTGCATCATCGAAAGTTCCTTTACTCTGCACACAGATGATGTGCAGTCAGCTGCATGCCTACACTGCTTGAACACAGAATGGTGCGTTCCTACCATTCACACAACAAATCAAGAGATGGCAGCTTGGGTGAGTTGTTCGAGCTCGAAATTACAGCACAAGGCAGACAAGGCAATGAAGAAGGCAGGAGACCCTTTGGTGCTAATGTCCTTGTAGCTTGTATGTAATGTAATGTGACTTCCATGTTTCCTGTCCACCTCTTGTCATTGTCTGGCATGCTAAAGTATTAAAATCAGAAGTTAGAAATTTGTTTGCCCAGCGTGCAATTTCAAGCCCTTCCAACCACTGCTATAGAGACTCTGAACTTGCCTGCTGCTGAGTCCTGCTGTGAAAGGCTTACTCATTAGTGAGCATGACTTTTGCTTATAAGGTCCAGCAGCTTAAATGCCCTAACCCTTCCACCTGCCCTATAGAAAATAAATCCTCGAGTCCCTTCTGGGTGAAAGTATGGCACATGATCAGAGCAGCCTTTACAATGCTGACTCTTATTCACATTCATTCATTATTCACACCGACGATAAAGCCCATGAAAAGCAAATAATCTAAACAAACGTGCTGGCTCAGATTTGCTGGCACAAAGTGCCCTGCACCCAATTCCCTTCTGAGCTGTTTCTTGTTGGTTTACCATCATACGTGATGACGGAGGTACCAATGTTTTGTTGCCGGCAGTAATTTCATTGTATCTACAAGGGAGACAAGTCCGATTGTTCACGCAGTATACCAACCTTCATGCATACATCTTCACAGGACAAATAAAGTTAATGGAAACTTAGCTTGGGTAGGCATGGATATACATGAAAAAACATTATTTAGCGTTCATGTAGCTAGTAGTTTCTACTTTGTTTCGCTTCACTTAGCCACATCTTGACACGTTAGGTTAAGTATTTCACGGGTGCTCTAGGTTTTAATTAGGATTGAGGAGGCCTAAGGTCTTAGAACAGCTTTGCCAGAGGAGATGAAGGCGACGACATCCAAACCGCTGAGTGAGACTGGCAACTTGGCATGTGAAGAAACCAGCTACCGAGATGGTGCAGTGGTCTAACGTAGTGGCCAGCGAAGCTGTTGTTCTTGCCTCAGCCTGGACTCAAAACCCACTGGTGGAGAGTTTTCTTGCTAATAGTTCCTGTCGGGACGGCGAAATCTGAGAATGCGGGTAGTAATGTTTCTGAATTAAAATAGCCAGCAGCCAGATTTTCAAATTACCATGACAAAGGCACTATCAAATGGAGTGGCACTTGTGTCAGCCCCAATTGGTTCACAAAGCAAGAGAGTATGGTACCAGTCTGTGTTGCTACACGCTTTGTGTATGTCTTGAAGGAACACCACAAAAAACTATAGAGGTTCAACTATCCTTGAATTAAGTTTCAAGAGCGCTTCATCTTAGCATGCTTCCACGTTTGGTAAGCTTCTCAGCAACTGGTTAATCTGGCTTCTCATTGTTCGGGAGCCCCGGCAGCCTGTCTGGCACCACTGCCTTCTCTGTCTAAAGTAAGATTGGCTTCCTCTACGCAACACAGCATCTTTTTTTCACGCTGCCTGGCAGATTCGTCCAACACTGCGCTTCACGAAGATAATGTTAACTGGACAGCACAAGAGTGCTGCAGTTGCAGCTTGATGAAGACATATGTCGCACAGCATGAGTATGTGCTACAGTTTTACATGAGACGTGGTCGGCTGCGTTAATCGCATACTGCTCTCATGCATTATAAAATCAGTACAATACGCTGTGCAAGTGCCGATGGCTGCGAAATCTGTCAGGAATCTTACGAAGCATACATGGGCTCCTGCTGCTGCGTTGATCCACCAGTTTCTGTGAGCTTCAATGTACATAGCGCGGGATATTCATTAACCACAAATCTGCTTTCATTTAGGCCTTCAGCAGTATAAAAAAATAAATTTCTGCATTTTTGGTGGCTTTAAAACTATTATTTCATGTAAGGGCAGAACTGAAATTGAAACAGAGACAAGATATGCCAGAATTACTTGGTGTAGTAACACCGTGATGAAAGCTTTGCCTGCTGTGCTGCACTCCAGCACTTTCTTGTGGGTGCTTAGCAGCGATTAGGCACCATACACACCCACCGAAGCACAAACAGCTTCAAGAGAACACCATAGAGATTTGAAAGAAACTTTCCAGTTGATAAAAACTTCATGGTGATCAGGGGATTGAACCTATCATACCAGCAAATCAATTCTAGAGCACTTTTGGAAAAATTCCTGCAGTGAGGCACCCTAATCAATTTGCCCTCACACTGCCGTCTAGTCAGTTGATCCAGCGACTGCCGCGGGCAGGTATGGGTCCCAGATTTTGATCCTTAAACCTGGGCAATATTTCTTCCACTGTGACGCACCTGTCAAAACTGCTTAGCTTTCCTTTCTAGTCACAGTGTTGTATTTGGGTGGATGCTAATCAATTGCAGCCCTCTTAGTGGGGAGTTAATGCATTTTGGGGAATGCCTATATATGCAAGTTAATTTTCGATGTGGTTATGCCCCACTTCCTAGGGGCTCGGGTGGTGTTCTGCAATGATCACCCGGCAAATTCTCTTTCCCTTGGTTCGGGCACAAATCTGTCTCACCCCCGTAACGTCTGGGACGGCAGGCGGGGTGCGACTGAGGTCATGCAATGTCACAAGGTTACACAAAGAACTACTTCTGCTCGTTCAAGCTTCACTATTCTTTCTATTCGCCACAACAATAAAATGTGAACATTATGAGAAGGCCATTACATGCAGTGTAAAGTGAAGAGCCTTTTTAAGAGGCAATGCAAGAAACTGAACAAACTGGTGAAATCGGATAAAATAAAAAGGTATTCATGCAAGAAATTCGAACGCGCACAAACACAACGTCACGGTCGACACGTCTCGTGGTACACGTCCAAGTTCCGTAGGTCGCGCCACGTTGGCGGCATGTTGTGCTGGAGGCGCGTTCCGCAGCGGCGACACGGCGCCGAGAACAGATGCAGGTAGCTGTGAAGCCACGTGAGGTAGGACTTGACGGCCAGGTCTGGCAGTTGCGGCGAAAAGAAGTGCAGCATCGCCGCGTTGGCGTGGTCCGTCACCTTCTGGAAAACCTGGTAGCGCGACTTCGACCACATGTCGAGCTGGTCGTCGTCTGTGTAGAAGTCCTCGTTGAAACCCTTCACCAGCACCCACTCGATGATGAGACCGCGAAGGCATACCAGCGCCCGCAGCGTACGGCTCAGCGTGATCTTGAGCACGGCCGAGTTGCCGCATGGTCGCAGAATTTCGATAGACATGTCCACGAATTGCCGCTGCACGCTGCCGACGAACGCGTCTACATTCTGAGGCGAGAAGTTGTGGCCGTTGCTGTGAGGCCTCCGCAGCCGCTTGGTCGGAAACAGCGAGCTGTTGGAGCGTTTCAGTCCGTTCTGATTCAGGATAGCCGAAGCGTGGCTTGTGTGCTCGTGGACCTTATCGAACCATCGGTACGACTTGATCATGTCCGTATACAGTGACGTCCTGTCTAGAGTCGGGTCCTGGCAAAGGTGGCCCGTGCTGCCCAGGTTCAGCGGCGCGACCGGAGAGCCCAGAAGGGTGACGGCAGTCTCCAGCTCCCGAATGCGCGAGATGACGGCGCCCAGTGTTCCTTGGAGGTCCACAATAAAGCTTCTTTCCTTGTTTTCGTCGCCCTGTGTGCACGGCACGCCATCGGCCAGCGTTCGGAACACTTCACCGACGGTACACCGAAGAGCTTTGACAGCTCTCAGGCCCGAGTTAACGGCGTCCAGGTTGATTCCTATGTCTGCCATGTAGGGATTCATGATTTGCTGGATCCCTTCTGAGACAGTCCTTGAGCGGTGGTCAATACTACGAATTCCCGCTAGAAAAGCATAGCTGAACGTAAGACAAAACTGCTCAACGTCAAGTCCATGCGAACACGATCGCCGCCATGTTGCTTTTGTGATGTATCTTATTTTTTTTTTTCTGCCCAGTGTGGCCAATGGTACAAAAGCCGCCGCCGTTTCTCTCGACTCGCGAGTTCATCTTGGGTATAGTGCTCTAGAATAAGCACTATATCTTGGGAAAACGAACCAAATATAACCAAAATAACCAAATATAACGAGAAAAGCGAATAACAGCGCTCATTATTTTCAGTATATTGCTAACATGTTTACAACCTTTTCTGTGGTAGGAAATTTTCATACACACACAAAAAAAGCTAAAAATAAAACAGCAGTCAGACAGATTGTTCAACGGCAGCAGTGACAAGGAGACCGTAAATCCCGTAGATAGCCTTCATTGCCTTCTATTCTGGAAGGGACATGTCTGTTTAATGTCACCACTGGAATGCTACAGTCATGCTAAAGTCGTCAAACCTTGCCAAACGCGCCAAATTTGAACGGGAAAACACGCAATACGAAAATAACAGCACAATAAACCGATCATAGAGGGGCTTATTAACCTTAATTAAAAATGTAGGCCAACTTTGTGACAGCAGCGGCATCTGACGTCGTACTCGCACGCACATGGGATGCGTTGGAGGAAACAGAGACAGTGAGTAGACTGTAGGGGACATAGACTAGGGGAGCGGTAGGGAGACAAGGCAAAAGGAGGAGTATAGTCAATCAATCAATCAATCAATCAATCAATCAATCAATCGATCAATCAATCAATCAATTATCATTTTAACGTGGGCAGGGAAAAGCATACGGTTTTGGTACTGCAGCACAAATACGAAGAAATGAATGAATTGAATGAATGAATGAACGAACGAACGAACGAATGAATGAATGAATGAATGAATGAATGAATGAATGAATGAATGAATGAATGAATGAATCCTTTATTTGAAGGAAGGAATAGCTCTCGACCGCTGTTTGGGTAATTAGGGAGTTAGGAGGGATGGGAGTGTAGCTTCTTCACGATTCTTCGAGCTGTTTCTCGCTGCTTGCCATGCTGCCGATCTGCGCGCTGTAAATCGACCTTTCTCCCACTGCTCGAAGCAGGCCGCTCTCACTGCCATAAGTGTTGTATTGCGATGATTGATAGAATCTGATCTGCTAGGGTGGGCATGTCGTGGTGTGGAATATGCGTAATTTTGTTTCTTCCTCGTGAAAACGATGCGCATTGCCATATAAGATGTTTTAGATCTGCTGTAGACTGTTCTTGACAGTGGGTGCATATGTTGTGTTTGAGTGTTCCGTGTCAGCCGAGGAACGACTTGTCAAGTATGTGTGGTGTGTAGGCTGCGTTTGTTATTTTTGCTGAGAAATATCTCTTGCTGTCGAGTGAGCCCTTTCGTTGTCAAACACCGCCGTTGGTGTTGCTTCATAATATCTAGTCCTGCTGTCGTGCTTTATTTTGGTGCGCACATAGTGCATCATCGCTCTGCCAGGGGAGCCTTAATGAGCATTGTTTGGTAGGGATTTAAGTATTTCGGGTTAGGCATGGAGTTGGAGTGTAGGGCGTTGTGCCTATAGAAAGCCGACCCGCGTGCGCGGCTGCTTTTCCCCCGTCCGTGCCAGTATGTCCCGGTGTCCATATAATTTGAATTTCTTTTTAAACTTCCCACATTCGCTTCAGCCTTTTTCTTATGTCGTTGGCCACAGCGTCTTCTGTAGTTGGTGCCGTCAGCTCTGCAATCGCTGTGTATGAGTCGGTTAAAATTCGATATCCATTGAAATTATCTCTTGTGACTGCAGCTGTCGTAATGGTGCTATGGCTCTCCATATGGCAAGCAACTCGGCGTGTAAAATTGTTCCTCCAGGTAGGTGACACGTGGGCTGTCCGTTGTGTTGGGGCGCTGGCACACAAACCAATATATGCCACACTCACCCTTTCATTTCTAATTGCGGCATCAGTGTAGACGTCTACTGTGTTCAGCGCTCTTGTGAGAGCCGTTCTCTGTTCTAAAAGGTGCCTAGCCACCATGCACGTGCCTAGCCGCTCTTAGCACCATTACTGGGCTTCTTAAGCACACGAGGAAGGAGGAGCTGCTTAAGGTGGTCAGCATACCACCCATACGAGGCACAATGAAACAAAAATACGAACGCGATCCCGACCAGAAAACACGACGCAAGGAAAGCAGATCATGGCATGTGACAACCTAATCAGCACTGCTCCGAGGCACTAAGAATAAATAATGCACAAAAACTTCACACACAGGACAGAAGGCACACGGACAACGAAATAAAAGTAAATGTAGAATTTAGGTCGACAATAGTCTCTTAGACAATGAAATTGATAAACTCATGTCCTGCAGAACACATCACAAAAAACAGTCAACAAAGAAAAAGAACATTCGTTGACGATATAATGCACAAAATATACAGGCAATACACGCAAGTGCAAACGAATATGTTTTCCCTAAAATACAAGCTAGGAATACAACCAAATGCAATAAAGAAATGCAATCAGTGTACTCGGTACAAACAATCAGACACAGCAGGTGAAACGGAGACAGGGACGAAATACAACAGGAACAAAAGAAGAAGTAAGTAAATACGGATGGCTTGAAAGCAAATAATCAGAAAAAGTAAGTAAAATAACTGATAATTTTGTCTCAAATAAGTGCGTGCGTACTCCTGCTTGGTACACAATGTAAGATGGAGTCCAAAGACGGACTTCTCCCGCACCATTAAAGTATCGCGGGTTCCTGCTTTGGACAGTCAGCCGAGTGAAAACAGAAACTAGGTTGAAGTTTAACCATTATTTCGGTTGCTCTGTTACTGCATGGAGTTTGGTCAAAGTGTGGTCAGCTAACATGCAGAGTTTTGTATGAAAAAACAAAACAAAAAAAACTCGCGAATAAATTGTATTTTACTGTATATCTGTGCAAAGTACAAAGCATATATATAGTTTCGAGCAGCAAGCAACAAGTGTAAAGCAACAGTGAGGAAGGTAAATATTTACATGAACTATTTTACGGAGATTTCATGAAACGTCACAAATGACGCCTCAAAATACACGGTAGCAGCTTTACATGTGAGGCAAGGCAGACACACTAGTAGGAGAGAGTGCCACTGCGGTTCATAGTCGGTCTGTTCATACACTTCCCTCAGTTTAACAGCTATTTGACAGAAATGAGATTTCGTTGAAACGACAGATTCACTGTTCCGATACATTAGTCTAGTTTTCCATAAGTTATGTAGTTCGATTAGAAAAAAAAAAAAAAATCTTATCAAGAGCTAGATCAGCATATTGCTTTGCGGTGAGGTGTCGAATTGAATGTGCATGGAGTCAAATAAATTGTTTTTTCTTCCTAGGTCCGTTGCAAGACATTCCAAAACAAAATTCCGTCCTTACAATAGATGAAGCAATGTTTACTCGTTTCCGCAATATCGCAAAGGGCACAGTTCATCTGTTTCTGAAGCCAAGTCTTCACAAGCAATGTTTCCGTGTGCAACTTGTAGAAGAAAATATAGTGCAGATGAAAGCAACATTTTTCGTACCTACGTAAGAACGTCATATCCTGGCAACTACACAGCGAGAGGGAAAGAGTTTGAGAGGAAATCATCGAAGTCGTCTTTGTACAAGCATTTATCTGATATGGAAAATAAGAACTCTACTTAAAAAAGACTATTAGAAAATGTACAGCAAAATATACCCCATGTATAAATCCCCACAAACAAGGACGGTCTGCCAAGTTAGAGGACACAATCAATGTGGGTAAAGTGTTAACAACGTGGTGTTAACTAAATATGCCTGTAGAAAAGATCGAATTATTTTGCGGGATTTGTCATGAAAAAAGGTAGAAATCCGCTGCACATAAAGATGAACTAAACCTAGCCCACTGGTGCTGACAGGTCGGATAAAGAAATCACGTCGTCGCATTAGCTCCATGGAATAGCCCCAACCAAAAGTTGCAAAAAACTCTATGAAAGCGCTCAGTAGAAGTACTGGCGCAGTCGATAGTCTGCTAAACATAATAAATTTTTTACAAGTTACACGCGTTAGCTTCGCGCAGTATTGACAGGCCATATGAGACAAAACGTCTAAGCATAGCACTGTACAGCCGATACCCGATCTCTCCATGTGATTTCACTGCGCCTGCACGCGTTTGGTGGTACGCTGAGGTACTTGGGTGGTACACACGTCCATGCCACACCTGCATATTCCGCTGGTATAGATTCCCACAATCCAAACCTCAAGCCGCAACTCTGAACGGTTCATGTTGGCCCATGAAACTGTAACAAAATGCTCAGTTAAATTAACAACTTTATTCACACTATAGGCTCGTCTGAAAAAAACAAAAAAAAAATCCAGATCATCTGCACAAACCAATGCTTTGAGATCACTACCCAGAATGCAGAAACCTCAAGTGTCACTACTCTGCACACTGCTCATCATAGTTCAAGTAGAGCGCGAACCGCAGTGGTGATAATGGAAACTCTTGCTTGACAGAGGAAGAGATGGACAAGCTTTGTGAAAGGAAACCATTAATAATCAAGCGGATGGAGCAATTAGTGTTGCAAAGAGGTATTTCCCCGTATTCATCGAACCAATCATTTACTTGCTGCGAAAGTGAGAACTGAAAATCGTGCCGGTTAATTTAAAGCATGGCCACTTGCTCCTGAGTGGTGCTGCCAAACTGTGAATCACGGCGTGCAATATGTAGGTTAGTTTGAATGAGATAAGCGGCTCCTCAAACTACATGCGGTCCAATGACAGTCGACATTACAAACTGTAATCGATTCGCCAAAACTTTTGCAAAAGTCCTGTAGTCCACATTAGATAACGTAATGGATATACGTACCCCTCTGCATAGTGCAATTTTTCTTTATCTATGCTCTTTAGTATCAGTGCGATCCTTCCGATCTCAGCCCATCACACTTGGCCCGCGAGGAACCCCGCAGGGGGCGGTCCTTTCACCCCTGCTGTTCTACCTGGCGATGAAGGACCTACCACCTAAGGTTCAGAAAATCGAAGGCATACAACACGCGCCATCTACGCAGATCACATTACGATCTGGTGCCGCACTAAGAACGACGCAGAGGTGGAACAACGTCTCCAGGTTACAGCCGACGGTACGTCCACCAGTACGCAAAAACTCAAGGTCTTACAATGCGCTCCAGAAACGTCGGAACTGCTCATACTCAAGAAACCGAGACAACCTCTAGCCCAAAACATCTCAGTCAGCATCGATCGACACGAAATCCCCAAGCCATCCGAAATTAAAATCCTTGGCCAGTAGATACCACAAGGCCGCCAAAACACCACGACCGTCAAAAAACTCGCAACAACAATTAACGCAGCAGATCACCAGGATGCTCAGCCGCATTTGCAATAAGCACCACGGCATAAAAGAAAGGGACGCAATTCGCCTTGTACAAGCTCTTATTGTCTCCCGAATAATGTACGGGACTGCCTGCCTCCACCTCACCTCGTCAGAAATCGCAAAGCTGGAGTCGCTAATACGGGCGGCCTATAAAATGGCACTGGGTCGGCCGAAGACCACATCAACATCGCGCCTCGTGTCTCTCGGCATCCACAACACACTCCAAGAAATCTCGGAGGCGCAAAGGCTGTCACAGCTCAACCGCTAGGCCATCACTCGAACAGGCCAAACCCTTCTGAACAAGATACACCTCAAAGTACCCTACACAGTGGACCAAAAGACGGAACTTCCTCTATACATCCGCAAGAACATCTATGTCCATCAAATACCCAAAAAACATGCATCCGATATTTAACGCGGAGCGAATAAATGCCAGAGCCGAAAGCCTTCGCTAGAAATAATATGGCCACCCTCATCAAACAAAGCCTGACGAGTCGGCTCCTCAGAATGCAAGGGCTATTTGGCACGAGGCAGAAAACGGACAGCATTGTATAGAGGACCACGTCATACCATAAAAGCGGGTGACTTAAATTCCCTTTACAGGGTGTTGCAGTATACTTAGATGTCCTTGACCAATTGTTAACGGATATCCACTTATGTCTTAATGTGTGCATTGTTAGTTTCCCAATTTCTAATAGGGCTCAGCAAGTTAGCATCTCACTAACTTACCGGGATATTGTGATACCACAGGTGTGCTCTATAAAGTACCTTGGATGTTACATATGACGCCTCTCTTGTTTGGAAGACTCATGTAGAGCAAGTTGCTGCGTGAAGAGTTGGTCGGAATGCTGCGTAGGCTGAGCAGCCCGCGCTGCGGTATGTGCAGGCATGTTTTTTTGGCGATTTCTAAAATGTATATTCGCCCAATTTTAGAAGTTGGCTCCGTCTGTTTTCTGGAGCCGCTGCATATAAACTGCGTCCTCTTCTACTCTTATAGAGAAGCTCTTCGTCTCCGTTTGGAACTCCCTAAGTTCGTGCCCAACATTGCTTTACATCTTGAAGCACGGTTGCCACCTCTTAACTGGATGGTTCGGCTTCTGACGGCCCAAATATTCTTGAAATTATGCGATTCGTTGCGGCATGTGAGCAAGCTGGTTTTCCTTACTTATCCAGGGAATGTATGTATGTATGTATAAATAACTTTATTAAGGAGCCGGCAAACGACGAGTTAAAGCGTCGTGACGCTGGCCAAGCGTCGACCCGGGGTTATGCCCCACTCTGCATTACCTCAGTTTGGCTCGTTTGTGGTTGGTTGTGAGGCTTGGGCTTTTCGAGCGCATTGCGGGCCTGCTGGACGGCCCATATAGTTGAATGTCCTCAGTGTCTGTATTTTGCACAGCATTTTGAAGTTGCGGCGGGAAATGTTTTAGTGCAAAGCGCTCTCCTTTCAGTCGCCCCAAATTTGTTTCGTTGAATCCTTGCTAGGACCACTAAATGTGCGAATGTCCGAAATTATTCCGATGGGATTAACCATATCATTTGTGAATATAACCGTCGATGACATTTATCCACGTAATGCCAAATTACTTCATTTCCTCTTGGTAAACGGCATTACTGCAGGACTACTTGATGACCTCTCGCTCACATGTTACAATTGCGACTGATATCTCGGTGTGTGAAGAAAAGGCAAGTGCGGACCTTTTCTACGTCCCTTGACTGGTCTTTTTCTCCCCGCCTTCCAGATTTCACCCCTATCTATTTGGGTGAGTTGTTAACAGTAGTTCTTGCCCTTCACAAGCTCCCAAATTCGTTTTCAACGGCTTTAATGCTTACAGACTCATTATCTTTGTGTACTTCTCTACCTGCGTTTAATGAGTCGCAGTTCGCACATTTAAATTTCTCATCCCTTTTCATGTCCAATCAATTAGGATTGTTTGGGTTACTGGTCACAGGGGCCTTCATTTCAGTGAGCCTGCTGATGCTTTAGCGAAAACTGCCTTCTGAGGTACGATCTTCGAACTCCTTCCAACCTGTGTGATCGTCACGGCAGCACGTTTTCGTACTTATATTTTAATGCGAGAATTTGGCAAATCTGCGCCTAATTCCCTGGATGATTTTGATCACCTTCTATTCCCTTGGAGGAGTAAAGCCTAGCGGTCTCGCAAACTACAGGTTTCCTTTACGCGACTTGTCGTGTTTCTCAGCTAAATTTGTACCTTTACAGGCCTGGTCTTGTAACCTCTCCTTTGTGTCAATATTGTGCTGTGCCAGAAAAAACATTGAACATTTTTTCATTTTTTGTCGCCGTTGTACATCGCTATGGAGGCGGTGGCTAGAAATGTCATTACAGAAACTTAGCTTGCGCTTGTCGTCAGCGGTTCTGGTTTGGTTTGGTTTGTGGGGTTTAACGTCCCAAAGCGACTCAGGCTATGAGAGACGCCGTAGTGGAGGACTCCGGAAATTTCGACCACCTGGGGATCTTTAACGTGCACTGACATCGCACAGCACACGGGCACCTTGCTTTTCGCCACCATCGAAAAGCGGCCGCCGAGGCCGGGATTCGATCCCGCGTCCTTGGGAACAGTTAGTCGAGTGCCGTAACCACTGCGCCACCCCGGCGGGTTCAGCGGTTCTGTCCCTTGGCGCTTCTATATGCTGGGACGTGCCGATGAGAATGTTTGCTCTGCCCTACAAAATTCTCTTCTAGAGTCAAAACGTTTTTCATCATAACTAATTTTCATAATTATTTGTCTTTAACATATCCTTTTTGTTATTCCAAATTATGTTTCCCTTTACTTACTAAGTTACTATTATTATTTTTTTAATCTCACTCAATTAAATTGCAGCAAACCCATGCATCACCCTCGACCATCACTGTCAGTGAACATGATTTGCTCAAATTTCTAAGCTCGGTTCTGCAGAATGGAATCTAAGAAAATGTAATCACCACCTGGTCGCTCCCTTGTGGGTATGCGCCATTTTTATGAGGACAACAAAAACAACAACAAGAACGACTCGGGGCGGCAGAGCAGAGAGGCCGCACCCTGATCCTCTGATTCTGGGAAGCAAACCCCATCCCCATCCCCGGCCTCCGTTCCCTCCATTCTGCGCCCGCCAGTTCGGCCTACGCCTCGGCCGACGCTGGTCGCACCCTCTTATCTGGTAAATAAACGAAGTTAACAGTTTAATAGTAGCGCGTACGTCGTTTCTACATCGACGACGCGCAAACACGACAAAGAGAAAACCTATAAATTACCTAGATGATGGCTAAAAACTCCTTTTTTCGACACAGAATATTTCTATTCCGCTTCGGGGATGGTACGACCGGCGTAAGCGACGAAATACACTGAATATCCTGGACATCCAGATATCCAAACTTTCGTTGGACGAGAAGAGCACCCAGGTCCACGCCACTTGCAACATCATCATCATCAGCAGCAGCAGCAGCCAGTCTATACCCGCTGCGGGGAGAAGTCCTCTCCCATAATACTCCAATTAACATGGTCATGTGCTAGCTACACCCACTTGACCCCTGCGAACCTCTTAACCTAATCCGTCCACCTAACTTTCTGCCGCGCCCTGCTAAGCTTTCCCTACTTTGGAATCCACTTGCATCATCAGTGTGTATTTCTGTTGGGCAGGAAGGGCCAATATCGCGGAATACGGGAAAAAAGACTAATAGGCGCGTCAAGTATTGTACACAGCCTCACAGTTTGGCGACCAAGAGATGTTCGGGCTACGTTGCCTTAAAGGGGCGACGATACAGGCAAAGTTGCATATTGCCGCATAGAAGACGACGCAAAAGAGGACGACTATGGCAACACAAGCACGAGCGGAAAGAAGAAGGAGGAAGCTTGATCGCAAGACTCGTTCTAGGCCAATAATCAAACCGTCTTATATTTCGACCCTCCTTGGCGTTCTGTCGAGACGCGACACTGGTGGAGCGCGCTGGGGTATGCATAAGACTCCTTCCGGCAGTCCACAGCGGATCCCAGACATCGACACTCCTGTCCATCGCACTAGCCGCCGCCTTCTAGGCCTAGCCCCGGAGTACAGCCATCTGCCGAACGACTCTTCTTCAAACGTCCAAGTTCGTCAGGTCCCCCAAGCCATGGCACATACCAACCTTACGCCGGTGACTCTTCAGAACACCAAGGTACCAGAGTGCTTTCGCGGGGACGCTTTTGAAGATGTCGAGGACTGGCTTGACCAGTTTGAGCGAGTGGCCAAAATCAATCAATGGAGCGCAGACCAGAAGCTGTCCAATGTCTATTTTGCCCTTCAGGATAATGCCAGAACGTGGTTTGAAAACCACGAGACCAGCTTATCCACATGGAATGACTTCCGCCGCCAGCTGGTAGATACTTTTGCGAGAACGGATCGACGAGACAATGCGCTGTGCCTGCTTGAAGTGCGCATCCAGAAGCCGAATGAGAGCGTGGCTATGTTTGCGGAAGACATGGCTCGCCTTTTTCGCCGTGCCGACCCTGATATGAGTGAACCAAAGAAGCTACGGCATCTCATGCATGGTGTCAAAGAACAGGTGTTTGCCGGCTTAGTGCGCAACCCACCTAAAACCGTGAGTGAGTTCATTAAGGACGCTACGGCTATAGAGCGAGCCCTCCAAGATCGGTGCCGCCAGTACAACCGACCAGCCAGCTGTGCCCCGACGACTGCGGCGACGCTGACTGCAACAGATCAGACCACTCTTCGAGACATGATTAGAGAAATTGTCCTTGAGGAGTTGCAGCGAATTACGGTTACGAAAGCTCAGTCGTCAGAGGCCCTCGTGCAGGCTGTAAGGAATGAAATTCGGTGCTCCCTATCACCGTCTGCCCAGTGCAACGAGTTTCATCCAGTGGACAACGCGGCAGCCATTTCCGAACCACCATACCACGTTCCACAACCGATCAACTACACGGCCAACATTCCTGCACCTTATCACGAGCCACAAACTGAGAGCTACGCCGCGGTCCTACGTCGCCCGCCTCCAGACCACGCCTCACCGAGCTCACCAAGCCGTCAGGAGACGCGATTCTTCCAGGGGCCTCAGTGGGCGCCTTCCAGGCGCTCTCAACTACGCCGAACGGACAGGTGGCGCAGTTATGACAGCCGGCCACTCTGTTTCTACTGCGGACAACCTGGCCACGTATATCGGTACTGCCGTTACCGCGAAGAGGGGCAGGCCTTTCCGTCTGCTTCTGCTCGCCGCCGCTTCGACGCTGACACTGCCCAAACCGAGGACGGCCTTCCGGTCAGCAGGGAAACCGAATCCCCGGGCTTCCGCCGCCGCTCCTCCCCATCGCCACAGCGTTATTCTCCGCCGATGCGTCGTGGCAATTCTGACGTTGGCGGACGGCGGTCCCCTAGCCCTCACCGGGGAAACTAACAGCCGCAACCTCGCGAGGGGAGGTTGCACACAGTCTAAAAGTGTCAAAACCCTCACCACCGCCGCAACCGCCGACACCCCGTGCTTCTGACGCTGCCGTTAGTATTGACATTGCCGCACTACCGCCGAAAATGCCGACTACATTACCACCAAAAATGCCGCACCAGATGAGCAGCCCCGACGACGAAGCTGACACCGCTGACCTTGCCGCACTTCCGCCGAAAATGCCGAAAGAGACGAGCAACCCAGATAACATTGTTAGCGCTGACCTCGCCGTTTCCATTGATGGGCTGGAGGTACATGCTCTGGTGGATACCGGGGCGGATTTTTCAATTATTAGCCAGAAACTGGCTAACACGCTGCGAAAAGTAAAAACCGAATGGACTGGGCCAGTAATAAGAAGTGCTGGGGGCCAGCTACTGGCACCGACAGGGAAGTGCACTGCCCGGATAGGAATAGGAAACGCGGTGTTTGTTGGCAGCTTCGTTATTCTCCCTGACTGCTGCAAAGACCTCATCTTGGGCATGGACTTTCTGCGTCTTCATGGGGCTGTAATCAGCATCCGTGACAGCATCGTTGCCTTCACCAATAACCATGAAGACCTTGGTTATGCGCAAGTACCACTATTGCCCTTACGCGTCGCCAATGAGACGGTGACATTACCTCCGAGATCATGTTCTCTTGTTGAAGTGAAATGCGACGTGGCGCATACAGGCGATGGCGTCGCCGAACGGGCAGTTACCCTGGTACTCAGCCGAGGTGTTTCTATAGCTCGAGGGCTGGTCAACTTGACCAATGGGCATACCGAACTGCTGCTGACAAACTTCAGCGACGAGCGTCAGCAAATTCCGAAAGGCACAACTGTGGCCTTTTTCGACAGCCTCCCAAATGCGCAGCACTGTTGCTTACTGCAACAGAGAGGATCAGTGTGCAAGACACCCGTAACCATCGTTGATGTGAGCCCAAATCTGTCTTCTTCAGAGCGGGACCGCCTTTTGGATCTCATAGATCAATTTCGAGACTGTTTTGCTTCAGAATCGCGGATCGGCCAAACGCCTTTGACAAAACATCGAATTATCACGGATGACTCGATTCGCCCGATTCGACAAAATCCTTACCGTGTGGCTCCGAAAGAACGTGAAGCCATTCAGCGCCAGGTGGCCGAAATGCTTAGAGACGACGTTATCCAGCCGTCACAGAGTCCCTGGGCTTCCCCCGTGGTACTTGTTAAAAAGAAAGACGGCAGCTTGCGATTTTGCATAGACTATCGCAAGCTCAACCAAGTGACCAAAAAAGACGTGTACCCTCTCCCTCGCATCGACGACTCCTTGGATCGCCTACGAAATGCACGTTACTTCTCGTCGATGGACTTGAAAAGTGGATATTGGCAAATCGAAGTGGATGAGAGGGATCGGGAGAAGACAGCATTCATCACTCCCGACGGATTGTATGAGTTTAAAGTCCTTCCGTTCGGTTTATGCTCGGCGCCAGCAACATTTCAGAGACTGATGGACACTGTGCTTTCGGGACTTAAGTGGCAAACATGCTTGGTGTATCTTGACGACGTGATAGTGTTTTCGGCTACATTTGAAGAGCATCTACTCCGTTTGCTAGCTGTGTTTCAGGCCATACAATCTGCGGGCCTCACATTAAAACCCGAGAAGTGCCACTTCGGTTACGAGGAGCTGCAGTTCTTAGGCCACGTCGTCAGCCAAGAAGGTGTTCGGCCGGATCCTGAAAAGCTCTCCGCAGTCGCCAAGTTCCCAACACCTACGGACAAAAAGACATTGCGGCGCTTCTTGGGTCTTTGCGCCTATTACCGTCGGTTTATTGCTGGCTTCTCACGAATAGCCTGGCCATTAACTTCACTGACTCGTGACAACGCTGTCTTTCGCTGGGGTGAAGAACAGCAACAAGCTTTCAATGAGCTGAGGAGGCGTCTACAGACACCACCTGTCCTGGCGCACTTTGATGACGACGCCCCTACACTGCTTCATACGGATGCCAGCAACGTGGGCTTAGGTGCTGTGTTAGTGCAGCGCCAGGATGGTGTGGAAAAGGTAATTGCTTACGCCAGCAGGACCCTATCTAAAGCAGAAGCGAACTACTCGGCAACCGAAAAAGAATGTCTTGCAGTGGTATGGGCGGTTATGAAATTCCGCCCTTATTTGTACGCTCGCCCCTTTCAAGTCGTCAGCGACCATCACTCTCTCTGTTGGCTGACGAACTTAAAGGACCCTTCAGGGAGACTCGCGCGTTGGAGCCTTCGATTGCAAGAATTTGACATGGCAGTTATTTACAAATCTGGAAAGAAGCACACAGATGCAGATTGCCTTTCGCGAGCGCCGGTCGAACCTTCCACTATGACCGATGAAGACACTGCGTTTTTAGGTGTCATAGATGACGCAACGCTTTCCCAACAGCAGCGAGAGGATCAGCAATTGCTCCCTCTTATTGATTTCTTGGAGAAGCGGACTACGGTTGTTCCGAAGATTTTCGCCCGAGTAATCTCTTCATTTTTTATTCGCAACAACGTCCTTTACAAGAAGAACTTCCGTCCTGGGGGAAACAGTCTTCTGCTCGTCGTCCCATCGGTTCTCCGCACTGAAGTTTTGCAAGCGTGCCACGACGAGCCAACCGCCGGTCACTTAGGCTACACCCGCACGTTGGCTAGAGTACAGCACGGATACTACTGGCCAAAACTGCCGGCGACAGTGAAACGCTATGTACGTACGTGCATTGACTGCCAGCGCCGTAAATCACCCCCTGTAAAACCAGCTGGCCTACTCCACCCTCTTCAAGTGCCAGCGACACCTTTTAAGCAAATTGGCATGGACCTCCTGGGACCATTTCCGACGTCTACAGCCGGGAATAAATGGATAATTGTCGCCACTGATTATCTGACCCGCTACGCGGAGACCAAGGCTCTGCCAAGGGGTACCGCCGCAGAAGCAGCTAGGTTCTTCGTTGAGAACATTGTCCTGAGGCATGGCGCTCCGGCACTTATTATAACTGACCGAGGAACTACATTTACGGCCGAACTTTTGGAAATCGTTCTTCGCCTCAGTGGTACTAGTCACCGTAAAACTACTGCCTATCACCCTCAAACCAATGGGTTGACGGAACGCCTCAATAAGACCCTCGCAGACATGCTTTGCATGTACGTCGACGTAAACCACAAGAATTGGGACGAAATACTTCCCTACGTTACGTTCGCCTACAATACGGCCCGCCAAGACACCACTCGCATGACACCATTCAGCCTCCTTCACGGGCGACCAGTAACAACTATGCTGGATGCAATGTTGCTCCCGAATGCCGACACCGATGATCTCGATCAGGACGCCGAGGAATTCGCTCAGCGTGCAGAGGAAGCTCGCCAACTAGCTCGTGTGCGGATTCAAAATCAGCAGGAGCACGATGCACAACGCTACAATCACAGACACCGGCATGTAATGTACGAACCTGGCGACAAAGTGTGGGTCTGGACACCTATTCGCCGCCGTGGACTCTCCGAAAAACTATTGCGACGATACTTTGGACCCTATGTTGTTCAGCGACGTTTAACCGACGTCACTTATGAGGTGATGCCAGACGGGGTGTCGACATCAAAGCGACGCCAGCACCAAGCTGACGTCGTCCACGTCGTGCGTATGAAGCCATACCACTCAGTCTGACCTTAACCACCTACTTCCTTTTGTTCTCATCGGGACGATGCTTCCTAAGGAGGGGGGCAAATGCCGCATAGAAGACGACGCAAAAGAGGACGACTATGGCAACACAAGCACGAGCGGAAAGAAGAAGGAGGAAGCTTGATCGCAAGACTCGTTCTAGGCCAATAATCAAACCGTCTTATATTTCGACCCTCCTTGGCGTTCTGTCGAGACGCGACAATATGAAACGGCGGAACTATTAGCCAAGCCGATAAAACTGGGAGTTCTTTCAAGATGATCGGCGGGGGGAAATCAGCGACGACATGAAGTTTCCAAGGGTCAGATAGAATGCCATCCTTGGAGATGACATGGCCTAGTGTCGCCAGCTTAGTAACGACAAAGTAAAACTTTTTCAAATTGCTTTTTAGGTCGTCTTTAGTGAGGCACGTGAGCATGGGCTGAAGGCGCAGGGAACGAAAGGGAAGATATTTTGAAAAAAGCGACAATTTTACCAACATAATAACAACATGTTTCTCATTTGAGCCCACTAAAATATAATTCATCATTCTCTCGAAGGTGGCTGGGACATTGCGCTGAACAAACGGCATCAGGACAAATTAATAAACGCCGTTGGGGGTGGTAAAGGCTGTTTTCGGTCGGTAAGCGGAAGGCAGCAACTTTCCAATAATCTGACCCTAAATCTAGTGACGAAAAAAACTCCGTCCCCTATAAGCAATCTAGAGCGTCGCCTATTCATGTTGGGGATCATTGCGGGTGATTTTAGCGAACGGCTGTAGTCACACACAAGCGGATCGTGCCCACTTTTTTCATCACCAACGCGATGGGAGAGTCCCAGGAGCTGTGAGAGTGTTGTATGAATCTTCGTTGAATCAGGTCATTGTCATTGACACGAATGGCGTAGCGCTCAGCTGGCGATACGTGGTACGACTGCTGGCACAAGGGGGCGTTCATACCAGTATCAATTTCGTGAGAGACGGACAACGCGCGTCCCAACGAAGGCTTGGAAACGTGAAACGAAGCACTGAAGTGCCGAAGTGCTGAAGCAGGGCCACTGTTTGATGGCGTTGAGACGGCTGAAGGTTGGTGACGATGGCTCAAGGAAGGATGTCAACAGGAAGCTTATCGATCATAGTCGTACAAGACGTCATGGAAGTGACGCGGGGAAAAGGACGTGGATCGGAAAAGTCTTAAGCGGGGTAGGTTTCAACTCCTCAATGTAGCCGAGGCGTTATCTGTGAAGCACAGCAGCCTGGCAAAAAAAGCGGGTTGGGTGCACAGGTGGCACAGCTATCATCTAAAATTATGAGGACCACAAAAGATAGGAGGAGGCAGTCATACTGGGGTGGCGGTGGGCGTAACGACACGGCTAGCGAGGGCAGCGTCACAAGTAAAGGGAACAAGAGCAGAAGAAAAGAGCGAATGTCGTTGCCTTCAGCTCAAAGGAGCTTAGCGGGGCGCATTGGCAGGTCGCACAAGGAAACATTACACATGAGGAAAGCACGGTCACGTTCAATCACAGCACTGTGGGTCGAGAGGAAGTCATAGCCGAGGCTGATATATATATATATATATATATATATATATATATATATATATATATATATATATATATATATATATATATATATATATATATATATATATATACGTATATAGCGTGCACTGTACGAGTTTGTATATATATATATATATATATATATATATATATATATATATATATATATATATATATACAAACTCGTACAGTGCACGCTGCCACTGAGTTGATACACTGCAATGGCTACAAGGAGCGAAAGTCAGATAGCAAAGTGGTGACCTTGAGAATTTTGTGGCAAAGGACATCACTTATGATGGACACGGCAGCACTCGTTTCCACCAGCGCGAGAACAGAACCGTTTTCAATTAATAATTTAATGGGATGGCGGGAGGAGACGGAGGACTTCACGAGGTCGCAAAATACACAGCTCTTGCCTCCGTAACTGCGGCATTCAGTTTCCCCTTGGATGACAGCCCATCGCCAGAGCATCGGTGAACGGATGTTGGCGAGGCGAAGACGAGCTTCGTATGGTGTACCGAACGCGAGGTGGATACGATCCAGAAGTAACACTGGCCATGAGTAGCTCGGGATTGTACTGGTATGGCACACATCATCCCCAAGAAAAGACGGCGGCGGATGGCAAAGAAGTGCAACGTGGTCCGGAAGCCTGCAAGCGTAGCAAAAAGGGCGACTGTCAGCGGTAGTGCATCATCGGGGTCGACAAACCGAATCTGGTGGAGGCGGCATGGAAGGGGGGTGGAGCATAATAAGTAGGACTGCTCTGGTAAGACGGAGTAGGGAAATTGGCTCCATGTCCTAGCAGTTACTTGAGCGTAGGTGAGCGTTGCACAGGGGAATGCGGAACACTCGGTGGCAGGCTTGGTTTGGTTTGGTTTGTAGGGTTTAACGTCCCAAAGCAACTCAGGCTATGAGAGACGCCGTAGTGGAGGACTCCGGAAATTTCGACCACCTGGGGTTCTTTAACGTGCACTGACATCGCACAGCGCACGGGCGCCTTGCTTTTCGCCTCCATCAAAAAGCTGCCGCCGAGGCCGGGATTCGATCCCGCGTCCTTGGGAACAGTAGTCGAGGGCCGTAACCACTGCGCCACCCCGGCTTTTTTTTTTTATTGCCGGTCATCACCAACACACAACAAAACCAACAAAAACGCGCTACAATCAGAATGCTCACAGCAGAGCGGTTACCACAAGCATGACACAATACAGAAGCCGGCAGGCTCATACGAGTTGCCTTTGTCAAGTTAAAATTCATTCAGTTCGCATAGTGGTTCGACTCTTGAAATCCAGTCTGGCACAGTGGTCTTCAATTTGTGCATTTCAACCAATGCGTGTATACTCTCGCGGAAGTAGAGCCTTGCAGGGCGGGCGTCAGGGTCACAGTGAAAACCCGCCATTCTGGACTGCCATAGACTGTGCAGGCCTATTAGCATAACCATATCAAGTGGAATCCCATCATTATTTTCAGTTGGCAGGAATCTAAACCCGTATGAGTCTAATGGTAATTCTTTTTTAACAGTTCGTTGCAGCACGTCCCAAAAATAGACGCCCTCCCAACAGTGCAGAAATACATGGTCTATTGTCTCTGGCTGTTTACATATTAAGCAAAGTGAGCCCCATGGCAGATAAAAGCCCTTGCTTTCAAAAAAAGTTTGTACCGATAATGTTCCTGTATGTAACTTAAAGAAAAACGTCTTTACCCCAGGAGAAACTGGCATTCTTTTGACACGCTTCAGTACGTCTTGACTTAACGGCCGCTATACAAGACTCTGTACACAGGAACAGGGAAGAAGTCGTCACAAACAGCTTTATACAGGTTCTTCTTTTTCACTGAACTTAAGTATTCTGTCGAGAAGCGAGCTGACAGAATTCGAACACTGCTGACAACCTCTTTGAAAAAACTAGAAAGACGCCCTGGCATGCTTTCCGTAGCAACAACGAAATTGGGCAACGCCCGCGCGAGCCTCACTTGGCACACAGTGCGCAAAAAGGGGTCGGTGACGTCGCGAAAGAAAATAAATCTGTTTACATCATCATCATCAGCAGCAGCAGCCTGATTATACCCACTGCAGGGCGAAGGCCTCTCCCATATTTCTCCACTTACCCCGGTTCTGTGCTAGCTGCATCCACTTGACCCCTGCGAACTTCTTAATCTCATCCGCCCACCTAACTTTCTGCCGCCCCCTGCTACGCTTTCCTTCCCTTGGAATCCAGTTTGTTACCTTCAGCGACCATCGGTTATCCTCTCTTCGCACTACATGTCCTGCCCATGTCCATTTCTTCTTCTTAATTTCTGCTAGAATGTCGGTAACGAGTTATTTCTCTGACCCACTCTGCACGCTTTCTATCTCTTAATGTTACCCCTACCATTTTTCGTTCCATAGCCCTCTGGGTTGTCCTCAACTTAAGTAGAACTCTCTTGGTTAGCCTCCACGTTTCAGCCCCATAGGTGAGTACAGGCAAGATGCAACTGTTGTATACTTTCCTCTTGAGCGATACCGGTAAGCTGCTAGTCATAATCTGCGAGTGCTTGCCAAATGCGCTCCATCCCAATCGTATTCTTCTTGTTATTTCCTTTTCGTGGTCCGGATCTGCGGTTACTACCTGTCGTAAGTAGACATATTCGCCTACTACTTCCAGTATTTCGCTACCTAATGTAAACTGCTGTTCCTTCCCGAGGCTGTTGAACATTACCTTAGTATTCTGCATATTCATTTTCAAGCCTACCTTTCTACTTTTCCTGTCTAGGTCATGAATCATTATTTGCAGTTCATCCCCCGAGTTGCTTAGCAAGGCAATGACATCAGCAAATCGCAGATTACTGAGGTATTCCCCATCTACCCTTATCCCTAACTGCTCCCATTGCAAGTCTCTGAATACTTCCTCTAAACAAGCTGTGAATAGTACTGGGGAGATTGTGTCTCCTTGCCTAACACCTTTCTTTATGGGAATTTTGTTACTTTCTTTATGCAGAACTATGGTTGCTGTGCAGCCGCTATATATATCTTCCAGCACTTTCACGTAAGGCTCGTCTACCCCCTGATTTCGCAATGCCTGCATCACCGCCGAGGTTTCAACTGAATCAAATGCTTTTTCGTAATCAATGAATGCTATGTATAAGGGCTGGTTATATTCCGAGCATTTTTCTATCACCTGATTGATGGTATGGATATGATCGATAGTAGAGTACCGTTTCCGAAACCCTGCTTGATCCTTTGCTTGATTGCAATCTAAGGTTGTCCTGATTCTATTAGCGATTACCTTAGTAAATACCTTATACGTAACAGACAGTAAGCTGATTGGTCTGTAATTTTTAATGTCCTTAGAGTCCCCTTTCTTGTGAATGAGGATAATGTTTGCATTCTTCCATGACTCCGGTACCGTCGATGACACCAGGCACTGCGTATACAGGGTGGCCAGTTTTTCTAGCACGATATCCCCCCCGTCCTTCAGCAAATCTGTAGTTATCTGATCCTCTCCAGCTGATTTCCCGCTTTTCATAGTTTCCAGTGCTTTCTTGACCTCGTCCTTCGTCACTGGTGGAACGTCTGACTGTTTTTCCCTACTGCCAATCTCATTACGGTCCTGACTACTTTGGCTACTGTAGAGATCTGTATAGAACTCCTCGGCTACTTTGACTATCTTTTCCATATTAGTGATGACGTTGCCCGCCTTGTCCCTTATCGCATACATCTGGTTTTTGCCTATGCCCAATTTCTTCTTTACCGCTTTAAGGCTTCCCCCGTTCTTTACAGCATGCTCAATTTTCTCCATGTTATACTTCCGAATATCGGCCACCTTGCGCTTATTGATTAGCTTTGATATCTCGGCCAATTCGATCTGGTCTGTTGGATTGGAAGCTTTCATACTCTGGCGTTTCTTAATCAAATCTTTTGTCTCCTTAGACAGCTTACCGGTATCCTCTCTAACTATCCTACCGCCTACTTCTACCGCGCACTCAGTAATGATATCTCTGAAATTATTGTTCCTTGCCGCTAGGGTAATGTCGCCATCCTCAGTTAGAGCTGAAAACCTATTCTGTAGCGAGATCCTGAACTCTTCTGCCCTCCCCCTCACCGCTAATTCGTTGATGGGTTTCTTTCTTACTAATCTGTTGCGTTCCTTCTTCAGATTTAGGCTAATTCGGGACCTCACCATCCTGTGGTCACTGCATCGCACTTTCCCGATTACCTCTACATCTTGCATAATGGCGGGGGTTGAACACATTATGAAGTCGATTTCATTTTTAGTCTCTCCGTTAGGACTTTTCCATGTCCATTTCCGGTTCTTCCGTTTGCTGAAGAAGGTATTCATGATTCGTAAGTTATTGCGCTCTGCAAACTCAACTAGTAACTCCCCTCTGCTATTCCTGGAACCAATGCCATAGTTACCTACTGCCTTGTCTCCTGCCTGTTTTTTCCCTACCTTGGCATTGAAATCGCCCATTAGTACAGTATACTGCGTCTTTACTTTTCGCATTGCCGATTCTACATCTTCATAGAAGCTTTCAACTACCTGGTCATCATAACTACATGTAAGTGCATAGGCCTGTACAACCTTCAGTTTATACCGCTTTTTTAAGCCTAATTACGATGCCTAATTCATCTATATTACCCGCTATATACTTATTGACAAGGAAACCTACTCCTAGTTGTCGCCTCTCTGGTAAGCCTCGATAACACAGTACATGCCCATCTTTCAGTACAGTATATGCCTCATTCGGCCTCCTAACCTCACTAAGCCCTATGACATCCCATTTCATGCCCTCTAGTTCCTCTAACAGCACTGCTAAGCTAGCTTCACTAGCTAGGGTTCTAGCATTAAACGTTGCCAGGGTCAGTTCCCAATGGCGGCCTGTCCAGCGGAGCCAGGCTTTCTTAGCACCCCCTGCTGCGTCACAGGTCTGACCGCCGCCGTGGTCAGTTGTTCCGCAGCCGCTGATGACTGAGGGCCGGGGTTTTATGGAGCTTATCATAGGAGGTTGCGGCCGATTACTGCACCAGGGTGGCCAACTCCTGTTCTGGTGAGGGAGTGCGTTGCCGGAGGTGTTCACCGGTATCAGGTCGCACCCCAAACCTGTTTATGCGATTCCATCAACACGCGGATCTTTTTCTTCTTTCATCCGGTGGAGAATTGCGCGGCACCGGGATTTGAACCCCGGTCCTTTTGCATGCGAGGCGGATGTTCTACCGCTACGCCACCGCTGCATTATCTGCAAGCTGGCGCACAAATAAGTGAGCAAGCCCGAGACCTCCGTCTTTAATTGGCCGGAACAGGTTATCCCGACTACATCTTTCCCTGCTTGATGCCCATACAAACACAGCAAAGATTCGGTGTAGCTTTTGAACACTCAACCTAGAACAATGAAGTGCTTGCATGACGTACCACACCTTGGCAACAAAAAAATAGATTACACACTGTAGCTCGTGCAAAGATAGACAGCGGCACTCCTTTCCACTTGTCAGCCTTCTCCCGTATTTCCTGAAGTTGGGCGCGCCAAAATGGCTTGCTGTCTTCATAAAATTCTAGAGGTACACCCAAATACTTCACGGGTGTTGCAACCCATGTAACGTTGGCAAAAAAGTCAGGCGTTGATGTCCACGCCCCGTGCCAGAAGCCAAGACACTTTCCCCAGTTTACTGGACTTCCTGTGGTCGCACTAAAATCTTTCACAACTTCAACTGCGGCGCAAATACTTTCTTTGTTCGCACAAAACACTGCCACATCATCAGCGTACGCCAAAAGTTTGACCTCAGACTTGTACAGTTGAAAGCCCTGAATAGATGGATTTTGAATAATAGACAGGCATAAAGTTTCGATATAAATGCAGAATAGAAGAGGGCTGAGGGGACAACCCTGACGTACCGAACGCCACACGTTTATGGGTTCCCCTAATACTTTATTAACAATCAATCGCGTTGTGTAGTTTCGGTACGCCCTCTCTGATAATAGAACCGACATTGATATAATCCAATATTGCAAACAATGCATCATGTGGAACACAGTCAAACGCCTTTTCTAGGTCGAGCTGAAGAAGCGCGACCCTCGCGCAAGCAACGTCACAACATTCCAGCACGCACCTCGCCTTATGAATATTTGTTATAATGGACCGGCCCTTTATACCACACGTCTGGTGGGAACCAACGATATGTTTTATTACTGTCTGTAGCCTGGCTGCCAGAACTTTCATCAGTATTTTGTAATCCACATTTGTTAAAGAAATAGGCCTGTATGACGTCACAAATTTTTGTTTCTCTGTTTGGTTTGACTTAGGAATTAACACTGTATGTGAGGATGCGAACGAAGGAGGGAGTGCACCAAGTTCATAGGCATCGTTAAATACTGCAGCTAACAATGGGGACAGATCTAGCTTGAATGCTTTATAAAAGGCTGCGCTCAAACCATCCGGCCCAGGCGACGTTCCTGGGTTCAGATTATCAATGGCGCTTTCAACCTCGTCCTCGGAAATCGGCTGCTCTAACTTTTCTCTTGTGGTGGCATCCAGTCGTGGCAAGAAGGAAAGAAACACCTGCTTAAACGTCTCCAACTTCATGTCCCGAAAAGCAAACAGCTCCTGATAATAGTCGAAGAACGCACGTTCAATGTCGTTCTTATCTGTCACGAGGCTTCCATTCCATTCTACTTCAGTTATGTCATTTCGATGAGCCTGTGCTTTATCAAGACCCAGAGCGCGCTTAGTGGGCGTCTCGCCGGCGACCCACCTTTCGGCCCTGGCGCGAACGAGCGCGCCTCGATATCGGTCCTCGTCTAATAATTCTATTTTCTTCTTTATCTTTCTGATGTCCTCTTTGTAAACCCCCGGCTCCTTACACTCCTGCGCTATTAACTTCTTTAATGTTGATCTTAGGCCTGCTTCTTCTCGCTTTTCGTTATGGCGAATACAGCTGGCTCTTTCTATCGCTTTCATTTTAATTTCTTGCTTGCACAGTTCCCATTGCTCCCCAATGCTGCTGTTAGGTCGTTTATTTATTTCATTTAGCTTCTGTACAATAATTTCGATTAAGTTATCGTCTTCTAAAAGTTTGGAATTCAGCTTCCAAAGGTCCCACACAAAACTTTTGCTTGGGCTTCTAGCTCCTATAGTGCATTTCACCAGACAATGATCGGAGAATGACATTGGGATAACAGAATAATTTTTACACTTCGGTATAACATCCAACGATAAATAAATTCGGTCAAGTCGAGCATGACTAGAACTCTGAAAATGGGTGTATTGCACGCTGCGTGCTCCTTACAAGCACTCAGCAACATCCTCTAATGAAAACTCTGCAATCATCTGCAACAAACAATCGGTGCTTGCATCTTTAAAGGGGTGGTTAGAGGTTTTGTCTCGGGCGCTTAAAACACAGTTGAAGTCACCCATAATTATCAGCTGCCTTGTTGAATCTAAGTATCGTTCGATGTTTTTAAAGAAAATGAGCCTGTCTTCAGCTGCATTTGGTGCATAAACGCAGAGAATGCGCCATTCACTGTTATGCAAAACCAGGTCACAAACAATCAACCTTCCGCACGTAGACGAAATCACGGCCTGCGCTATAAGTCCTGGCAACCGTTTGACAAGAAGAAGGCACCCAGCCGACGTGCCCACTGCGTGACTAACAGCCACTTCGTACCGAGACGTGAAACGCTGCGCCATGCTCCCTGTCTCCTCCTCTCCCTCCACTTTAGTTTCTTGTACTGCTAGCACGTCTATGTTTTGCTCTGTTAAAAGGCGAAGTACTTGGCTTTGCTTCCTTCTACCAGCCAACCCTCGTACGTTGAGCGTTGCAACGTTCAGACTCTGGTCCATCGCCATAATCATGCATTAGAAGGAGGCCGGGAGCATGACGCTTACCTTTCACGTCTAGCATGGCGCTAGACGTTTCCAGAATGCCCACCTCCATCATCTTTTACGGGCTCGACTTGCTGCGAGGGTGGCTTTTCCTCGGCCCTCCTGTCCGCCACGATGTTGGGCCGTTGCTTGAAAGGAGGTCACCGGTTCAGGGTCGCTTTCATAGGCGGCTCATCGTCGTTCTTAAGGGTCTGCTGTTCGCTCCCGCCTCCTGCCTTGGTATGCGGGCGTTTAGGTGCGCTGCCGGCGCTCGTTGACCGAACGCCGTTTCCCGTAGCAATGGTCACCTTCGTCGCAGGCTCCAAAGAACCTGCGTCTTGAAGGGGTGCGTTCGCAGACGCCACTGGCACCCAGGTTGCCGACTCTTGTTGTTTTCCTGTGTCATCACCCGCCTCTTTGCCGGTGATGTTCGGTGCTTCCACATTGACGGATGCCGCAGAGGTTCCAACGTCTTCGCTTCCCTTTGCTGCTTCCTCGGCCTCGACAACATCCATTACATCTTCAGGCGTCTCCTCTCTGAGAGCGGGCACTGTTGCCGCAGCGTAGGTGCGGACACAATCAACTTCCGTGTGTCCAAAGCGTCGGCAGCGAGAACAACGCGGTACTTTGCACTCGCGTCGTACATGGCCACAACCATGGCAACGTAGGCACTGCATAGGCCTTCCGGGAACGACGACGAGGGCCAGCTCACCTGTTACCCTTATTTGATGGAGCAGGTCGTCTGCCTTCATCCCGGCCTTCAACTTGAGAAGTACTGACCTCGTTGTCGAACCTTTCTCGCTGACGCCCTGGACGCGCCACCGTTCTCGAGTGACCTCCGTCACCTTCCCGAATGCGGCGAAAGCCGTGCGAATGTCCTCATCTGCGACACCGTGAATCATCCAATGTAGTCTGAGTCGGACTTGCTGGTATTGAGGGTCGATAATAACACACCGTCGTCCCTTCACTTTCAGCTCTTTCAAAGTCACAATACGCTTCGTGGCTTCAGCAGTCTTGAAGGTGACAGCCCACACGTGATTAACTTAATACTCCCCCAAGGCTACAACCTCGGCGAGCGCGTCGGTCTCGGCGAGTGCATCCCGAAAATCTTCTACGCGGTAGGGCCTAGCTCGAACGTCACCATGCAAAAAAAACGTGTTTAAAGCAACACGTCCTGTGGGCAGCTGTGGCAAAACAATCTGATATTCACTATCTTCACTTACATCGGACCTGTTACCGCGGCCAGCCTGGGCCGCTATCACTGCTCCGGTGGAGCCCATGATCCTGCGTCCGAACACGCCGGTGGCCGGAAGTAGAATGAGCGCGGGGTCCCTTCAGCTACTTTCTCAATACTTTGATTGATAACAGGTACGGCGAACGGTGCGAAGTGCACAGAAGAGGTGGTACGTTGAACGGAATGTAGGAAAAACAACTGGAATACGACCTCTTCGCGGATGAGGTCTGGGACGCGCTGCATGAACAGGAACTGCTCCGAAGACGATGGAGCAAACGCCAAGCCAGCAACTTCCTCAGTAGTTGAACCAGACTGTAGATGTGCGTTGCTTCCGTTCCTCATAAAACCTTTGGCAAAGTGTCCTAACGCCGTCGATGAAAATGGTATTCCTGGCCAGAAGCATATGGAACGCGTCATCAGCGAGCGCTTTAAAAGTATGGTTGACACTTTTGGTCTCTGGCATATATGTACTGATATGCTTGCAGAGGTCAATCAAGTCCCTAGTGTAGCTGGTAAAGCTAGTAAATGGAGACGTTGCTCGACACTTGGCCCGCGCAAATAAGTACAACAGGCTAAACCAACAAAAGGAATGTGCAATGGATCCGATCGACAGCAGCTCACACGACACAGCGAAGAGGTAGACAAAATGCAGTCTGTTACCTGGATGACATTTGAGAGCTCGTCCGAGCAATGGTCTTCATTCACCGCCTACCACCCTGCGCTTCAAATAAACACACTAAACTTGCTGGTGGTGTCTCAGTCCCCGTCCCGGTCCTCGTAACGATCCACATCCTGGAACTTCGAAGCCACACTTTACTCGGTCACTATGCAAGACGCTCCGAGACATCCATGTGCGCCCATCCCTGCCATCGCCCTCTATTCCGGGGCACAACGGCCGCGTGATCCGCATTTCAGGGGTACCGGCGACCACAATGTTGGCGATTGGCTGGTCTCCTTCGACGCGTCAGGGCTCACATGATTCCAGGGAAATTAAGCAACGTCCTCTTCTACCTCACGGAGGTTTGCAGCTTATGGTTTCAGAACCACGAAGCCGGCCTCCCGACCTGGTTCATATCCCCACATCCAAGAATTTCACAGACATCTTCGGCCGCTCCGCGCCGATTAACCTCATTGGAAGGTCGGCGCTTAATTGTCATTGTGTTGTCTTTTCGTCTCAGTCTTGTTCGAAGCTGTCGCTACGCAATGCATCAGAAGCCCACAGCAGCCATGCAGATGAGACTGACAGAGTGTGTCATAGTATATCACCGGAATAATGTAAAGATTTCATCGAGAATTCCAACGACAGCAACATAGAAGTCCTTCATATTAAAGCGAACTACATTTAAAATTGCATCGCGAGAACTACAGTTCGGATGCAGTTAAAATGCAATCAATTAGTAACATTTAAAGCTTTTCGTACGCTTCAGTGCCTCGTTCGATGATCGAACGTCCAGATTTTATAAATATCTAAATTTACCAAAAGGCTGCACATTCAGCCTGAGGACACTAATGGGATGCATTAGAATTGCGATAGCTGATTCATAAATAGGGTAGCTGTTTTAGTTTCATCATTTGGCTGCTCACTTCCACTCACAAAAGCATTTTTAATCTACTAGAACCAAACACAAAGAAATAGAAGTGTTGATTTCATTTATTTATGGTTCGGTTGGAATGTCCTAATAGCGAAGACGGCATTCGTAGCGCAAAAACCAGTAAACGAAATAACGAAATAGCGAAATAACGAAGCTTTTTTTCGGTCATTTAACCAATTCGCCTTGATTTACGAAGCTCATCACAGCTCTCATCACTTCAGCCGGAAATTATTTATGAAGAGAACATGGGGCCGAAAATGTCGGAACGTTATTACGCTTCAATAATCTTAGCGTCCATGCAACAAGAGAAAGGATATTTGTCAAGTTGTCATGCATATTATTTGTGTTCAACTAGATTGTTTCCTCCTAGGGGGACCGCATGCTTTAATTTAGACTACATTTACTTTCTGATTTTCAATTCCTTAATTTCTACATTTAATGCAATATATTTAATACATAAAATTCAAACTTGATGTGAGAAATAGTCTTATGTCTGACGGCTCCACACGCTACACCGATCAAGTGTCATTGAAGTACTCTTTAGTCTAGTCCTAATTTTGGAGGCTCACCCATAGCTATCCTTCCGTTTTACGTTCAACTGAAGCCGCTCTAGGAGATGTAGACAGTTATCGGATACTGGAAACACACTGAAGTAATTATCGCACCTAAACTTAGCACAAAACTCCAAATTGAAACTATTGGGCCCATCTCGTATGCGCCGTGCCTTGGCAAAGATAAAGATCATGTACCCCATACCATACTCGGCTTCAGAGCAAAACTCTCGACTCAGGACGTACTCCTCGAAATACTAAAGGATGTGCTCCACAACGTACCCCGTACGGATGAAAGTGTCACAATGCCCCTGGACGTCAAAGGCACATTCGGTAACGTCAGCCACGAAGCTGTGGGATATCGCCTCCGATGAAGGACCGATCCCAACATAAAACCTTAACGACTGTTTATTAGGAAAACAGTGGTAGCGGACGAGCAAACTAGCTCCACACTCGCCTCGGAAGCGGAATGCAAAAGAACAGCTTTCCAGCCGGGCAGCCTGTTTTTGTAGCCGCTGTCAGGGAGGCATGCCTAGGGTGACGCAGCGAAGATGTGCGCAGTGTGTGTCGCCACAAAGTTATCCTTATTGATATAGACAACCTGGACTGCGGACGCAGAATCCACGGATACGTGAAAGCCTTCCTGTCCGATATAACTACCACCATCGGCATGGGAGACCTTCGATCGAGCAACATTCACTCGCCAAACAAAGGAACACCCCAAGGATCAGTCATCTCACCTATCCTCTTCAGTATATCTATGATAGGCCTAGCACGAAAACTAGAGAACATCGAAGGCATCAGGCACGCCATGTATGCAGACGACCTAACAGTCTGGACGAACATAGGTTTCCTCGGGGAGAAGGAAAAAAAAAACTACAGCAAGCGGCCGCCAGTGTGCAGCAATAACTCGGAGAAAGAGAGCTGGCATGCTCGACCGAGAAATCGGAACTGCTTCGAGTCTGGAGAGGCAAACAAAACCGGACCGTCCCAATCAGTGAGGACCTGAAGCTCAACATCTACCTGAAAGGAATTACCATACCGGAAAAGACAACAATAAGAATATTGGGTATGTGAGTTCAATCTAACCAACACAGAACTCGCACTTTTACCCTGCACAAAGCAGCAACGCTACAAGTCGCACGCAGGTCACCCGCATCACCAACAGGCGGTATGGCATACGCGAATAACACTAAACCTAGTCAGAAAACTGGTAGTTAGCCGAATTGTGTACAGCCTGCTCTATCAGTGCCTCAACAAGAGCGAAGTACAACAAGCGGATGCCCTGCTAGGCAAAGCGTATAAGACAGAGCTCCGACTACCGCTCAACACGTCTACAGAAAACCTCATAACCCTTGGATTGCAAAACACCTTCCAGGAGCTACGTGAGACGCAGCTTGTGTCGCAAAAACAGGCTGCTGCACCAACGACTGGAAGAGCACTCTTACAGAGACTCGGATACCGCGAGAAGATGCGAGAAATAGCGAGGACGGAAACGATCCTCGATTGGCTTCGCACGTCCCTCAAGGTAGCACCAATACCGATGAACATGAACCGCAACCTCCACCGAGACAGATGAGAATCGAGAGCCGAATTAATTGAAAAAACATACGCTCCTCAACACACGACCGTGTATGCAGACGCGTCCTCGAGAGGAGGAGAGACCAAAATTGCAGTGGCCACGCGGGTTTATTCGTCTCTATATAAGCGTGACCAGCGCGTCTATGCGACCCTGTACGGTAGCAGAGGCCGAGGAAGGATCCGTCGCTCTAGCGGTGGCGGAGGGCTTTAGAATCGGGAGGTCGCTAAAAATACTCACGGACTCTCAAACAGCCTGCCTAAATTACGTGAATGGCAGTATAGGTCGTCACACGCTCCGTATACTACTCGAAGCGAGCGACAAAATGAAAAACCACGAAGAAAACAAGACCACACCATACATGGCAAACGTACTTTTGAAAAAGAATTAAATTACATTACTAATTACTTCGCTGAAAATAGCAGAAAAGTAATTAAATTACATTGCTCATTACTGCTCCTAAATAGTAATGAAATTACATTACAATTACTTCGACTGAGTAATTCAATTACTTTTAAATTACTTTCTAGTTTTCATCCATACAAAAGCAAAGTAAAGCTAGTAAACAAAACAACAACTTGTTCACACACGAAGCACACACATTCTTTCGTCTTCCCGCCAAATTCCGTCCCAGAGAGCTATTCCTTCCCTCTTTCCTACAGCACTTGGCATTACAAAAATAAGACAACCGTAAAAAAAAAAAAAAAAAAAAAGCAGAAGCATGATATGATCGAACCGTCGTGAAATGAGCGGTGAATCCAGCGTCTTGCTGGCCCAGAACCTTCTCCGCGATTTGAAAGGCCCGAAGAAGTTAGGTTATTTATTGCTTCTGTAGTCCCAAGAATGGTCCTCGGCACCTTGCGCTCAGTAATGCTCACGCATTTACGCTCAGTGTGGTGACGAGTATAAACAGGCACCGCTGTGCCTTAGCCGACGCAACAGGGATTGCCACTACGCCGCGCTTCCAACTATAGTTTTCAATCCGGCCTTCTTGCACCATCTGTCCCTTCGGCATTCCTTTGACGCCTTGTTTCCTGCTGCTTGGAGATAGGTTGCCATGGGATCGCCGCGCTGTGAACCTGCTACACAAGAGGTCTCAGACGCACTGTTCTGCTCAATTCTGTCTCCTTTTGCCGATCCGTTACACTGGCTTCGGCTTGCCGCACGTCGTCCCTGCTTTCGCAGCACTCTACTGTGTTGTCTATTAGAGTAGTGGTGTATTTAGGTAAAAGTAATTTCAAAAGGATTTAATTACTTTTGCTGTGAAATTACTGCCAAAAAGTAATTCATTGCATTACTTAATTACCAAACCGAGAAAGTAATTCATTACATTACGAATTCCTGGAAAAGGTAATTAAATTACAGTACTTTCATTACAGTAATTCGATTACTGCCATATCTGGACCAACCACAAAGTTATGTGGATGCCAGGGCACGTGGGGTTGGCAGGGAGCCAAAAGGCAGACAGGATGGCTCGAGCATACACTACTTTCCGAGCAACCAACGGGACCACGGAATATTTCGCCAGCGCCCAAGGAATACTCGGCCATACTAGAAAACTATAGAAGCAGAAGAATGCGATATCCCCTACCGCACAGTTTTCTCAACAAAGGGGAAGCTGTCATTCGGAGATAATTACAGACAGGTTCATACCCAAACCTATACATTCTAAACAAAATGCACCCTACGATATACGCGGACACATGTCCCTGGTGCGACCAAAACCCCACGCTATATCACGTTACATGAGCCTGTCAAAACATAGATTTTGTCCCCAAAATACGCAAAACATAGATGCGGTCCCCAAAATACGAAACACGAGTGCGGAGCATCGGGAGACTGCTGTTCAGTGACCGCTGGGAAGACCAGCGAGGTCTGGTACAGCTAACTCAAAGGGCGGCAGTGGCTAGCGGAGCCTGAACTAAGGGCAACCGACCATTGGTTGGAGGTGGACGAAGTCGACGGAGAATGCTCTTGGGGATGCGACAAGGAGACACTCCTGAATTCGCCCCAAAACCACCCAAAACTAGCATAGCCAAATTGAGTTTTGCCTTCCTTCCTTCTTGGCAGTGGTGGAGGAAAGCACACTTTCACGCAGTTAAAATCAGCGGTGGGCAAAACCTTGTGCTTTCAGCGTGGTATGCGGCTAAAACTTCTCGTGCTAAAAGTAATCTGAAAACATTATTTGGATCCTCGTTCTGTAACTGATATTATATCTGCTGCTTCGGCCCTCAACTTTTATCACTCATTTCATAATAGCTCTCGCTAAAGACGGCTCTTATTGACATCGCCCACGGCAGCAGGCAGACATTTTATGTATGCAGTAGCAACCACATCAACCTTTGCTGAAAAACGTATGCCTAAATTATGCAAGTAGGCGCCAGGTGCCTAATTATTATGTACTTTATGGAACCTATAGTACTCACGTTGTTTTTTAGCATTAGCTAATCACCTATGTTTCATCATTTAGAAACGTAAATTAAATTTCATAGTATATTCAGGATTAATCTTGTTGCACAGCCAGTAAGAATCACCAGCGTTACCTAACGGCCAACTGTCGCGAACAGCATTTTATATGCTGTCCATTGCTTTCATGAATAAATGCATGACAGCATAAAAGCATTTTTGTCACTGCATTAACGTTTAAATTGAAATTATATAATGTGCTAGTGTCTTAATTTCTAAATCCCGCCTAACGAAAGCATTTTTGCAGAGTCAATTTTGCCATAAAGACATTCACCGAATTCAGCGTTGCCTTCGGTTGCCAGGAAGGTTCAAAGATGAAAGGAGAAGACACATGTCAGATCATGCCTAATTTAGCTAAAGACATTGGCTGAGGATCAGCAACCACCAAATAAAATTGATCTGTTTTCTGCTACAGTTGAGTGCTGTGAAGTACGAAAAAAACGAAATAAAATAGAGCAGTGCCTTCTATTTTATAATTTTTTTATACCATTTCCTTCCAGTTGGACTATCCGCTTAACACATGTTTATTTTCAGGAATTGAATCAATTTCGCTTTCTTTTTTTCTTCAACAAACATCTCCCAACTTCTAGGAGTTTTTGTTTTCTGCATATTCAATAAAGTCAATAAAGCTATTAATCTGGCAGATGTTATCACCTTTGAAGCACAATTTTGATGAAGCTTTGTATGAAATAAACGTATAAGATCTTTTTAAAGAAAATACTGCTCCATTGTACTACTATGTGAAAATTACTCTTCATATATGCTGCTTTTAAAAGCTTGCTCAGGAAAGCACGTTGAATAAGATCCGTTTTCAGCGCTTCAGCCAGTGTATAGAATGCAGCCGGCAGAAATAGAATACGCTTTTATGATTCGTTTTACTCCCAGTAACTAGCGCACTTCAATCTGTCGAGCTTTCCTCTAAAGGACGCCTATATATCTTGCTGACAAGTAACCTGAGAAGACATATTTAATTACGTTGCGAAGCATTAGTTGCCGGGATGGGACACTGATAATAGAATGGATATAGAAAATTTTCATTTTACTAGTAGGCAAAACCGCCTCCATACTAATAACTATCATCCTTCTCAATTGTTTTGGGAATCAAATATTGCTTGCAGTATACAAGTGCTCCTTTTTGAATATGAGAAAACCCTTTCCCGTCATTGAGCATATTGAGCTATTATCCAAAACAGCCCAGAGTTCCACTCGAACCTTTACTTCAGCCTTAAGACAGTTAAACTGTCATAAAGAAAGAGGACTAATTAGGAAAGTAACAAAAAGGGTATTTCGTTTTGCCACCCTGAATTCTGAAAGGGAAATGAAGCAAACCATGATGAACAAAAAGCATGAACCCCGAATCACTGCTCGAAGCGAGGGGCAAGAGGCAAGCTGTTTCGGGGACTCCATGCCGCACTTCTTGTCTTGACAGGATATAAGGAAGTCAGTACTGATGCGAAATCACCCGATATCTCTCGCTGCTGCTCAGGAAAAGGAAGGGTCTCGTGGTGGCCCATTAACGAGCATTCAAACAACGATGAGTGCTCCGGGAGCTGGTTGGGGAGCGAATAAACAATATTAAGATTTCTTCCTCGGCGACGAATTGGTGCATACTGTATAGGTATTATCCCCTTCATGGATCACTGCCTTGTCGTGGCGGAGGGGCTTGCGAAACTCGATGAAGTCGTGAGCTCTGCTGTGTAGGGCCACCCAAGATAGACAGGTCACGGAAGAGAGTTCTGACAAAATGTGATTCACTGGAGAAGGTAATGGCAACCCACTCCAGTATTTCCTGCCAAGAAAACCCTATGGCCAGTCACAATACCATTATCGATATGGCGCCGGAAGATGAGCCCCCCAGGTTGGAAGGCGTCCCACATGTTACTGGGGATGAACAAAGGGCGATTCCTAGTAGCTCCAGGACGAATGAAGCGGCTGGGCTAAAGCCAAAAGGACGCTCAGTTGTGGATGTGTCGGGAAGCGACCGGAAAGTCCGATGTTGCAAGGAGATATATCACATAGCAACATGGAATGTGAGATCTATGACGCAAGGTAAACTGGATATCGTCAAGCGAGAAATGGACAGATTGAACATTGATATCTTGGGTATCAGTGAGCTCAAGTGGACCGGAATGGGAGAATTTAACTCCGGCGACCATTATGTCTTTTATTGTGGGCACGAATCCAAGAGAGGGAATGGGGTCGCTCTCATAGTAAACAGAAGAATGGGCAAAGCAGTGCTAGGGTACAACCCCAAAAACGACCGAATGATTTCACTTCGGATCCAAGGTCACCCTTTCAACATAACAGTTATCCAAGTCTATGCACCGACCACTGCTGCTGAAGACGCTGACGTTGAGAGATTTTATGCGGACCTACAATGCCTTTTAGACCGCACCCCATCATCAGACGTCGTTTTTCTCATAGGAGACTGGAATGCTAAGGTCGGGAGTGAAGAAATATCCGGAATTACAGGCAAGTTCGGTCTTGGTGAGCCAAATGAAGCAGGGCAGAGGCTAGTAGAGTTCTGTCAAGAAAACAACCTGACCATAGCGAATACTCATTTTCAACGGCACAAGAGGCGCCTGTACACATGGATTTCACCGGACGGTCTGTACAGGAATTAGATCGATTATATTGTCACGTCTCGGTAGAAGACCAAGGAGAACCTAGCGATAGATGGTTTGAATGGTCGACCAGAACAAGTCTTGTGTTCAAGCTTCTTTCACTTCCAGGCTCGCGCTTGTCGTCATCTTTTGCGTCGTCTTCTATGCGGCATTTGCCCCCCTCCTTAGGAAGCATTGTCCCGATGAGAACAAAAGGAAGTAGGAGGTTAAGGTCAGACTGAGTGGTATGGCTTCATACGCACGACGTGGACGACGTCAGCTTGGTGCTGGCGTCGCTTTGATGTCGACACCCCGTCTGGCATCACCTCATAAGTGACGTCGGTTAAACGTCGCTGAACAACATAGGGTCCAAAGTATCGTCGCAATAGTTTTTCGGAGAGTCCACGGCGGCGAATAGGTGTCCAGACCCACACTTTGTCGCCAGGTTCGTACATTACATGCCGGTGTCTCTGATTGTAGCGTTGTGCATCGTGCTCCTGCTGATTTTGAATCCGCACACGAGCTAGTTGGCGAGCTTCCTCTGCACGCTGAGCGAATTCCTCGGCGTCCTGGTCGAGATCATCGGTGTCGGCATTCGGGAGCAACATTGCATCCAGCATAGTTGTTACTGGTCGCCCGTGAAGGAGGCTGAATGGTGTCATGCGAGTGGTGTCTTGGCGGGCCGTATTGTAGGCGAACGTAACGTAGGGAAGTATTTCGTCCCAATTCTTGTGGTTTACGTCGACGTACATGCAAAGCATGTCTGCGAGGGTCTTATTGAGGCGTTCCGTCAACCCATTGGTTTGAGGGTGATAGGCAGTAGTTTTACGGTGACTGGTACCACTGAGGCGAAGAACGATTTCCAAAAGTTCGGCCGTAAATGTAGTTCCTCGGTCAGTTATAATAAGTGCCGGAGCGCCATGCCTCAGGACAATGTTCTCAACGAAGAACCTAGCTGCTTCGGCGGCGGTACCCCTTGGCAGAGCCTTGGTCTCCGCGTAGCGGGTCAGATAATCAGTGGCGACAATTATCCATTTATTCCCGGCTGTAGACGTCGGAAATGGTCCCAGGAGGTCCATGCCAATTTGCTTAAAAGGTGTCGCTGGCACTTGAAGAGGGTGGAGTAGGCCAGCTGGTTTTACAGGGGGTGATTTACGGCGCTGGCAGTCAATGCACGTACGTACATAGCGTTTCACTGTCGCCGGCAGTTTTGGCCAGTAGTATCCGTGCTGTACTCTAGCCAACGTGCGGGTGTAGCCTAGGTGACCGGCGGTTGGCTCGTCGTGGCACGCTTGCAAAACTTCAGTGCGGAGAACCGATGGGACGACGAGCAGAAAACTGTTTCCCCCAGGACGGAAGTTCTTCTTGTAAAGGACATTGTTGCGAATAAAAAATGAAGAGATTACTCGGGCGAAAATCTTCGGCACAACCGTAGTTCGCTTCTCCAAGAAATCAATAAGAGGGAGCAATTCCTGATCCTCTCGCTGCTGTTGGGAAAGCGTTGCGTCATCTATGACACCTAAAAACGCAGTGTCTTCATCGGTCATAGTGGAAGGTTCGACCGGCGCTCGCGAAAGGCAATCTGCATCTGTGTGCTTCTTTCCAGATTTGTAAATAACTGCCATGTCAAATTCTTGCAATCGAAGGCTCCAACGCGCGAGTCTCCCTGAAGGGTCCTTTAAGTTCGTCAGCCAACAGAGAGAGTGATGGTCGCTGACGACTTGAAAGGGGCGAGCGTACAAATAAGGGCGGAATTTCATAACCGCCCATACCACTGCAAGACATTCTTTTTCGGTTGCCGAGTAGTTCGCTTCTGCTTTAGATAGGGTCCTGCTGGCGTAAGCAATTACCTTTTCCACACCATCCTGGCGCTGTACTAACACAGCACCTAAGCCCACGTTGCTGGCATCCGTATGAAGCAGTGTAGGGGCGTCGTCATCAAAGTGCGCCAGGACAGGTGGTGTCTGTAGACGCCTCCTCAGCTCATTGAAAGCTTGTTGCTGTTCTTCACCCCAGCGAAAGACTGCGTTGTCACGAGTCAGTGAAGTTAATGGCCAGGCTATTCGTGAAAAGCCAGCAATAAACCGACGGTAATAGGCGCAAAGACCCAAGAAGCGCCGCAATGTCTTTTTGTCCGTAGGTGTTGGGAACTTGGCGACTGCGGAGAGCTTTTCAGGATCCGGCCGAACACCTTCTTGGCTGACGACGTGGCCTAAGAACTGCAGCTCCTCGTAACCGAAGTGGCACTTCTCAGGTTTTAATGTGAGGCCCGCAGATTGTATGGCCTGAAACACAGCTAGCAAACGGAGTAGATGCTCTTCAAATGTAGCCGAAAACACTATCACGTCGTCAAGATACACCAAGCATGTTTGCCACTTAAGTCCCGAAAGCACAGTGTCCATCAGTCTCTGAAATGTTGCTGGCGCCGAGCATAAACCGAACGGAAGGACTTTAAACTCATACAATCCGTCGGGAGTGATGAATGCTGTCTTCTCCCGATCCCTCTCATCCACTTCGATTTGCCAATATCCACTTTTCAAGTCCATCGACGAGAAGTAACGTGCATTTCGTAGGCGATCTAAGGAGTCGTCGATGCGAGGGAGAGGGTACACGTCTTTTTTGGTCACTTGGTTGAGCTTGCGATAGTCTATGCAAAATCGTAAGCTGCCGTCTTTCTTTTTAACAAGTACCACGGGGGAAGCCCAGGGACTCTGTGACGGCTGGATAACGTCGTCTCTAAGCATTTCGGCCACCTGGCGCTGAATGGCTTCACGTTCTTTCGGAGCCACACGGTAAGGATTTTGTCGAATCGGGCGAATCGAGTCATCCGTGATAATTCGATGTTTTGTCAAAGGCGTTTGGCCGATCCGCGATTCTGAAGCAAAACAGTCTCGAAATTGATCTATGAGATCCAAAAGGCGGTCCCGCTCTGAAGAAGACAGATTTGGGCTCACATCAACGATGGTTACGGGTGTCTTGCACACTGATCCTCTCTGTTGCAGTAAGCAACAGTGCTGCGCATTTGGGAGGCTGTCGAAAAAGGCCACAGTTGTGCCTTTCGGAATTTGCTGACGCTCGTCGCTGAAGTTTGTCAGCAGCAGTTCGGTATGCCCATTGGTCAAGTTGACCAGCCCTCGAGCTATAGAAACACCTCGGCTGAGTACCAGGGTAACTGCCCGTTCGGCGACGCCATCGCCTGTATGCGCCACGTCGCATTTCACTTCAACAAGAGAACATGATCTCGGAGGTAATGTCACCGTCTCATTGGCGACGCGTAAGGGCAATAGTGGTACTTGCGCATAACCAAGGTCTTCATGGTTATTGGTGAAGGCAACGATGCTGTCACGGATGCTGATTACAGCCCCATGAAGACGCAGAAAGTCCATGCCCAAGATGAGGTCTTTGCAGCAGTCAGGGAGAATAACGAAGCTGCCAACAAACACCGCGTTTCCTATTCCTATCCGGGCAGTGCATTTCCCTGTCGGTGCCAGTAGCTGACCCCCAGCACTTCTTATTACTGGCCCAGTCCATTCAGTTTTTACTTTGCGCAGGGTGTCGGCCAGTTTCTGGCTAATAATTGAAAAATCTGCCCCGGTATCCACCAGAGCATGTACCGCCAGCCCATCAATGGAAACGGCGAGGTCAGCGCTAACAAAATTATCTGGGTTGATCGTCCCTTTCGGCATTTGCGGCGGAAGCGCGGCAAGGTCGGCGCTGTCAGCTTCGTCGTCATGGCTGATCATCTGGTACGGCATTTTCGGCGGTAGTGCGGAAATGTCAATGTTAGCGGCGGCGTCAGAAGCCCGGGTTGTCGGCAATTGCGGCGGTGGTGAGGGTTTCGACACTTTTAGACTGGTTGCAACCTCCCCTCGCGAGGTTGCAGCTCTTAGTTTCCCCGGTGAGGGCTAGGAGACCGCCGTCCGCTAACGCCAGTAGTGTTGCGACGTGTCGGCGAATAACGCTGTGGCGATGGGGAGGAGCGGCGGCGGAAACCCGGGGTTTCGGTTTCCCTGCTGACCGGAGGGTCGTCGTCGATTTGGGCAGAATTAGTGTCGAAGCGGCGGCGAGCAGAAGCAAGCGGAAAGGACTGCCCCTCTTCGCGGTGGCGGCAGTACCGATACACATGGCCAGGTTGTCCGCAGTAGAAACAAAGTGGTCGGCTGTCATAACTGCGCCACCTGTCAGTTCGGCGCAGTTGAGAGCGCCTGGGAGGCGCCCACTGAGGCCCCTGGAGGAACCGAATCTCCTGACGGTTCGGTGAGCTCGGTGGGGCGTGGTCTGGAGGTGGGCGACGAAGGACCGCAGCATAGCTCTCGGGCTGCGGCTCGAGGTAAGCTGCAGGAATGTTGGCGGTGCAGCTGATCGGTTTTGGAGCGTGGTATGGTTCGGAAAGGGGTGCCGCGTTGTAGACTGGATGAGACTCGTTGCATGGTGTAGACGGTGATAGGGCGTATCGAATTTCATTCCTCACTGTTTCCATGAGGGCCCCTGACGACTGAGCCTTCGTAGTCGTAATTCGCTGCAGCTCCTCAAGGACAATGCCTCTAATGATGTCTCGAAGAGTGGTCGTATCTGTTGCAGTCAGCGCCGCCGCAGTCGTCGGGGCACAGTTGACCGGTCGGTTGTACTGGCGGCACCGGTCTTGGAGGGCTCGTTCGATAGCCGTAGCGTCCTTAACGAACTCACTCACGGTTTTAGGGGGGTTGCGGACCAAGCCGGCAAACACCTGTTCTTTGACGCCATGCATGAGATGCCGTAGCTTCTTTGGTTCACTCATATCAGGGTCGGCACGGCGAAAAAGGCGAGCCATGTCTTCCGCAAACATAGCCACGCTCTCATTTGGCTTCTGGATGCGCACTTCAAGCAGGCGCAGCGCATTGTCCCGTCGGTCAGTTCTCGCGAAAGTGTCGACCAGCTGGCAGCGGAAGTCATCCCATGTGGATAAGCTGGCCTCATGGTTTTCAAACCACGTTCTAGCATTATCCTGAAGGGCAAAATAAACATTACAAAGCTTCTGGTCCGCGCTCCACTGGTTGATCTTTGACACTCGCTCAAACTGGTCGAGCCAGTCTTCCACATCTTCAAACGCTTCCCCGCGAAAGCACTCTGGCACCTTGGTGTTCTGTAGAGTCACCGGTGTAGGATTGGTATGTGCCATGGCTTGAGAGGTCTTAGGAACTTGGGCGTTTGAGGAGTCGTTCGGCAGATGACTGTACTCCGGCGCTAGGCCTAGAAGGCGGCGGCTAGCACGATGGACAGGCGTGTCGATGTTTGGGATCCGCTGTGGACTGCCGGAAGGAGTCCTATGCATACCCCAGCGCGCTCCACCAGTGTCACGTCTCGGTAGAAGACCAAGGAGAACCTAGCGATAGATGGTTTGAATGGTCGACCAGAACAAGTCTTGTGTTCAAGCTTCTTTCACTTCCAGGCTCGCGCTTGTCGTCATCTTTTGCGTCGTCTTCTATGCGGCAATATTATTTGCCGGCAGAGATGGAGAAGCGCTATACAAGCAGTAAAAACAAGGCCTGGGGCCGATTGTGGCACCGATCATCAGCTTCTTGTCGCCAAAATTAAGCTTCGATTGAGGAAAACGCAGAAAACTAGAAGGCCTTTCAGGTATGATCTGGATCAGATTCCATTAGAATATGCTGTGGAAGTGAGGAATCGATTTCAAGAATTAGATCTAGAAGACAAAGAGCCCGAAGAGATGTGGCCTCTTCTAGCCTGAATTTAGCGTACTGCATAAAAAAAATATTTTTGCTGTGGCTTTTTATAGTCTGCTTACGAGGAAGTTGCACAGCAAGTTTTATGCATGTCGGGGTTTCAGGAACAAAGTTACGGGTATGTCGCGAAAACTCGACAACAGGTCGCAATACATCAGAAAATATTTATTTTCAAACACACTTCAGAACGCATTTCTTTGTTCTCAGCACATATGTACATCAGTTCTTGTGAAAAGATATGAAGCAATTTGAATTTTTATTTATACACAGATGAATTTTGCACTTTGTGCAGAAAGAAACAGGTTGGCCTTTGCAGCCAGGCATTTTGCACCGTTGTCGTTGCTGCGACACTTCAGGCCAGTGGCCAACATTGTCTTGACGGACTTGAACATTAGGTGTTGGAGCTGCTGGTCCTCTTCTTTTCTTCTTTTCAAGCTCTGCTTCCACAGAAAGAGACGGCCGGCCCCTCTTCTTCATTATGTCCTTGTTCTGATTACAGAGGCAGCTGGCCAGAGAAGCCTTGAACGCTAAAAGATCTAGTTGCTCTTTCTTTGGGATCGCTAGAGCATCACAATCCCTGCGGTAGAGCAGCCAGCTGCTTACAACAGCCATGTCAACAAAATGAAAAAAAAATCGCAGGTAGAATTTTTTAGACTTTAGAAAAATTCTGTAGTACGCCATGAGCCCATCTAGAAGGTCGACTCCACCCATAAAAGTGTTGTAAGTCTTCACAATGGCTGGCTGCTGAACTTCGCATCTTTCTTTCTTCTTGCGGTCATATCGCTGGCAGCTTCCTAGTGGCTCGGCACTACCGAATGTGCTGGCAATGTTCACTCCCCGGCTGTCGTACCACTTCACTACTCGGACTTCGACTCCTTCAATAGTAGCCTCCCTTTCCACGTGGCTTCCTCTTCCGTTCTTCTTCATTTCTGCATCGCTGGGCAGTCGGCATCCAGAAATCCTGTTTGCGCGCGCAGTTCCCATGGCTGGAATACCGCACTGATGCAAATTTACGAGCAGTTTTATGGACGTGAACCAGTTGTCAAAAAAGAGCAAGTAGCTCTTGTTCTCTGGGATGGAGCGCGAAAGCTCGAGCACAACATTAGAGCTTGCTCCAAGGTCAGGTAATCCAGAAACAGGGCGGATGTCCCCTGTGTAAATAGAGAAGTCATAGACCAGTCCATGGGTGTCGCAAAGTACGAAAATCTTGTAGCCCCACTTGTGAGGCTTGCTAGGGACGTATTGCTTGAGCGACGAGCGGCCTTTGAACGGAACAATTTGCTCGTCGACCACCAGCATCTGTGACTTTGGAAGGATTTGAAATTTGGGCAGCAGATTGTCAATGAGTGGTCGAATTTTGAAGAGCCTGTCTTTTCCAGCATTCGCTTGTAGTAGATTGTTGTCGTTGAAGTGAACGTTGTTCTTTATGGCTTGCCACCTGTCACATGACATAACCTCTGCCACTTTTTCTACTCTCATCTCGCGGTTCCAGTACATGCGCGATCGCGGAAGCCTGTATAGGGACATATACATTGTGGCGCCAAGAAACTGCTCTAGTTCAGCGCTTGTTAGGCGTAATGCTTTGTTGGCATTCTTCTGTACTGCATAGAGATTGGACTGTTCTGTAATCTCGGCAAGAAGCTTGTCGTCAAAAAAATAGCGGAAGTACTGAATGGGAGCTTTCGGCTCATCTGGAGGGTCTGGGAGACTGTCTTCCCATTCAGGGTGGCATGTCCGCGGATCGTTCGCTTGCTTCCAGAGGAAACCCCTTGCACTTGACGTTGAAGGCTGTTCGGTTTCATCTTCGTCATCTGCAAAAAAGAAAAAGAAATCATTGCAAGGTCAGCATACCACATTTGAGAAGCCCTACAACCTTGGCTTGAAAAAGAAACGGACGCGCCACTGCAAGGACGCGCCGCTGGAATACAACACGAAGGAACGCCGATGGCGTTTCACGTTACGGCGGAATGCAACTCGCCCAACAAACAAACAAAAACATTGCGCACCTGTGTCGCTCCCGGACTGCCTGGGGCAGCGTATTCCGTGTCAGGGCTGTAGTCGGAATCGCTGTCGCTGAGGCAGCTATCTTCACTTTCTTCAACGGGTGGAACCCTGATCCCGTAGAACTTTCTGGTGTCCATCACGAACGAAAAGCATTGAGTGACTGCAAGAAAACAACAATTACTAGTTCCGTGGCCACATCTCAGGGAAGATGAAGTTGTGCATAAATTGGAACCCTACAGCCTGATGATGCGAAAACGCGACAAAGCGACGGACGCTTGCAAAAACAACTAATCTTCAAAAACAAATTATTTGCGCGATCTGCGTGCGTTATTCCACCAAGTGTCCGCTAGGCAATATTTTCTTATATTCAAAATACTTACATACCTTGAATAGAGTCGGATGTCAATCGATGGATGCAGGGAAACTTTCTTCGTCGGCATCAACTCGAGAAATGAAAGCCGTCTGCTCTTTACCGAATAGAGGGTATGGCGCTGCCTTTTCCACATGTGGCCAGGCATCTGTAGATTCCCTCTGAGCACAGGGGTAGTGGCTACAGATGTTCTCTTCTGGTGGTGCGGCTTAAAACCGGTGTGATGCGAAATCGCGACAACAGGTCATGTCTTTTATTGTGGGCACGAATCCAAGAGAGGGAATGGGGTCGCTCTCATAGTAAACAGAAGAATGGGCAAAGCAGTGCTAGGGTACAACCCCAAAAACGACCGAATGATTTCACTTCGGATCCAAGGTCACCCTTTCAACATAACAGTTATCCAAGTCTATGCACCGACCACTGCTGCTGAAGACGCTGACGTTGAGAGATTTTATGCGGACCTACAATGCCTTTTAGACCGCACCCCATCATCAGACGTCGTTTTTCTCATAGGAGACTGGAATGCTAAGGTCGGGAGTGAAGAAATATCCGGAATTACAGGCAAGTTCGGTCTTGGTGAGCCAAATGAAGCAGGGCAGAGGCTAGTAGAGTTCTGTCAAGAAAACAACCTGACCATAGCGAATACTCATTTTCAACGGCACAAGAGGCGCCTGTACACATGGATTTCACCGGACGGTCTGTACAGGAATTAGATCGATTATATTATTTGCCTGCAGAGATGGAGAAGCGCTATACAAGCAGTAAAAACAAGGCCTTGGGCCGATTGTGGCACCGATCATCAGCTTCTTGTTGCCAAAATTAAGCTTCGATTGAGGAAAACGCAGAAAACTAGAAGGCCTTTCAGGTATGATCTGGATCAGATTCCATTAGAATATGCTGTGGAAGTGAGGAATCGATTTCAAGAATTAGATCTAGAAGACAAAGAGCCCGAAGAGATGTGGACTGATGTTCGTGATATAATACAAGAAGTTGCTACTAAGGTAGCTCCGAAGCAAAAGAAATGCAAAAAAAAAGCAAACTGGTTATCTGAAGAGGCTTTGCAAATAGCTGAGGAAAGGAGGATGGCAAAAGGTATGGGGGAAAGAGAAAGATACAAGGTTCTCAATGCGGATTTTCAGAAAATAGCAAGGAGAGATAAGAATGCCTTCCTGAACATACAGTGTCAAGCAGTTGAGGACAACAGCCAATTAAGGAACACAAGAGCTCTGTATAAGACAATCAAAGATATCAAAGGAAGCTTCTGTGCTAAGCTGGGCGTGATAAAGGACAAACGAGGCAAGGACCTCACTGAAGCCTCAGAGATAAAGAAGAGGTGGCAGGAATACACAGAAGAACTGTACAAGAAGGACCCGGATGTGCAAACCCAACATAGGACGGTTGTGATTACTGATCTCGAGCCGGGCATCCTGAAGAGTGAAGTTGAATGGGCCTTAGCCAGCCTTGCTAAGAACAAAGCTAGCGGAATTGATGGTATTCCAGCTGAGTTGCTTCAAAACCTCAACCACGACGCTGTTAACACACTGCATACATTATGTCAAAGGATTTGGACAACCCTGCAGTGGCCACAGGATTGGAGGAGGTCAGTTTACATCCCCATTCCGAAGAAAGGCAGTGCCAAAGATTGTTCCAACTGCCGCACGATCGCGCTTATTTCGCATGCCAGCAAGGTGATGTTAAAAATCCTGCAAGGTAGGCTGCAGCAGTATGTGGATCGGGAGCTTCCGGACGTGCAAGCTGGGTTTCGCAAGGGCAGAGGAACTAGAGACCAAATTGCCGACCTTCGCTGGATCATGGAAAAAGCAAGAGAGTTCCAGAAACCCATTTACTTCTGCTTTATTGATTATGCGAAAGCGTTTGACTGCGTAGATCACAGCAGATTGTGGCAAGCTCTCCAAGAGATGGGAGTTCCAATTCACCTCATCTGTCTCCTCAGGAACCTTTATGAAGGGCAAGAGGCCACAGTCAGAACTGGGCATGGCCTTAGTGATTGGTTTCCGATTGAGAAAGGGGTGAGGCAAGGCTGCATACTGTCGCCCTGCCTATTTAACCTATATGCAGAGTGCATCATGAGGAAGGCCGGTCTGGACGAGTCTTCAGCTGGAGTGAAGATTGCTGGAAAACGTATCAACAACCTTAGATATGCGGATGATACCACTTTAATGGCAGAAAGTGAAGTGGAACTCAAGAGACTTCTGATGCGCGTACAAGAAGAGAGTGAGAAGTTTGGGCTTAAACTGAACATTAAAAAGACGAAGATCATGGCGTCTTGCCCTATCAAGTCCTGGAGCATCAATGGACAAGAAGTGGAAGCTGTGACAGATTTTCTGTTCTTGGCCGCCAAGATTACCTCGGAAGGAGACTGCAGCCATGAAATTAGGAGACGCCTGCTTCTGGGAAAGAGAGCAATGGTTAGCCTTGACCGCCTAGTAAAGAGCAGAGACATTAGTCTACCAACCAAGATCCGTATAACCCGTGCTATGGTCTTTCCAGTTGTGATGTATGGATGCGAGAGTTGGACTGTGAAAAAGGCTGACCGCCGAAGAATTGACGCGTTTGAATTGTGGTGCTGGCGAAGACTCTTAAGAGTTCCTTGGACTGCCAGAAGATCAAATCAGTCGATATTGTCGACCATAAACCCTGACTGCTCATTGGAGGGTCAAATTCTAAAGTTAAAGCTCAGCTACTTTGGTCATCTGATGAGAAGAAAGGAGTCGCTGGAGAAAGATTTGATGTTGGAAAAGGTTGAGGGTCGCCGGAGAAGGAGTAGGCAGCGAACGCGATGGTTAGATGGCATTCTCGAGGCATTGCAGATGAAGCTATGTGATGTTAAGAAGATAGTGAGAGACCGGAAAGCGTGGCGTGACATGGTCCATAGGGTCACGAAGAGTCGGACACGACTGAACGCCTGAACTGACTGACTGACTGTATAGGTATTATAAAGTTAGAGCGCAAGAAACAACCGCACACAGACAGAGTAACGACACAAAACAAAAGCACTTGTGTTTTAGGTCGTAACTCTGTCTGTATTTGATTGTTTCTTGTGCTTTAACTTTATAATGTAGAATAAAGTGATGAGACTCGGAAGACTAAGTCCGTGCACCTTTTTGCGCTCATGTGTCTCCCGGAATGTGCACCAACAAACATAAGTATTTATAAACGTTGAGACGGCAGCTTCCCTTTGTGGTCAGTTACTTAAATGGGGCGCGCTCGAGTATTTTTGAAAACAAATTAAGGTTTTAGGTAATACTCCCAACAAGGTGAACGGAATCAAACTTTGCCACCCACAACTATATAAACTCGCTTCAGCAAGGTGACGACCACGCAGAATACTACCGGCGCCGCACAGCATGTCTTCGTCGCAACTTACGCTGTCTTCCCGACAATAGCACGAAACGTATCACCTTCCCCCTTGATTCATGCCGACAGCGACCAGGGGAAACTAGTTCACTGCGGCGATGTTGCTATTCTAAATCAGTGACTAATCAACCTTAAAAGATGAGGGGTTCCTAACGACCTGGGCGATTTACCAGAAGTCAAGGCATGCCATTCCTGCGGCAGTTTTCTTCCTCCACAGAGCCGAAAACGAGAAACTCGACCGCCCAATAACTGTGGAAGAAGTTTACGCGGCCATAAGGATTACGACCAAAAACACGGCAGCAGGAGCCTACAGCATCGACAACGCCCTGATCCTAAACCTGAGTGATGACCTCATACAAGAGCTCGTAAGCTTTCTAAACAAACACTGGAAGGCGGAGATGGTTCCCGAAGACTAGAAACACGTCGAAATAATTATGATTCCTAAACCTGGCAAACAGCTCCAAATTGAAACTCTCAGGCCCATCTCGCTCACGTCGTGCCTCGGCAAGCTTTACGAGCGGGTGGTGATGCTCAGACTCCACAATTTCATGGACGATAATGACCATGTACCCCACACCATGTTCGGCTTCAGAGCAAAACTCTCGACGCAGGACGTGCTGCTTCAAATACAAGATGTGCTCCGCAACGTACCCCGAACGGGTGGAAATTGCATAATGGCCCTCGACATCAAGGGAGCATTTGATAACGTCAGTCACGAAGCGATCCTTAGAGGCCTAGACGACCTGTACTGCAGCTGCAGAATACACGGGTACGTCAAAGCTTTCATGTCAGATCGAACTGCCATCATCGGCATGGGAGACCTTCGATCGAACAAAATTCACGCGCCAAACAAAGGAACACCCCAAGGATCAGTCATCTCACCTATCCTCTTCAATATAGCTATGATAGGTCTAGCACGTAAACTAGAGAAGATCGAAGGCATCAGGCACGCCATGTATGCAGACGACATAACAGTCTGGACGAACACCGGTTCCCTCGGGGAGAAGGAAGAAAAACTACAGAAAGCGGCCTCCTGTGTACAGAAATATCTCGGAGAAAGAGGACTCGCATGCTTGACCAAGAAATCGGAACTGCTTCGAGTGTGAAGAGACAAACAAAACCGGACCTTCCCAACCAGTGAGGACCTGAAGCTCAACATCTACCTGGAAGGAATGTCCATCTCGGAAAAGATAACAATAAGAATATTAGGTATGTGGGTTCAATCGAACCTATCCTCTTCAATATAGCTATGATAGGTCTAGCACGTAAACTAGAGAAGATCGAAGGCATCAGGCACGCCATGTATGCAGACGACATAACAGTCTGGACGAACACCGGTTCCCTCGGGGAGAAGGAAGAAAAACTACAGAAAGCGGCCTCCTGTGTACAGAAATATCTCGGAGAAAGAGGACTCGCATGCTTGACCAAGAAATCGGAACTGCTTCGAGTGTGAAGAGACAAACAAAACCAGACCTTCCCAACCAGTGAGTACCTGAAGCTCAACATCTACCTGGAAGGAATGTCCATCTCGGAAAAGATAACAATAAGAATATTAGGTATGTGGGTTCAATCGAACCAACGCAGTAGTCACACATTTACCGTGCTCAAAACAACCACGCTACAAGTGACACGCATGATCACCCGCATCACCAACAGGCGGCATGGCATGCGCGAAGAGGACACACTAAAACTAGTTAGAAACCTGGTAGTGAGCCGAATTATGTACAGCCTGCCCTACCAGTGCCTCAACAAGAGCGAAATACAACAAGCGGATGCCCTGCTACGCAAAGCGTATAAGACAGCGCTCCGATTACCGCGCAACCCGTCTACAGAAAAGCTCATGGCGCTTGGATTGCAAAACACATTCGAAGAACTACGCGAGGCGCAGCTTGAGTCGTAAAAACTCAGGCTGCTGCAGACAACGACTGGAAGAGCGCTCTTACAGAGACTCGGATACCGTGAGCAGATGCGAGAAATAGCGAGGACGGAAACGATCCCCGACGAACTTCGCAAGTCTCTCAATGTAGCTCCAATCCCGAGAAACATGGACCCTAACCTCCACCAAGGTAGAAGAGAAGCAAGGGCCGATTTTATTCAAAAAACATATGCTCCTCAAGACACGACCGTGTATGCAGACGCGTCCTCGAGAGGAGGACACAACAAAATTGCAGTGGCCACGGTGGTCGATTCGTCTCTACGCGAAGTGACCAGCGCCTCTATCCGACATTGCACAGTAGCAGAGGCCGAGGAAGTAGCCGTTGCTCTAGCGGTGGCGGAGGGCTATAGAACTGGGCGGTCGCTAACGATACTCACGTACTCTCAAATAGCCTGTCGAAATTTCATGAATGGTAGGATTGGTTGTCACGCGCTCCGTATACTCCTCGAATCGAGCGACAGAATTAAAAACCACGAAGAAAACAAGACCAGACACAAAATTATGTTGGTACCGGGGAACATGGGGGTGGCAGGGAACCAAGAGGCCGACAGGATAGCTCGAGCATACACTACTTTCCGAGCATCCGACGAGTCCGCGGAACTTTTGCCAGCACCCAAGGCATACTCGGTCATACTAGAAAACTACAGAGGAAGAAGAATGCGATATCCCCTACCGCACAGTTCTCTCACCAGAGAGGAAGCTGTCATATGGAGACAATTACAGACGGGTTCATACCCAAACCTACACATGCTAAACAAAATGCTCCCTACCATATACGCGGACAGATGTCCGTGGTGCGATGAAAAACCAAAACTACATCACATCACATGGGCCTATCAAAACATAGATGTGGTCCCAAAGTTCGAAACCTGAGTGCGGAGCTATGGGAGACTCTGCTGTCCAGCGACCGCTGCGAAGACCAGCAAGGTCTGATACAGCGAGCCCAACGGGCGGCAGTAGCAAGCGGAGCCCTAGACTCAGGGCAACCGACCATTGTGCAGAAGTGGACGAGGTCGACGAAGACTCGTGTATTCAACAAGCAGACATCTCTGAAGACGTCCCAAAACCGCCAAGTAAAATAGGGCTAAATAAAGTTTTTCCTCCTCCTCCCTCCACGAGACGAGCAGCGAGGACCTGCAGTTGACTTTAAACGCAAGTGGAGACAGTTCTTTCCAGAAACCGTCTCCCAAGATCTACACCTATCTTGTGCAATTCCTAGTTGTTACCTGTTCAAGCGAATAATAATAATGGGTTTACAGGAAGAGAAAGGCGCCGTATCTGTCACACTTGCTCTGTGGACACCTGAACCGCGCCGTAAGGGAAGGGATGAAGGTGGGAGTGAAAGTGGAAAGAGAGAAATGAGAGCAGTAGTGGAGGGCTACGGAGTAATTTCGACCACCTGGGGATCTTTAACGTGCGCTGACATAGCACAGCACACGGACGCCACTTCGTTTCGCCTCCATCGAAACGCAGCCGCCGTGGTCGGGTTCGAACACGGGAAATGAGCACATTTTTAGCTCCGCAAGAAGGATTGTGTATGGGAACAGGACGAATAACAAACCTCTTGTGGGAGGCTGTGTTCCGCGATTGCCGCCGAAGCGCCGCCAGGTTAAAAGAGCGGTACGAGATATGTTAGCTGCCATAGTAGCTGCCTTAACACCAGGCGCCGGCAACCACCGGTCAAATTCTTCCGTTTCACCCACAAGTAGTACGAGAAAACACATCGTATTTATTCATTGTAGTTTTCTTTTCTTTTCTGGAACGACGGCAGCAACTCGGCAAAAAACAGAGAATTTCAATTTTAGCAAGAGTAGAGTCAGCAATCGTGCTGCAAAAGTTTTGAACGAGTCGTCTCTCGCCGAAAGCGTGACCATAACCTGAACTCCAGCACACGCCAGTCTCGCCGGCAACGAGGCTGCCCACATGCTCACCCGCTCCTCGCTACGTCGGGGTGCTGCGGATAGATCCCTGAGTAAAAAGGAATCATACGACTGGAGAAGGCTCCAAGCTCGAAATTTCTTTTCGCCCCTGTGGAGGAGTTGGACGGGTGCCAGAGAGCGGAAGAGGGACGGTGCAGCAACCGAAATGTGTGAATTTTGCGGCCACGTGGCAACATTAGATCACATAATATGGAGATGCGTTCGTGCCCCACGGCGCAAAGCAATTAAAACTAGCGATGAATGCGAAACCAGGCTAAGAATCTCCGACGAAAAAACTCAGCGATTCGCCGTCCGCCTGGTGGTTGATGCCCTCACCATCTGCGATGACAATATAGAAGTGGCGGAGGAGGTGGCCATTGCTTTAGCCGCCACGCATACCACCTGCGCCTATATAATAACAGACTCTATGGCTGCCTACCGCAACTACATCAAAGGGCGAATATGTCCCCAGGCTGCCAGAATATTGAAAAATTATGGACACCCCGAACAAGACAAATGCCTCGTCTGGACACCGGGACGCGTATTTGGGTTTGCTCGGTACGGTGGCCCCGCAAGGGACAAAACGACAGAAGAGACGAAGAAAGCGGGCTGTTCCGACTAGCATCTACCGCCCCCAGGAGCCGAGCAGCCTAGCGATTAGCGGCGCATGCTTTTTCAATGGGCGTCATGTTGGACGCGGCACTAGCTTGAGAGAGCCTATAATACTACTATTACTACTACTACTACTATTACTACTACTACTACTACTACTACTACTACTACTACTATTATTATTATTATTATTATTATTATTATTATTATTATTATTATTATTATTATTATTATTAGTAGTAGTAGTAGTAGTAGTAGTAGTAGTAGTAGTAGTAGTATAGAGGAAGACTCGTTTCACTAAGTTGGCACTGAATTGTCTGTAGGTAACGGCAAAAATAACTGGCCAAATAATATCTTCACAGTTTTAACTAATAATGATAATAATAATAATTGGTTCACAGGAAGGGAAAGGCGCAGTATCTGTCACACTTGTGTCTGTGGACACCTTCATTCCTTGGTGTCCACAGACACAAGTGTGACAGATACTGCGTCTTTCCCTTCTGTGAACCAATTATTATTATTATTATTATTATTATTATTATTATTATTAATATTATTATTATTATTATTATTGCTATTAATTAAAACTGTGAAGATAATATTTAGCCAGTTAATCCGGCCGTTAACTAGACAATTCAGTGCCAACTTCGTGAAACGAGTCTTCCTCTATAATACTACTACTACTACTACTACTACTACTACTAATAATAATAATAATAATAATAATATTAGCAGGAAATATTACTGTGTATGATTATTATTATTATTATTTAGTAGTTGTAGTAGTAGTAGTATTAGAGGCTCTCAAGTTAGTGCCGCGTCCAACGTGACGCCCATTGAAAAAGCATGCGCCACTAATCGCTAGGCTGCTCGGCTCCTGGGGGCGGTAGATGCTAGCTGGAACAGCCCGTTTTCTTCGTCTCTTCTGTTGCTTTGTCCCTTGCGGAGCCACCGTACCGAGCAAACCCAAATACGCCACCGGGACATCAAGGCGTGGAAGGGAACGAGTGCGCCCATGCCGCTGCCCGAGCTCTCCTCCCCCGGGACTCGACCCCTCCATCCTCCACACCACCCTATCCCGGCCCTCTGGCGACGTATGCGGAGAGGTTACAGCACTGCAGACTCTCTCGCAGAAAATATCCACCCCCAGCCAAGGGGCTCTCCAAAGCGGAGGAAGTTAGATGGCGACGCCTACAGACAGGTACATATAACACACCAGCCCGTTTAAACACAATACACCCCGGGTTCTGCGACCCCAAATGCAAATATTGCGGGGAAAAGGCAGGCCTGCACCACATGGTGTGGACCTGCCCACACAATCCTCCAGATGATCCGAATGCAGTGCCAACAATTGAGGGGTGGGAGGCTGCCCTATCCAGCTCTGGACTAGAGGCCCAACGGGCCATCGTGACACGTGCGCGGGTAGCAGCGGCAGCCGCTGGAGTCCCGGACTAGGGACCCCACCTACCATCCCCCTCCCTTAAATATACTTAATAAAGTTTTTCACTCACTCACTCACTCTCCTAGACGGGGCCGGATGTCCTCTGGCCGTGGTGCGACAGACTGCCTCCCCGGACGCCTGCGTGCGGACCCGGAGGTGGCTGCCGCGCCATATTCGGCGGAAATAAAAGTTCTTCCTTCTCCTCCTCCTCCTTCTCCTCAACAACCCCGTGCACGTAAACAAACGCTGCGCGGGCATGACAGGGCCTCGTGCCGCTGGACGTTTTTTTGTTTTTCCGCTTTCTCCCGGAGAGCGCTGGACCATGCAGCCCTCAACCAAATTACTCGGCAGCCCTCCACTACGGAACCTTTGTTTCTGATTTCCCTCCCACCTCCCTCCCTTCCCTTGCAGCTCGGTCCAGGTGTCAACAGAAAAAGTGTAACAGATACTGTGCCATCATTTCCTGTGAGCCAGTTATTATCGTTAACCTCGCACTTTCCACGTAGAGTTCAGACAGTGAGCTCTGCGTCTCCCCTCGAGAAGGGTGGCAGTTCCTTGCCCTACGGGGCTGGGACGGTAGGTCAACGCCGCTTGCGGCGGGGGCTAGCCAGCCACCGATTTGTATCTGTTGTAGGCCGTCATTGCACCCGTCACTGCTTCGGTGGTGGACGACGGCTGTTGTTGCGGCGCACGTCTTTATCTCCCTCTTCTTTTTCCCTCCTTCTCTATATTCTCTTCTGTCCACACGAGGCAGCGCAGGGCCCCGCCGGGGTGGTGCAGTGGTAAGATGCCCGACTACTGTGCCGGAGTACCCGGGTTCGAACCCGACCTTGGCGGCTGCGCTTCGATGGAGGCGAAAAGAAGAGGCGTCCGTGGTCGAAATTACTCCGTAGCCCTCCACTACGGCTCCTCCTTCTCTCTTTCCACTTTCACTCCCACCTTCCTCCCTTCCCTTACGACGCGGTTGAGGTGTCCGCAGAGAACAAGTGAGACAGTTACCGCGCCTTTCCCTTCCTATAAATCAATCAGGCAGCGGAGGTGGCTCAGCTACAGAGCCAGTAGCAGGCCCGTGCATTTTCTTTTCCTTCTTCCTACAGCCACAACACACACATACCTTCTATACCAAGCCTGCTGAGGTGCGTGGATGGCAGCGGTGCTTTAAACTTCTGATTTAAAATAAAACTTCGACGCCAGGCAACACGATTAAACATAGATAGATTAAACATAAAATAAATTCGATAACAGAAGCCCACATCTATACAGACTCCTTAGCCGCCATAAAACAACTGAAGAAAGTGACGAAGACGCTATGTGTTACCCAGGAAATCCACGCACTCAATAAAAAAAGAAAGATAAGTATCCAGATACATTGGACACAAGACAATGCTGAGAACGCTGAGCAGAGAAAAGTTGACCACCTCACACACGAAGTTCCACACACTAATACGACCCCCACCAGGCTCCCTTTCGATGCCCGCTCCGCAGTTTCCATTTTAGCATCCTCTTTAAGGGAAAGTACACGTGCCCTCATTCCCCCGTGTACATTCCCACTCGCTCGTAACATAAAGAGATTGGAGGAGGTTTCCCTTAGAAGGATAAGAGCTGGGGCGGCCCTTACCCCGTCGGTAAAATGCCGATGGGAATCGCAAGCTGACATCGGACCAACCACATGCCCAAAGTGTTCCACATCAGCTGCAGAAGTGGATGTTCGCCACCTGCTATAGACTTGTGCAGGGACAAGGGCATCAAGGACACAGATTCTGCGCGAAGTGGGTCTAACAACAACAAGGGGAGAGGACTTTTCTAAATGGCTCACCGACAACGCTAAGAGCGGGAGCCTGCTCCGGTTCCTCACGGAAAACCATTTACAGGAGTTTATATAATATGCCTTATGGCAAGCTTGCGTACAAAAAAAAAAAAAAGATTAAACATATTCATGTTTTAAAACACCAAAATGCTGGCATCCACAAATATATCTTGTTGCATATGAATTGAGTCGCTGCCACAAAATGGTGCGCCTACCACGGTGACTCGGCGGTCAGTGCAGGATATACCCGGATTTTACAACTGTCCTTTTCCTTACACTACAGATGGCTACAGCACGCATCTGTTCTATTTCTATCGCCCCTTGATTTTTAGGTATATTTTGCGAGCACAAGGAAGCAGCAGCGGAACTTTTGTGCCGCTGCTGTCGCTGCTGCAAAAGTTATTGGATTATCTGTCGCAGCAACTGAGCATTCGAAGAACTGCTGCGCAAACAGATAACCTCAATACCAAAGTGCACCTAATGTTATGACATTAATAACTACGCTGATCACAAAAGGAACAATTTTTCATTTAATGGTTATCTTGCAGTTAGTGCGGAACTAATAGCGTTACCGTTGCCAAACAATTGCAGAGATTTAACCCTACGAACTATTTAAGAAGCGAAAGCACGTTCCCTGTTCTTAGCGAGAGCTGCTACACCATGTGCAACATCCACTGAGTGATCAAATGAAGACAAGCGCTTCCGACACTCCTTTTTGTACAATGAATGTTCCGACGACGTTCCGGCACGCTCTTCTCTCATGACTAATATGAACACATCTCCTCATACACCCGAGTAAACGTCCAACCACGGCAGCCGCGTTTCGATGCTGGAGAAACGCAAAGCCATCGGAAGCTTTGGCCATTAATATCAATACGTCCATAAAATTATCTTAAAATATTCCCATTGCTCTTGCTCCACAATTAGGTTCAACAACCTTGCGCATTGATTTTTACTGCAATTTTGACTACTCTGTGAGAGCGCAGGATAAGTTTAATAAGCAACAAAATTTTGCTACACTTCAGGTTTCCAGTTTCCCATTAGCATGCGCATAACAGTATCTTACAATACTCCACACTTGTCTCGCAATAAAAAATTATGGGGACACAAGCTCCGCCATTAACAGTTAGACGCGACAGCGTTTCACACAAAGTATTTTCCGAGTCTTTATCCTTAATTTTTATACATTTACTCTTATGGCCTTCCGAGCTATGACGTCAGCAGTAAACTAGAATGCCGCCTCTTGATGCGTCCGAGTGCGCGTTCAACGAAACGGGCTCTTTGCCTTCGATGCAACGCCGGGGGGCACGCACACGGAAGGCGTTTTTAATTTTTTGTATCGAAAGCTACATTGGCCACGAACTTGCGATTTTTAGAGAGACCATAGCGGTACTCCGAGGAGGCACAGAATGACAGTGACCTTCAGCTGTTGTCTAGCCACCAGCGTAGCTGGCGGACGCCAACGCTCGCCGCGGAGCCGCCGCCTTCGCTCGCTTCGCCAGCTGTGTCGCATGCCTGATAATGACACCATCTCATCAGCCGTGACGTCATCACCGGATGGGAAACCATCATGACGTCACATCCGACCATGTCTAATAACTGGAGGTGATAATGACGTAACGACCAGTGATGACGTCACCAGGCGATTAAATCAGAGGAAAATAAACTTTTAATCAATCAATCAATCACGCATATACGGAGCTGACCCTGCCGGGCGTTCGACCCAGGCGACCGTACGGCACTTCATTTGGCGCTTCCTCGAACGCAGCACCACAGAACATATAGAAAAAAATTACAGGGTCTCTTAGATGTCTGTTAACAGGAGAATTGCAGTCTGGCATTAAAGTCACCAAGTACAATAAGCGGGTGTTTATCGCTGATATGAAGCGCTTTGCGTATGGCTGCGAGGAGGGGGCTGCTTTGCCTTTCGGGCTGCTTTATGCATTGAGCATGTATAGGCTAGCTCTATTTCTAACTTTCAGAAGGAGCTCTATTAAGTGACAATCTATGCCTTCAACCTCCATCGGGTGATCTGTAGCTCTGTATGCTCTGTGAACTAGGGTTGCTACCCTTTGTCTGGGTCTGTTCGTTGGCGTGTGGGGAGTGTAGTTGGCTAATTTGGCAGGAGTTTGAGTCTCCTATAGTGCGATGACTGCAGGCGTTTCTGTGTCGGAGAGAGATTGAATGTAAAGTTGCAGATTGCTTCTCTTGGAGCGATATGTTCGGTAATTCCACTGCCACACTCTAAGTTCCTTGTTGTTTGGTGCCATCATTAGCAGCTCGTAGGTTGATTTGTGTGGGTGGAAACAATTGGTCTATTTTGCTTTGCAGCTGAGCAGCGGTGTTGTCATAGGCGCTAGAGCTCTGCTCGAGCGTCGTCATTCCGTTGTTAAGATTGCTGGCCCATGTGCTTATGTCTTTGGCCATGGCTTTGAATTTCGTATCCATTTTTTGTTCGAGAATTTTGATCGCGTTGATCAGGGTTCCTAACGTTGTGACATCCTCAGTGGTAGTGTTTTCTTTTGCTCTGCGCTTGGCAGGTGTGCTTTGGGTGGGTGAGTTCGGTGTACTAGCTACCGGGCTGAAAGAGGGAATGTCTTGACGCATTTCTATTTTTTCTGTTGGTGGGATTCTTTTTAGCAGCGATTGAATTTGCTTGCTAAGGCTATCGATTTGTTGACTCTGGTGTTGGATCTAATTGCTCTGCTGTTCGAGTTCTGCTTTAAGTTGAATATTCTCACGAACAAGGGAAGGAGATCGCGGACCCCAACACACCTGTTTGCCAGATGTGGGCTGTCCGGTCTTTCCTTGTTTCTCAGACGTGGGCTGCCTAATCAGGGGTGGGAAGGATTCGGACCGAGACCGGTGACTGGAGTTGGAGCGGCTTCTGGAGCTTGATCGCTGCCTGCGGCAGGATTTTCGGAGGAATGCGTTCTTTGTCGTATCTTCTTTAGGTGTCGGTCTTTTATTGCCTGGTTGGTTGAAACGCTGCTTGCAGTCCTTGGAGCCAGTAAAATGGAATCCATTGCAATGATGCACTTGGCTGCACACGTGGGTGGTTCGACTGAGGAATGAATCTCTCCGCTGCGCTGGCAGAGATTTTTCTTGGGTTTGACACAGACGTCGCTTCTGTGACCGGCTTGCCGGCAGTTGAAGCATGCCTCTGCTTTTTCCAGGAATGGATAGTAGTTATAGACGGCTCCATAAAGACGTAGCTGCATAGGAACCGACTTTGTGTTGACGAAAGTGACGAGTATGGACTTAGTCTTGCGCAACTGTCTAGCGTCTGTAATGACGTACGAACTGCTTTTGTTGAAAGTCTGAAGTTCCTGAACTATCTCTTCAGGCATCTGGTCGTAAATAGCGTTCTAGAGAACGCCTCGGATAGCGTTGTCTGGTTGGGCGATGTAGGCCTGTAATGGGTAGGTCACGTCGGAGGTTTGAAGAGACTGCAGCCTAACGTAATGTTCTGCTCTGTTCTCTGATGGAGTACTGACGGTGAAAGAGTTGTTTCGAGGATTTATGCGTATGGCGTCTTGTTGACGTACTGCCTCTATGGGGAGTTTCAGGCCGGCGCACACAAGGGATAGTATGTAACCCCCATTGAGTTTGCTGAGATATAGGCATCCGCTAGGGCGGTAGATAATTTTCAGGTCTTGGGCGGGTAGCTTAGGTAGCGGAGCCTGATGCTTTATAGTTGGTGGATGAGATTTGCCTTGCTTGAGCTAGGCCGGTGTGGCTGCTCCGTCCGGTGGCTTGAGAGGCGAGCTGGTGGCGGGGAACTTGAATACGAGCGGGGCTGGGTGGGCCAGTTTACGAGCTGCGAGGGCCCTGGTCCATCTAGGATCCGTGGCGAATTCTTCAAGCGAGATTGCTTCTCCGGCGACTTGGTATACCCTGCTGCTGCAGGCAGACTCGGCATTTGGTTAAGCCATGTGCGCACTGTGAGGCTAGGCCTAGCCTAGCCTAGGCGCGGCGATTTCCAGCTAGGCCTACTGCGAGGCCCAGCGAAGCGTCTGCCGATCCGTGTCTAGCACAGAATTCGGGCTCGAAAGTCCAGAAAAGTGTGTGTAAAAGGTGCACAACACCTTCACAAACTGTTTACAGCAATTTTGATCTATTATGGTAAAAAAAAAACGCACAAAAGAGTAGAAAACTCCGGAGCCGACGTGAGACGTGTCCGTTAAAGTTACTGCGTCCGTATGCTCCGGCAGCCACCTGGCGGTCCTGCCTGGCAACGACCGCTTCAGCCCAGTCAACCAGCATCTTTTGCGCTACTGGGTCCGAGCTGGAGACCGCAATCTCCCAACCCAACGAAGATCGTTATGAAATTCACCTGGTGAAATATCTTCTCCTTTTACACCAACTTCCATCTTGAAAGATGAAGCAGTAAAAACGATCCTCGTTGGACCGGTGCGGTGCGAGCCCGGAACAAGCTCTACCCCAACCTGAAGCAAGCCTCGGACAGCGGCGCGTCCGCGTCTCCTGAAGCCTCGACAAGTTTGGATAACCTTGCTTCCGCGCCGAAAGGCAAGACTTCCACTCTCAAGCTGAAGAGGCATGCTCCTCTTCCCCGGTTGCCGACATCGGACTAGAAGGTTGTTTTCCGACCGGGCGGGGGCTTGGATCTTCGCCTAATAAATGGAGGTGCACTTCTGCCTCTGATCTGTGCTGAAGCAGTAGTCGACTACCACGAAGCGAGAATCAACGACAAGTTGCGCATCAACCCGCACAACTCTTTCACGGTGAGCACACCTTCTGAAACTCGAATGAAACAGTTTGTCCGCATGCAAGGACTTCGCCTCAACGAACAGATGTACCCCCTGAAAGCTTATGTCGCGGCCCGCGACAACGCCGTAAGAGGCATTATTTACAAAGCCGTCTACAATCAGACGCAAGATGAAATCTTCCAAGACCTTGTGGCCCTTAATCAGAGCAAGTACTTCACCATCGCCGACGCCCGGCAGCTCGGCAGGACCAAGTCAGTTTTAGTCACGTTCATCGACACAGCGGAGGTACCGCGTCAACTAAACTTCTACGGCACTATTTATTCTTGTTAAGCATTCAAGGCAAAAGTTGAATCTTGCTTCAACTGTCGGAAGCCTGGACACCGTGCCGACGTCTGTGCCAAGGAGACGACTGACCTGTGTTCCCGCTGCGGCGTTGCCCATCCACCCAAGCAAACGCCGGACTGCACACCCAGATGCAGCTTATGCGGTGAAGCCGCCCACTTCACGGGGAACAAACGCTGCAAAGTGCGCTTCGAACGCTCCGGAAAGTCTTCCAAAATACCCACCCCGCCGATAACGCTTTCGGACGCTCGACCTCCTGAGACAACTCTCAAATCATCTAGACCATCAAGAAGCCGGTTTCGATCGTCTTCGAAGACGCGCAGCCGCTCCAAGACGGGATCCCGCCATGGCCACAGCAGAAGCCGCTCGAGGTCCATCCCGCCACTCCAGCGCCAAACAGTCCAGGAATCCGCGAAACAGGTGAGCCGGAGGCCGCAGTCTTCCCCGCTCGAACGAGAGAACGCGGAACTTAAAGCTCAGTTAAAAACACAGTGTGAAGAAATTGTCGAGCTTAAACGGCAGGTACAACTCCTTTTAAGGCGAGAGCAGTCCCCTGCAGTATTGCAAACCCAAGCACCTCCCACCATTTCCAAAACTCCTTCAAACTCTCCCCCCTCCGCGTCCTCTTCGCGCGCTAGGTCGCCTGCTCGTGGCGTTCCTACAAAACGCAAGATAGCCACTGGGGTAGTTCCTTCCGAGCCATCAATGCCAGACCAGACTGCCTTCCTTATGACGGCAATGCAGTCCCTGGAACGCTCGGTACAATCTTTCCGCGCCGAAACCCAGAACTGGATGACGAACGCCGCAAAATAGACTAGAGGCTATTGAGAAGCGTCAAAGTACTCAAGAAGCCTCGTTTTCTCAAATCCAAACCCAAGTTTGTGAGCTTCTCCCCAGAGGTTGCACTGTACTACCCATCCCTTTAGCTATTACTGATAGCACCCAACATGGCTGCACACCCCAACATAATTAGCGTGTGGCAGTGGAACTGCAGAGGTTTCCGCACAAAGCGGAATAATCTGCAACTTCACTTATCTACCCTATCCCCTAGCGAGATACCGGCAGTGATAGCGCTGCAGGAGACGCTTGTTTCAGTTAAGCTCCGCGACTATACTACTTACGAGCCCTCCACCCAGCCTCAATCCAGGGTGGCGTCGTTGGTGCACCGCAACTTTACCGCGGTCGAACACCCTCTTGAGGTGGATGACGTGGATGGTCTCTTGCTGGAACTCCTACCCCACACACGAAAAGCACACGCCCTTTTTGTTCTCAACCTCTATAGCCCTCCCAAGAGCCCTCCTGCCCCCCTCATTGGCGCAATCAAGAAAGCCCTCACAGTTAGCGCGGGAGGATCCCTACTAGTGGTTGGCTACTTCAATGCTAGGCATACCAGCTGGGGTTACCGAAAGAACTGCCGTAAGGGTACGGCAATTTTGTCCTTCGTTCAGGACGAAGGGCTTTCTATTCTCAACGACACGTCCTTTCCCACCCGAATCGGATCTAGCGTTCAGCGCTACAGAAGCCCAGACTTGACTCTCTCAAAAGGCGTTCGAGAAAGCCGCTGGACTAATACCACTCACTCATTAGGCAGTGATCACTACATTTTATGCACCGAGCTCTCCATCTCTTCCTTCACCCCACCCAAACGCAATCGGGCCTGCGTGGTCGATTGGGATCGATTTCGCCGCATCCGGCAAAACGCTCCGGACACCATTGTGGACTTGGAGGCCTGGGTGGATTCTCTCACGCAGGATGTGGAGTCGGCGACATCCACTATCCCGAAACCAGAGGACACTTCGGCTGCGGATAGTCGCCTTCTCCACATGTGGGAGGCACACGCCAGCCTTCAGAAACGCTGGCTGTCCCAAAAGCATAATCGCACCCTCAAACGGCGAATTTCCCACCTTGTGAAATAAATTGAAGCTCATACAAGGGACCTCGCTCGCCAGCAGTGAGGGCAGGTCTGTGACCGCATGAGCGGTAATTTAGGCCTTAAAGACACCTGGTCGCTTTTACACTACCTCCTTGATCCTGGGCACACCAAGGCCACGCAGCGTAGGAATATTACCCGCATTATTCATCAGCTTCCCCTAGACGATGACGCCCTTCTTCAGACCTTAAAAGATCAGTACATCACCACAACCCCTTCTACCCCCCTCCCTTCCTACACCGGTTCTCCCAACCCTACCCTCGATGCTGAAGTCAGGGCGGCGATGCACCGCCTCAGGACGACATCAGCTCCGGGGACGGACCGAGTCACAAATAAGATGCTTCGTAACTTGGATGACCCGTCTCTCGTTGCGGTCACGGACCTCTTCAACCAATGCTGGCGCACGGGAACCCTTCCGGCCCAGTGGACACACGCCCGTATCACATTTATTCCTAAACCCGGCAAACCACTCGACATCAAGAATCTCCGACCCATATCTCTAACTTCCTGTCTTGGCAAACTCTTTGAACATGTTGTGCTCGCACGCCTCCAAAACCACATAGATGACCACAGCCTCTTCCCTGACACAATGGTTGGCTTCCAGACACATCTCTCCACACAGGATGTTATGCTGCAACTGTCAGAAGATGTCCTTCACCACCGCCACGCAAAGCGCACCCGAGCAATTCTTGCCCTAGATCTCACAAAGGCCTTTGATAATGTCCGTCACGCAGCCATTTTAGATGCTCTCTCATCGCTTCAAGTCGGCTCGCGTGTCCACCAGTACATATCCGCCTTTCTTAGTCATCGCACAGCAGAAATCACCATCGGCTCGCTCTCATCTCCATCTTTCAAACTCGGTAGCATTGGCACCCCACAGGGTTCTGTCCTCTCTCCACTGCTTTTTAATATTACCCTTATCCCCATGGCACACGCCCTCAACCAAATCCCTGCCCTGTCCCACTCCTTATACGCCGATGATATTACACTGTGGACCACCACAGGTAACATTGGCGCCATGGAAGATATATTACAGGCCGGAGCAGACATTGTAATATCTTTTGCCGCAAATGTCGGCTTGGCTTGTTCCCCTACCAAATCGGAGCTTCTCATACTCCGACCTCCTAGATGTCGTACAGACAAAGGCCCTCCTCCCCCCATCTTCTTGACAATTGACAACACCCGGGTACCAGAAGTGGACAACATCAGGATTCTTGGTATTCTGATACAAAACAATGGCAAGAATACCGCAACCATCACTAAGCTGACGGTGATGGTTCATCAAACAATCCGCCTCATTCGCCGCATAGCCAATCGTCATCATGGCATGCGCGAGCATGACCTCAGACGCCTGGTATAGGCATTTGTCCTGAGCCGTGTTGTGTACTCGCTCCCCTACCTTTTCCTCACGCGGGTGGAAGAAGACAAGGTTAACGTCCTTATCCGACAGGCGTACAAGGCCGCCCTCAACTTACCCCGCTACACTTCCAATGAACGCCTTCTTCACATGGGCATCCATAACTCCCTAATTGAGCTCACGGAAGCCCACCGCTCAGCCCAGTTGGAGCGATTATCATCTACCCTTACCGGCCGGAACATCCTTGCTCGCATCCATCTCTCACCTCCCGGTCACTGCTCTACACAACATACACTTCCCCCTGCGATACACCGCGTTCTTAAGGTGCATCCCCTGCCAAAGAATATGCACCCAGAGCACCATGTCACTCGCCGCAAGGCACGCGCAGAAGCTCTTCACAAACACTATGGCTTCCAGCCAGAGACCGTGTACGTAGACGTTGCCTCATACCCCTCCCGCCCAGCGTTCGCCCTCAGCGCTGTTTCCAACTCTTTGCAACTGGTCGCGGCCGGTATACAACTTTTGCCACCACTTCCCTGGAGGCGGAGGAGGCGGTGGTTGCCCTCGCCATAGCTACCGCCCGAGCCACAACCATCTTTACCGATTCTAAATCCGCCGTACGGAACTTCGCCCGCGGTCGGATCTCTGCACCAGCGTTCCGATTCCTCGCCTCCCTCCCCCCACCCGAACACCCTATTCAACTAATATGGGTGCCCGCTCACACGGGTCACCCAGGCAACGAAGCAGCTCACTCTTTTGCTCGAGGATACGTCAGCCGAGCAGGGACTGCCACTGCCTGGGGCGATGCTCGCGAGCGCATGGTATCCTATCACTAAATCTCTCTCCATTACCGTGATCAACGAACCATCTACCCTCCTCCTCATAAATCTATGACTAAGCTACAACAGGTGACGTGGCGTCAACTTCAGTCCTGTACATTCCCATCCCCTGCTTTCTTATCTTTGATCCATCCAGGACTGTTCTCGCCGCAATGCACCCTGTGTGGGGCACCTAAAGCTGATTTTGAGCATATTATGATCAAATGCTCGGAATTCCACCCTCCAGCCACTTGGCAACTCTCCGATCTCGAGCGATGGGAGGCTGCGGTGTCCCGCTCTGACCCGGCCGTTCAAAAGCGGCTGACGGACTGGGCTTTGGGTGTCGCTGGGAAGCACCAGCTTCCGGCCACAACACGCAGCCAAGAGCCGACCCGTCATTAGCATGTAATCCCTTAAGGCTCCCAAATATAAAGTTTTTCACCACCACCACCACCTTCTCCCAACCCTCTTGGTCCATGTGGCCCCATTTAGGCGGTGGCTTAAAATCTTCGCATAAAAACATTATGTGATTGAAGGTGGCTCTAGGTAAGGCACATAAAGGGCACGTGGGGTCGTACCGGCCCGGATTTGCTGAGGCCAACCAAGCTGGGAAGGGAAAGGTTTTGGCTTGTAGCTGTCGCCAGATTATTTGATGAGGTTTTGATAGAGAGGTATTTGTTGGAGCATATAGGAGTCGTTGTTCTCGGTAGTGAAGTGTTATGTCATGATAGGTGAGAAGTCTGTCCCGCGTGCTTCCCCAGTCTTTGGTATGCCCCGCTCGGTTGACGTGCGCTCGAGCAGTTTTTTTTTCGAAAAGTTTGCCACAAGGCATAAGTTGAGAAAAGGGGAATGGGGTGCAGGAGATAGAAAGTTAAAAGGAGTGAAGTCCAGTTGCGCTTATGTATTCGCAGAGGTTGGCAGTGTAGCGATTGTCCATTGTCCATTTCTTATAATCACAATCGCGATTCCACCGCAGGCCCACCTTCATGATTATCCAATGTCTAATGTGAGTCTTTGATGGGCACGTCCACAACAAGTGACGCACATCGCAGACGTCAGGTGCAGTGTCACAGTGAGGGCACCTGTCAGTGACTGGTAGATCTTTATCCCAAACAGTTGAATGGGCTGCTTAATTACCGGGGTTGCCTGCATGACCTGGTACCCAAACGATGTGAATGGGTTGGGGAGCTGTGGAGCCAGAGGTTAAGATTTGATGGGCGACTGGATGTATTTTTCCTCTTGCGAAATTTTGAATGGCGGTTTAGAATCGCTGAAAATGAGTGTGGCAATGGGAGAGGAGATGGCTAGCACTATGGCTGCCTCTTCGACGTCTGTCGATGTTTTTGCTTTGACAGAGGCAGAAACTATGTGATTGAAGTTATAAGAAATCACACTGAAGACATATGCTGTTGGGTGACTGCATTCTTCCGCATCTACGTAGGCCGCTTAGGTGTCAGTCGCGTGGGCTTTGTGTAACGTCTTGGCTCGAGCTCCACGTCGTGCCTTGTTGTGAACAGGGTGCATATTTTTAGTTAGGGGTTGTACGGTATAAGGGTGTCCCGGATGTGTTGGGGGACAAGATGACTGTTTTCAGCAGGTGGACCAATTGGTTGGAGTTTTAGCGCGTCGAGACTGAACCTGCCCGTCTCTGTGGAGAAACGTCTGTTGATCTGGGCAGTACGGTGAGCTTCCACTATTTCTTGGATTGTGTTGTGTATTCCCATGTTTAGGAGGCGTTGGTAGAAGTATGTTTCGGGAGGTGAAGTGCTGTTTTGTATGCCTGGCGAATAAGTGCGCCCACTTTCTCCGTTTCTGCCTTTGTAAGATAGAGATACGGGAGTGAATAGAACATTCAGCTGATGGCGAATGCCTGTACAAGGCGCCGGAGATCGTGCTCTCGCATGCCTCTGTGCCTGTCCGCTATTCGTTTCGTGAGTCTGATAGTTTGATGGGTGGTGATAGTCAGTTTCAGGATAGTTTCTGTGTTGAGTTCATTGTTTTGCAGGAACATGCCCAGAACTCGAAGTATGCTGACCTCGGGTACTTGGAGCCCATCTATGGTGATGTGTATGGAGGCATGTTTTTACTTGGTAAAGCGGCGGTTAGGGTGGAGCAACAGGAGTTCGGATTTAGTGGGGGACCACGCTAGGCCGATGGATGCTGCATGCGTTGCCACTACGTCCACTCCTAGTTCAATAGTGTCCTCTATGTTTCCTACTTTTCCCGTCATCCGCATAGAGGGTGCGGGAGAGGTTTGGGATTTGTGTTAGTTTGTGGGCGATTGGGATGAGGGTGATGTTAAATAGTAGGGGGAAGAGGATTGATTCCTGGGGTGTTCCGCGATTGCCTAGAGAGAAGGTGGGGGATTCTGTAGGACCGAGTTGGAGTTCCGCGCTGCGGTCGCGGAGAAAGGCTGCGATATATGAGTGGGTGCGTTTTCCTACCTCTAGGCTGGATTGAGTCATTTTGTATATTATCAAATGCTTTGGTGAGGTCCAGAGCCAGTAAGGCTCTCGTATGGTTTCGATGCTGCGGATGTAGATTCAACAGGATAGTTAAGCGGGCGAGTTGGTGATAGATCATCCAAAGCGGGCGAGTTGGTTTCTTCCTTTCGTCCCCGTTTGTTCGCGCTGTTTTTTAGATGGCGGATGTAGAATTTCTTCAGAAATTTTAAGCATGATGTCTTGTGTGGATAAGTGGCTTCTGAATCCCAGCCTCGTGTGTGGCAAGAGATTTCGAGTACACATGTGGTTGTGTAATCTGTTAAGGATTACATGCTCGAAAAATTTGGCCATGCATGATGTGAGAGAGATTGGTCGGAGGTTGGTTATCTCTAGTGATTTGCCTGGTTTGGGAATGAAGATGACTTTTGCGTGTGTCCATTCCGGGGGAAGAGTACCTGCCTTTCAGTTCTTTTTGAACAAGTCTGTTGTTTCGTTTCGATGGAGGCGAAGCGGAGAGGCATCCATGTGTTGTGCTAGTCTGTGCTCGTTAAAGATTCTCAGGTAGTCAAAATTGCTCCGAAGCCCTCCACTACGACACTTTTATGCTTTCATTCCCACCTTCCTCCTTTCCCGTATAAGGACCTGGCGGTTACGAAAAACAGAAGTAAACTGAGGAATCTACGATTTTGACCCTATCGGCGATATTATTTTGTTAGTCCCGCTTTGTAGATATCGATGGGCTTGCGGGTCTTTTGCACTTTATTCAGAGGCAATTCTATACACCACTCACGTCAGCCGATAATGCAAATTGGCTAACCGTAAAAGAGCCCCCCCTCCCCCCCCCCCCATTGTAGAACACACAAAAAAAATACAAATCAGTGGTCGTGGACGGGAGACGACAAATGGAGGAATAAAAAAAAATCAGAAAGCGAACGTACACCAACACCGATCAGTGACGTAAGCAAGATGCGGTGGCGCTGCTGTCGCCGGGTGCTGCTGTCTCACATGTCATGCTTGTTCGCTACGTTGTTGGTGGTGAAGGATTGCTTCCAGTGAAAGAATCTGTTTTATTTTTTTATTGGGTGTAGCTTGCTTTCATTCACAATTTATAGATGTGTGTTTGTGGCACATCGTGAGACAAGTGCAGTTTTCTGATAACTTTTAATTGTGAGGAAAGTGTCTATCAATATTGTCTATCAATCAACCAGTTCTCTTGATTCTCGTGTGGGTTGATATTCAACCTAATTCCACTCCAAGTAAAAGGAGGCATTGGATATTATTATTGTTGAGCTCAAATAGATGAAAGAAACCAGCAAGTTTCTTGATTCATTACTCTCCGAGATAGCTCAGAACTATCAAATTAGACGAGCTTCTGGAATTGTGCGAAGCTAGCAAAGAAAGAATACGGCAAATTGAAGAACCAGTAAAACATTTGAAAAGACCTTAGCTGAACAAAAAAAAAAGGAATGAAAGTATCGCAGGCTCTGGAAAAACGTCGTAGTGTTCTGTATAAAAGAAAGCCTGGACTAATCACGAGCTGATTTAGAAGAAAAAATAATCCAGAAATATGTGAAGAAACTAGCTCGGTCGAACGCATTCATCGAATTGATAAGCCTCACAACCAACGGCCTCGACCCGTCATCTTTTGCTTGTTTAATTACGACGCAAAACGTTCACTCTTCCAAAATTGTTCAAAACTCAATGATTCTGAAGAGTCGGTATCTCCCCATCACTTACACGCTACACTGCAGAAAAGGAAAAAAAAAACTGGCAGTCCGTCGAGGTCGATAGCCAACCTAGCGATAAAGCAAAAGCAAGGGTAGTCTACCTGGTGATAAAGTAAAAGCAAAGCTAGTATATGACGAACAACTGATAAGCGACGAACTTTATGCATGGGATGACGATAAGAACTGTTGGGTGTTGTGCAGAACGAATCGACAGAAGAATCCGCGACTCCGTGACACTCAACGGACCGTCCTTGACAGAGATTCCTTTCTTTAAATGGGCAAAGTATCTGCAATAAAAAGAAACAGCTCGTGTGCACATATTGATGCACCTCAAATCAGTGAGACATTCTGCGCCTCCCACCAATACATCGTGACAGCAGCGGTTTTTTATATACCGCTTCAACAGACGAATTCACAAGACTTTAACGCGATGTCTTTAAGGGTCGCGCGTCGCATTATTGTCGTTGGCCTAAAGCACCCGTTACATTAGGAGTGAGTAACAAATCCCGGTGGAACTTTAAAATTCAGGAACGGGTCGAAATGCTCGAATTGATGTTAAATTCCTCAAGGAAGTTACTGGGTAACCAAAGGAAAGTAATTGAGCGTAAAATAAAATTTTATTTCAGTGGAGTGGAAGTCGACTCAGACACGCTCTTCATTGGCCGTGAAGGCTCCCTCGTTCAAGCTGAATAAAATCAGACCTAGTGAATGCGCGATCAGGCGTTCTGATGGTAAAAGGCGAAGCTTAATTGCAACCCCTCATGTTTAAACCATCTTCCTGCCATATGGTTTACCCGCAACGATATATTAGATCGTAATCATGACACGCTTCATAGCATGTACAGTATCCTCCAAGAGCAGCAGCTAACTCAAACATCTCGAGCTAATCAACAGGGTTAACCAAGGAGCGGAGGTCAGAGCGCTCTTGGACGTCTAAGGGCCCTCTCAGGTACTACAGGACCAACCATCGTCATTTAAATAAACTTTTTCTCCTCTGGTAGTACGTTTTCCCAGGAGAGCACATTGTGTTCCTTGTATTCATAGATACGAGTTTCCGTGAACACGCCGAGATACCGAAGCATAGCCCGGTCCCTCTCTATAGATTCCACCAGCACTAGAAAAATCCTGTACATATCTGCTTCCGCGACAGTTCATTCGAAGCGCACTGCAAACGACTGCGTTGCCCGTAACCGGCACTGAAATTGCTAGCTAGCTCAGCGGCTTTTAAATCAAAATGCGGTCGAAGATACAGCAGAGATAAAAATATTTGCCAGAATATAAACTCATGTGTTAAGGTAATATAGAATTGCAGGCGTCTACTTTGCAACGCCAACTGAGCTCATTTTCAGTTCATTGGAAGGCTTGCTTCGATTGGATGAATCGGAAAACCGTTCACTTGGAAACAATTTTATTCACCAGGATTTGCGGATGATGCCCATGATGAAAACTGCACATGGACATGCGCTGCCATAATAATACTATTTGCCGATAAAAAGCTTAAGAAATGGCTTGTCACAGATGTCATTGGCTTGCTAAAATTCAAGACTGCCCACGCCAAGTTATCGTTGAACCGTCAGATGTAAGCGAAGATTTCTGTTTAAAATGCGCAAGCATTCAGGCATTCGCCTATTCAGAAATTCTTCTGGTAAGTTGAGATCAGCTCGCAATAACTTTGCAATGTGCTGCAGCTTCTTCGGGAGAAAACATTGCACTGAATGTCGCATTATGTTCGCGTTATGTGTGGCTACGTATTTATTCGCAATGTCTATCAAAACGAATCTGCTACAATTTTGGTGCTTCTTCAGCCGTTCATCATGCGCTGCACAGTACTGTACGCTAGCATATATCGCCGCCAGTCATTAACTGACCGTCGGATTGGCCGCGATAAACTCCTGGTGCTTGCGTTCATCATCCTCGCTCAGGTCGGCCGTGAAGAGCGGAGCCACCTTGTCCATGTCCTCCTTGGTCATGTGGCTCAGTCTCTCTGCATCCTCCTCCATCTCGATTCCCTCGATGTTGCTGAAGTTGCGAGCCAGTGCGCAGCGAATGATGCGCAGCAGCTGGTAGCGCGAGAAGCGATTCGTGTTTTTGGCCAGGCTCTCGATGTCGCTCTCCTGGTAGGTAGGGACGCGAAGCTTTGCAAGTTCAGCATGAATGATCGCCTTGCGTGCCTCCTCGTTCTGGGGAATGGGAATGTTGATCTTGGCGTCGAAGCCGTTGCGCATGTCTTCCGCGATGAGCCACGGCCGGAATGTCGTTGCTATCACTACCTCCTTGTACTCTTTTTTCTCGGCCAGCTCCTTCATGTACACCAGCAGCTCAGCCTTAACGGCAGCCACCACGGGTTTCTTGGAATCCGTGTAGTACGGCAGGCACAGCTGGTCCAAGCCCTCGAGGACAAGCACAGAGGAGTTGTGCTTCCTGTAGTTCCTAACGAGCATCCTGGTCATCGAGGTAGGGTCGTGCTTGATGCCGCCGATAATGAACAAATCAAGGTCTACAATGAATATGGACTTCTCGGGATACTTGGAGTAGAGAGACTTGACGAGGAGTGATTTACCCGTCCCGTGTGGACCATGCAGAAGTATGGTGGATGCGGCCTTCGCCTTGGGGTCCGCCAGGATTTGAGCTAGCTTCTCTTTAGTGGGATCGATGCCTTGGATGTCGTCGTCGAAATTGATTTTCTTGCCTGAAGTAACAGTTCCAGCCGCCAAGAACCACGGAGGAAGAACCTTAAGGAAAACAGCGGTGAGAATGAGAAACATATTTGTATGTAGTTCGCGGGATCGACTGTGCATAAAACTGCAGGAATATAAATTTGGAAGTAAACGTAAATCTGCTCAAGAGCATGATGAATGCACAAATGGCGCCATTACAGGACGCTTGCATGTTATCCCTTTCTTCATCATTTCTTATTTGTGCCAGTGCGTTTCTCAATTACTGAAGTTCAACTTACTGACATAAGAAGCTTCAGAATGATGAGTCTAAACTTCTTTTGTGCAAAATGCGACGAGAATAACTACACGGTTTCTGTGGGCTAGACTGCAAAGTTAACTCTCCACTATCTATTCGTGTTCTTTATTCAACATTTTCATCCCTTCCGTTTCTACTCACGAGACTGGCAAAGAGCCGGAGAAGCTTTTTTACTTTATTTTTAATTTGATTTCTTCAAAATCCAACACTATTTTTCCTGTCCTGAAAAAGTATTAGTCACCAAGGAATGATTGACCCTAGCTTTTCTCTAATTGTCTGTGTTCGTACTTATTCCGCGGCACTGAGCTTCTAGCACCTCTATTTTAACCAAGATCACTTTTCATCGCGCACTTTTTATTCAAGAAAATTGCCGCCAACATTGCTGTGTGTCAATGAAATCTCACCGCATAAAAAAAGTTACAGAGATTTATCGTGGCTAAACGACGTAAAACATGCGAGGGCACTAGACTGGTGCAGTGTAGGTTGGTTTTCACTACCAAACACAACGGAAATTATCTTTATGGTCAAAGGTCAAAAGTTGAGGCGTCTCACATACCCCCTAATTTTTCGATTTTCCCTGTGAAGTAGTGTTTCCGCAGTAAACAAATACACACTAGAAGCGTTAGCTGCATTGGAAGAAACACGTAATCAGTCAGAAGGTGTTAAGCGTAGATTTTATTTCATTCACGAGCTTATCCCACGCTGGCCTTAGTGAGCAAAAGTACTTGGGGCATGGCGTAATATGCGGGAAATAGAAAAACCATCGTTTTTTGACCCGACAGAGGAACTTTCAAGGAAGGATAAATGAGCGAAAGAACTCTGACCCCGAAGTTCACTGTTAGCGGGCGTCGCTAAGCCATGATAGGTTATTTCCAAACTAAATAGGAAGAAGGTTTCGTCTTTCAGTAAACTTAAACGCCTCATAGTGATCACGGCGATTATGTAAGCGTGTATCAACGGGAAGGGGCCACAAAAAGTGGTGATAAATTTAGTTGAAAATTCCTAAACCGTAATTACTGAAAACACGTATAATGACGGCCCGCAGGAAATTTATAAATTTTGTGATAACACGTATACTGCCTAAAGCAAGTTTCGTGCATTTTCTTCTCAATGCCTCTCCCTGCTCTTGCAACTACAAGAAGTGTTCTGGCATGCGTGCGAGACGAGAGGGAATCACTTAAAGCAAAGTTAGCCTAGTTAGTATTTAGTTCAGCAGCCCCGTGTCAAAAACTAGAACCAAAATAAAATACACCCGAAAAAAGAATTGCACTGCACAGACCTAATGAAGCGTTTACCGAAAGGCTAAATTCTATTAATTAAATTCTATACTGTATATAAATTAACTTAGTAATTAGTAATTAAATTCTATATATTAATTTACTATTTCCATGTCCTGTGTGAACCCTTTTAAACTGATATTAAAGACCTCATCGGAGAACACGGCGTTGACCTGCACTATCATAAAAGAAAGCGTGCAGAGTGGGTCAGAGAAATAACTCAAGTTACCGACATTCTATACTCCGTTTCATACATCAGGTGCAACGCAGCGAAAGCTACGCAAATAGTCCGCAAGAAAAAAAAACAGTAGGCGTATCACTACGCGCTCGTTCTGTAGGCAAGTGGGTCCTGCCGAAACGGGCTCTATTCCGAGCATACACGTTTGCAATAACTTGCTTCGCATGCCTAGACATCACAAAGCGGATCTTATAGAAAAAATGCGCACCAAAAAACCATTTTCTCAAAAAGAGATGCGCAGCGTGGAGAGCACAGCCAGTGCCATCTGGTGGCACAGCTGGCAAGGTTGCAGGGAAGCGAAACGCGGCACGAACAAAAACGACATAAAGAAAACATACAAATTAGCCAAATCCGACCTTTTCTCCCTAAAAAAGGTGCTTTTTATGAAGTTGATGGCAAATGTAAAATGTATTAAGCTTGCAGACAAAGCAACTATTATTTTCTCTCGTCAAGAGCAGGCACTATATTTTATCGCGGATGCGGAGAGCGCCAACAAGAGCTGTAGCTTTGGTAGTGTTGCACTTGATGTATGAAACGGAGTATAGTGAAAATTAAGAAGAGGAAATGGACATGGGCAGGACATGTAGTGCGAAGAGAGAATAACCGATGGTCGCTTAGGGTAACAAACTGGATTCCAAGGGAAAGAAAGCGTAGCAGGGGGCGGCAGAAAGTTAGGTGGGCGGATGAGATTAAGAAGTTCGCAGGGGTGAAGTGGATGCAGCTAGCACAGAACCGGGTCAGTTGAAAAATATGGGAGAGGCCTTCGCCCTGCAGTGGGTATAATCAAGCTGATGATGATGATCATAAAATTCGCTGATTCGTCGATGAAGTGTGAAGTTTACGAGGCTTTGGAGCATGGCTGATTGGCAGATGCGATAGCTAATGGTAGGCATACTGGTTACGTGACATGTCAGCACGCTGTGGCGGGCTCGCTGCGCTTGGTTGTTTGTAGGAGTTTCTATATAGTCGGATACAACTCAAAAACGCAGCGGCAAATACCCTTCAAAAAAGATGTCCCCCAGGAAATGGTGTCACACGGGATTGTTATGATGTCGCTGTTATAATGCATTAATAATGAGCGTGTCTGCTGTTCACCTCTGATTTGGCGATAAGAGATTCATTGCGACGGCATCAGAAAGGGTTCTCGACATTGAGTGAAAAGCCTTATTTGAAGGGCATTCATCGCTGCATTCAAGTGCTCTGCCTGACCATAAACATCTCCACGTATCATACAGAGCCAAGATGTCTCTATTTGAGCGTATGTCCGCAGCAGTGAGAAAACCTCTGCAAGTGGAGAGGGCGAACACGGAAGTGTGCTGCTGAAAATGGAGCGTCGCCGATTGCACAAGGTATGCGTATGCAATGACGAAGAACGAGAGGCAAGTCGACTGGATACGTGGTTTCAATGCTATCGCGTTCTATAAATTTTCCTGTCCTTCGTGCTCACCCGCTCGTCAGCGTTTCCTTCTACAGATTATGGGGGATAAGCTATTTTCCGCCCTCACTGCCCGGTCCCACAGTCTTCATAGTTGATGCATCATTCAGCATGGCTCTCTCACCTGAGACAGAACGGCGATCTGCAAAATTTTCTTCATCGCTGGTGCCCCTTCCCCCACCAAGTGCAGGTCGGCGTCGCCGTCCGAGAACTGCTTAAGCTTCAGCGCCCGCTCGACAAAAGGAGCGCATGCGTTGCGGATTATCAGGGCCGCGCTCAGGTAGGTCTCCATGGCCTTGCGGTAAAGGCGGATAGCGCTGGCGAACTGCTTCTTGTTGTCCTCCGCGTTGGCCTGGTTGGACAGGTCAACGGCCGCCTCGATGTCGCTGACGAACGTCGCCGGGATCACCATGGCGGTGGCCTGGATGGACCACACGACGACGATAGCAGTCAGGTTCTACAGTACACGTGGCTCTCTACTCACGTGCAAACAAAACTTCGTTCTTCACGCCCCGATCTGTTCGCGCTGCAGTAGCGTATGCCAAGCGACGCAGGAGCAGGCGAAAAGGCCGGCGCAAGTCCATTTTCTTGTCCTTTTCAACGCGACAGCTTTAAAAGCATCGTTCCTTATAAAAATATTGCAGACTGCATTTACGTCTCCTTAAGAACGGAAATGATGAAAGCCACTTTACAGGACTGTTTCCATTAACTTTATCATCATTTTAATTTCTGCTATCATCATCACGACCATCGCTTCTAGCGCCAGTAATGGCTGGGCGATGGTCGTGATGATGATAGTAGGAATTAAAATTATGATAAAGTTAATGGAAACAGTCCTGTAAAGTGGCTTTCATCATTTCCGTTCTTAAGGAGACGTAAATGCAGTCTGCAATATTTTTATAAGGAACGATGCTTTTAAAGCTGTCGCGTTGAAAAGGACAAGAAAATGGACTTGCGCCGGCCTTTTCGCCTGCTCCTGCGTCGCTTGGCATACGCTACTGCAGCGCGAACAGATCGGGGCGTGAAGAACGAAGTTTTGTTTGCACGTTGTGGGATTCGGGCTTGCTGCGGCTGCCCTTTGCGCGGCCGCCGCCCGCTTCCCAGTTGTTCTCCCCGTTCCCTTTCTCCCGCCTGAGGCGGCGGAGAGGGGCTCGAGCGACTTGTCACTGTCGTTCGGGCCACAGCTCCGCCCTGGCGTCCCAGTGACTGTTCTCATTGGCGCCTTTTGGCGGGAACACGGCACCGCTTCGACAGCCGCGCTCGCGCGACTGTCCGAGCGGAGCTCAGAGAGGGAGACCCCTCCGAGACATCGCAAGGTGCGTACGCAACTGTTCTTGTCTGCCGGCCTTTGTCCGCGCAGACCAGTGTGTACTCGAGTTCGTCTGCTCCGGGTCTTACCTGAGAGCGAAGCTCGAGCCTGTCGATCGTGATCCAACGATCCGCGACAGGCGTACCTTGCGGTGGTTGCCCAATCTCTCTCAAAGGAACCCTTTGGTTACTGCGAGAGAGAGATCACAGCACGCCCTTGCGTGCTTGCGGCGCGCACTCCGTGTCACTTCGTGTGCGCAGGGGAGCCTAGCTCCTCGCGCGCTCCCTTGACACGGTGACTGCGTATGTGTGTGTATGTGCGTTTTGTATATATGTGTATGTGTGTGCGTACGTGCGTGTATGTGCGTTTGTAAATATGTGTGTGCGTATGTGCGTTTGTAAATATGTGTATGTGTGTGCGCGCGCGTGTGTGTGTGTGTGTGTGTGTGTGTGTGCCGCTGGAGGATGGCGTTTCAATAAACGTCTCCTTTGTGAACTTGGAGGTTTGTGTCCTTGCAGCGCAGTGCTCTCCTTCCTTTGGAGGTTGAGTGCGCGCTGCAGTGTTTCAGTGTGCGCGTGGTGACGGCTGATCGGGGCTTCGGCTCGCGCGACGCTCGAACCCGCGGTGGTTGGTGGCCTATGACCACGTAGAAACCACAACTGGCGCCCAACGTGAATTGTCCTTGGCTCCATGAGTCGTTGGACAGCACATCGGCCGAGCCGGTCGCCTTGACGATCAAGCTCATGCGTCATGCCTGCCGCCCCCTGCGCGGCACTCGGCAAAGGCACTGAAACACGCTACATGGTTCTTCGGACCACCCTGCGGTGCGACCGTTGACCATATGCCTCCGCTGTTTCAGCTTTACGCCGTTGCGGAAGCAATGTGCGCGACGCCGCCGCTGCCGGCATCTCCGCACAACAGCACCCGTACCCCGCTTGCAGTCATTTCTGTTCGGGGAACGGCGAGGCGTCGACCGGGCTCCCTCTGGAAACCGGACCGAAAGCGCGCTCAGTTGGCTGATGCGGCTCCTTGAACTTGCGAGCCGGCTGGCGCGCCATTCTCTTGGTACAGCATTTCGACTTTTCGGTGCAGTATCTACAGGGGAGAACGAACGTGGTAGCTGACGCGCTATCCCGTGCCCCACTCGCCCGCGGCGGCGTCTTTACGGACGGCGGGCGAAGGGGGCGAAACAGCGGACGAGCCGCAGATCGGCACGGAGGGGACGCCCGCAGACGGGTTCCCCATTCCGCTATCCGGGTAAGCAGCGCTTCGCAAAGCAGGCGAGGGTGAAAGCTCTTTGTGAGCACATCTGAGACGCCGATGCCAGCGGAAGTTTTGCTGCGAACCTGCGGGGGGACGAAACCAGGCTCTCCTTTGAGATGACTGGGATCGTTTTCAGCCATGAAGAGCTACGACGGTCCAGCAGAATGACCCGTTTTGTCGCGATGTCAGCGACGGTCTCTGGGAGACGAAGCGCCGTTACGCTGCTTGTATTGCAGCGGGCGCAGCGCCGTTACGCTACTTGTATTGAGCGGGCGCAGGGGGGCACGAGCCAGCGTGTGTCGCGGCGTGCCCCGGGGATTCATATTTGCTGGGCCATGACGGGCTCGCGCTGAAATACATAGCCACGGATGATGAGTCCATGAACCATTTGAAGTGGCTATTCCCCAATGTCTGAGCGGCGCTCTATTGCGTTCTCTCACGACAAACCATTGGCTGGTCATCTGAGTGGCTCCAAGGTTTCAAGAAACCGAGTCAATCGGTGACTGCAGCCGGCATGAAGCGCGACATTTTCCGCTTTTGCCGTTCCTGCCACGTCTGTCAAATGGAGAAGTCAAGGGGTGGCAAGCCACCGGGCATGACGAAACCAACTGACAGTGTGCGTCCGTGGCAGATGGCCACCTGCGATTTCATGGGGCATTTCCCCAGTAACAAGCAGGGGCTCATTGCTGGAGAATCCCCCTATGGGGAAAGCCAGCCGTGCCTACGTTGCAGACCTGGAGGCCTATGCGTAACGGTCTGACGAGCTTGCGCTGGTGCCCATTGTCACCACAGGCAAGTGCCAAGGCACACCCGATGCAGTGGAACGCAGCCGTGCCCCGCACCGGTACAAGGTGAGGCGACGTTCACCTGTGTGATTGATGCCGGACGGCGGGCCTTTTCCGCAACCGAAGGCATACCGCTTCACCGAGCGAGCTTGCTCGTTCAACCCTACCCGGAAGCAAGGTTGGTCTCTACCTTTTCTAGCTCGCTCAGTTCCAGCCTTTGTATTTTATTTTGTTTTTGTGTCTCTTCACATTTTTCGCTTTCTTCTGTTTTTGTTATTGCTTCCTATCTTGTAAATATTGTACAGTGAGTGCCTTCTTTTGTACAGCGCGTCTTCTCTCCTCTTTCTTCTTGAAATCGCGAGGGTTGCTCATTAGCAGTCCCGACGCGCGGCTTTTCGGTGTGTGTGGAAATGAAGTTGGGGCCGTTTGGGGACGGGGAGCATGGACGATGCCCCTTTCACCCAAGGCCGCCGTGGTTACGAAGGTGCTCGGGACAGGTTCGCCGCGGAAGGTCGGCATCACCCTTTGGTGTGTGAGTGGCTGTGCGTGTGCGTGCCTGGGCGTGGAGGCGACGACGTCGCGCCATGTGTGTTTGCCGGCGTGTGCGGAGCGCGGTGGAAAGGAAGCCCCGCGCGGTCTTCCCATGTGCGCCTTGGATCGCCACGGAGTCACGGACTTTCAACGCCTGGGGCCCCTTCGGCGTGTTCGCTGCTCCTGCACCTAACCTGCACCACCACCGACCGAGATCTTTTGCAGCCAAGGATGAACGTTGGCCACCCAGAAGTCAACGAGCGGTGAGTCACCGCAGGCTCCCAGAGCTGCACCGACGAACTTTGAACTTCTCTACATAGTTGTGTTTGTACATAGTTGTGTTTGTACATAGTGGTGTTTGTACATAGTTGTTCTGTACATAGTTGTGTTCTGTACATTATTCTGTTCTGTACATAGTCGTTGTTACTTAGCCTCCGGAACTTTGTACATTATTCTTCATGTCATCTTGTTCATTTTTTTGTGCGCCTTGCTAATGTTTGTCTTTCTTGAGTGTCTGTCTTTTCGAGATCTTTCTTGCTGGAACTGAAGTGTAGTTGACTTGTTGCGTGAGGATAGCATTCTTTTCCTCATGCTGGGGACCTGCCGCGTGCTTTCACTGATGGGTAGGAGGGCAATTAAGGAGAGGAGGATGTGGGATTCGGGCTTGCTGCGGCTGCCCTTTGCGCGGCCGCCGCCCGCTTCCCAGTTGTTCTCCCCGTTCCCTTTCTCCCGCCTGAGGCGGCGGAGAGGGGCTCGAGCGACTTGTCACTGTCGTTCGGGCCACAGCTCCGCCCTGGCGTCCCAGTGACTGTTCTCATTGGCGCCTTTTGGCGGGAACACGGCACCGCTTCGACAGCCGCGCTCGCGCGACTGTCCGAGCGGAGCTCAGAGAGGGAGACCCCTCCGAGACATCGCAAGGTGCGTACGCAACTGTTCTTGTCTGCCGGCCTTTGTCCGCGCAGACCAGTGTGTACTCGAGTTCGTCTGCTCCGGGTCTTACCTGAGAGCGAAGCTCGAGCCTGTCGATCGTGATCCAACGATCCGCGACAGGCGTACCTTGCGGTGGTTGCCCAATCTCTCTCAAAGGAACCCTTTGGTTACTGCGAGAGAGAGATCACAGCACGCCCTTGCGTGCTTGCGGCGCGCACTCCGTGTCACTTCGTGTGCGCAGGGGAGCCTAGCTCCTCGCGCGCTCCCTTGACACGGTGACTGCGTATGTGTGTGTATGTGCGTTTTGTATATATGTGTATGTGTGTGCGTACGTGCGTGTATGTGCGTTTGTAAATATGTGTGTGCGTATGTGCGTTTGTAAATATGTGTATGTGTGTGCGCGCGCGTGTGTGTGTGTGTGTGTGTGTGTGTGTGCCGCTGGAGGATGGCGTTTCAATAAACGTCTCCTTTGTGAACTTGGAGGTTTGTGTCCTTGCAGCGCAGTGCTCTCCTTCCTTTGGAGGTTGAGTGCGCGCTGCAGTGTTTCAGTGTGCGCGTGGTGACGGCTGATCGGGGCTTCGGCTCGCGCGACGCTCGAACCCGCGGTGGTTGGTGGCCTATGACCACGTAGAAACCACAACGTGAGTAGAGAGCCACGTGTACTGTAGAACCTGACTGCTATCGTCGTCGTGTGGTCCATCCAGGCCACCGCCATGGTGATCCCGGCGACGTTCGTCAGCGACATCGAGGCGGCCGTTGACCTGTCCAACCAGGCCAACGCGGAGGACAACAAGAAGCAGTTCGCCAGCGCTATCCGCCTTTACCGCAAGGCCATGGAGACCTACCTGAGCGCGGCCCTGATAATCCGCAACGCATGCGCTCCTTTTGTCGAGCGGGCGCTGAAGCTTAAGCAGTTCTCGGACGGCGACGCCGACCTGCACTTGGTGGGGGAAGGGGCACCAGCGATGAAGAAAATTTTGCAGATCGCCGTTCTGTCTCAGGTGAGAGAGCCATGCTGAATGATGCATCAACTATGAAGACTGTGGGACCGGGCAGTGAGGGCGGAAAATAGCTTATCCCCCATAATCTGTAGAAGGAAACGCTGACGAGCGGGTGAGCACGAAGGACAGGAAAATTTATAGAACGCGATAGCATTGAAACCACGTATCCAGTCGACTTGCCTCTCGTTCTTCGTCATTGCATACGCATACCTTGTGCAATCGGCGACGCTCCATTTTCAGCAGCACACTTCCGTGTTCGCCCTCTCCACTTGCAGAGGTTTTCTCACTGCTGCGGACATACGCTCAAATAGAGACATCTTGGCTCTGTATGATACGTGGAGATGTTTATGGTCAGGCAGAGCACTTGAATGCAGCGATGAATGCCCTTCAAATAAGGCTTTTCACTCAATGTCGAGAACCCTTTCTGATGCCGTCGCAATGAATCTCTTATCGCCAAATCAGAGGTGAACAGCAGACACGCTCATTATTAATGCATTATAACAGCGACATCATAACAATCCCGTGTGACACCATTTCCTGGGGGACATCTTTTTTGAAGGGTATTTGCCGCTGCGTTTTTGAGTTGTATCCGACTATATAGAAACTCCTACAAACAACCAAGCGCAGCGAGCCCGCCACAGCGTGCTGACATGTCACGTAACCAGTATGCCTACCATTAGCTATCGCATCTGCCAATCAGCCATGCTCCAAAGCCTCGTAAACTTCACACTTCATCGACGAATCAGCGAATTTTATGATCATCATCATCAGCTTGATTATACCCACTGCAGGGCGAAGGCCTCTCCCATATTTTTCAACTGACCCGGTTCTGTGCTAGCTGCATCCACTTCACCCCTGCGAACTTCTTAATCTCATCCGCCCACCTAACTTTCTGCCGCCCCCTGCTACGCTTTCTTTCCCTTGGAATCCAGTTTGTTACCCTAAGCGACCATCGGTTATTCTCTCTTCGCACTACATGTCCTGCCCATGTCCATTTCCTCTTCTTAATTTTCACTATACTCCGTTTCATACATCAAGTGCAACACTACCAAAGCTACAGCTCTTGTTTGCGCTCTCCGCATCCGCGATACGAGAGAAAATAATAGTTGCTTTGTCTGCAAGCTTAATACATTTTACATTTGCCATCAACTTCATAAAAAGCACCTTTTTTAGGGAGAAAAGGTCGGATTTGGCTAATTTGTATGTTTTCTTTATGTCGTTTTTGTTCGTGCCGCGTTTCGCTTCCCTGCAACCTTGCCAGCTGTGCCACCAGATGGCACTGGCTGTGCTCTCCACGCTGCGCATCTCTTTTTGAGAAAATGGTTTTTTGGTGCGCATTTTTTCTATAAGATCCGCTTTGTGATGTCTAGGCATGCGAAGCAAGTTATTGCAAACGTGTATGCTCGGAATAGAGCCCGTTTCGGCAGGACCCACTTGCCTACAGAACGAGCGCGTAGTGATACGCCTACTGTTTTTTTTTCTTGCGGACTATTTGCGTAGCTTTCGCTGCGTTGCACCTGATGTATGAAACGGAGTATAGAATGTCGGTAACTTGAGTTATTTCTCTGACCCACTCTGCACGCTTTCTTTTATGATAGTGCAGGTCAACGCCGTGTTCTCCGATGAGGTCTTTAATATCAGTTTAAAAGGGTTCACACAGGACATGGAAATAGTAAATTAATATATAGAATTTAATTACTAATTACTAAGTTAATTTATATACAGTATAGAATTTAATTAATAGAATTTAGCCTTTCGGTAAACGCTTCATTAGGTCTGTGCAGTGCAATTCTTTTTTCGGGTGTATTTTATTTTGGTTCTAGTTTTTGACACGGGGCTGCTGAACTAAATACTAACTAGGCTAACTTTGCTTTAAGTGATTCCCTCTCGTCTCGCACGCATGCCAGAACACTTCTTGTAGTTGCAAGAGCAGGGAGAGGCATTGAGAAGAAAATGCACGAAACTTGCTTTAGGCAGTATACGTGTTATCACAAAATTTATAAATTTCCTGCGAGCCGTCATTATACGTGTTTTCAGTAATTACGGTTTAGGAATTTTCAACTAAATTTATCACCACTTTTTGTGGCCCCTTCCCGTTGATACACGCTTACATAATCGCCGTGATCACTATGAGGCGTTTAAGTTTACTGAAAGACGAAACCTTCTTCCTATTTAGTTTGGAAATAACCTATCATGGCTTAGCGACGCCCGCTAACAGTGAACTTCGGGGTCAGAGTTCTTTCGCTCATTTATCCTTCCTTGAAAGTTCCTCTGTCGGGTCAAAAAACGATGGTTTTTCTATTTCCCGCATATTACGCCATGCCCCAAGTACTTTTGCTCACTAAGGCCAGCGTGGGATAAGCTCGTGAATGAAATAAAATCTACGCTTAACACCTTCTGACTGATTACGTGTTTCTTCCAATGCAGCTAACGCTTCTAGTGTGTATTTGTTTACTGCGGAAACACTACTTCACAGGGAAAATCGAAAAATTAGGGGGTATGTGAGACGCCTCAACTTTTGACCTTTGACCATAAAGATAATTTCCGTTGTGTTTGGTAGTGAAAACCAACCTACACTGCACCAGTCTAGTGCCCTCGCATGTTTTACGTCGTTTAGCCACGATAAATCTCTGTAACTTTTTTTATGCGGTGAGATTTCATTGACACACAGCAATGTTGGCGGCAATTTTCTTGAATAAAAAGTGCGCGATGAAAAGTGATCTTGGTTAAAATAGAGGTGCTAGAAGCTCAGTGCCGCGGAATAAGTACGAACACAGACAATTAGAGAAAAGCTAGGGTCAATCATTCCTTGGTGACTAATACTTTTTCAGGACAGGAAAAATAGTGTTGGATTTTGAAGAAATCAAATTAAAAATAAAGTAAAAAAGCTTCTCCGGCTCTTTGCCAGTCTCGTGAGTAGAAACGGAAGGGATGAAAATGTTGAATAAAGAACACGAATAGATAGTGGAGAGTTAACTTTGCAGTCTAGCCCACAGAAACCGTGTAGTTATTCTCGTCGCATTTTGCACAAAAGAAGTTTAGACTCATCATTCTGAAGCTTCTTATGTCAGTAAGTTGAACTTCAGTAATTGAGAAACGCACTGGCACAAATAAGAAATGATGAAGAAAGGGATAACATGCAAGCGTCCTGTAATGGCGCCATTTGTGCATTCATCATGCTCTTGAGCAGATTTACGTTTACTTCCAAATTTATATTCCTGCAGTTTTATGCACAGTCGATCCCGCGAACTACATACAAATATGTTTCTCATTCTCACCGCTGTTTTCCTTAAGGTTCTTCCTCCGTGGTTCTTGGCGGCTGGAACTGTTACTTCAGGCAAGAAAATCAATTTCGACGACGACATCCAAGGCATCGATCCCACTAAAGAGAAGCTAGCTCAAATCCTGGCGGACCCCAAGGCGAAGGCCGCATCCACCATACTTCTGCATGGTCCACACGGGACGGGTAAATCACTCCTCGTCAAGTCTCTCTACTCCAAGTATCCCGAGAAGTCCATATTCATTGTAGACCTTGATTTGTTCATTATCGGCGGCATCAAGCACGACCCTACCTCGATGACCAGGATGCTCGTTAGGAACTACAGGAAGCACAACTCCTCTGTGCTTGTCCTCGAGGGCTTGGACCAGCTGTGCCTGCCGTACTACACGGATTCCAAGAAACCCGTGGTGGCTGCCGTTAAGGCTGAGCTGCTGGTGTACATGAAGGAGCTGGCCGAGAAAAAAGAGTACAAGGAGGTAGTGATAGCAACGACATTCCGGCCGTGGCTCATCGCGGAAGACATGCGCAACGGCTTCGACGCCAAGATCAACATTCCCATTCCCCAGAACGAGGAGGCACGCAAGGCGATCATTCATGCTGAACTTGCAAAGCTTCGCGTCCCTACCTACCAGGAGAGCGACATCGAGAGCCTGGCCAAAAACACGAATCGCTTCTCGCGCTACCAGCTGCTGCGCATCATTCGCTGCGCACTGGCTCGCAACTTCAGCAACATCGAGGGAATCGAGATGGAGGAGGATGCAGAGAGACTGAGCCACATGACCAAGGAGGACATGGACAAGGTGGCTCCGCTCTTCACGGCCGACCTGAGCGAGGATGATGAACGCAAGCACCAGGAGTTTATCGCGGCCAATCCGACGGTCAGTTAATGACTGGCGGCGATATATGCTAGCGTACAGTACTGTGCAGCGCATGATGAACGGCTGAAGAAGCACCAAAATTGTAGCAGATTCGTTTTGATAGACATTGCGAATAAATACGTAGCCACACATAACGCGAACATAATGCGACATTCAGTGCAATGTTTTCTCCCGAAGAAGCTGCAGCACATTGCAAAGTTATTGCGAGCTGATCTCAACTTACCAGAAGAATTTCTGAATAGGCGAATGCCTGAATGCTTGCGCATTTTAAACAGAAATCTTCGCTTACATCTGACGGTTCAACGATAACTTGGCGTGGGCAGTCTTGAATTTTAGCAAGCCAATGACATCTGTGACAAGCCATTTCTTAAGCTTTTTATCGGCAAATAGTATTATTATGGCAGCGCATGTCCATGTGCAGTTTTCATCATGGGCATCATCCGCAAATCCTGGTGAATAAAATTGTTTCCAAGTGAACGGTTTTCCGATTCATCCAATCGAAGCAAGCCTTCCAATGAACTGAAAATGAGCTCAGTTGGCGTTGCAAAGTAGACGCCTGCAATTCTATATTACCTTAACACATGAGTTTATATTCTGGCAAATATTTTTATCTCTGCTGTATCTTCGACCGCATTTTGATTTAAAAGCCGCTGAGCTAGCTAGCAATTTCAGTGCCGGTTACGGGCAACGCAGTCGTTTGCAGTGCGCTTCGAATGAACTGTCGCGGAAGCAGATATGTACAGGATTTTTCTAGTGCTGGTGGAATCTATAGAGAGGGACCGGGCTATGCTTCGGTATCTCGGCGTGTTCACGGAAACTCGTATCTATGAATACAAGGAACACAATGTGCTCTCCTGGGAAAACGTACTACCAGAGGAGAAAAAGTTTATTTAAATGACGATGGTTGGTCCTGTAGTACCTGAGAGGGCCCTTAGACGTCCAAGAGCGCTCTGACCTCCGCTCCTTGGTTAACCCTGTTGATTAGCTCGAGATGTTTGAGTTAGCTGCTGCTCTTGGAGGATACTGTACATGCTATGAAGCGTGTCATGATTACGATCTAATATATCGTTGCGGGTAAACCATATGGCAGGAAGATGGTTTAAACATGAGGGGTTGCAATTAAGCTTCGCCTTTTACCATCAGAACGCCTGATCGCGCATTCACTAGGTCTGATTTTATTCAGCTTGAACGAGGGAGCCTTCACGGCCAATGAAGAGCGTGTCTGAGTCGACTTCCACTCCACTGAAATAAAATTTTATTTTACGCTCAATTACTTTCCTTTGGTTACCCAGTAACTTCCTTGAGGAATTTAACATCAATTCGAGCATTTCGACCCGTTCCTGAATTTTAAAGTTCCACCGGGATTTGTTACTCACTCCTAATGTAACGGGTGCTTTAGGCCAACGACAATAATGCGACGCGCGACCCTTAAAGACATCGCGTTAAAGTCTTGTGAATTCGTCTGTTGAAGCGGTATATAAAAAACCGCTGCTGTCACGATGTATTGGTGGGAGGCGCAGAATGTCTCACTGATTTGAGGTGCATCAATATGTGCACACGAGCTGTTTCTTTTTATTGCAGATACTTTGCCCATTTAAAGAAAGGAATCTCTGTCAAGGACGGTCCGTTGAGTGTCACGGAGTCGCGGATTCTTCTGTCGATTCGTTCTGCACAACACCCAACAGTTCTTATCGTCATCCCATGCATAAAGTTCGTCGCTTATCAGTTGTTCGTCATATACTAGCTTTGCTTTTACTTTATCACCAGGTAGACTACCCTTGCTTTTGCTTTATCGCTAGGTTGGCTATCGACCTCGACGGACTGCCAGTTTTTTTTTTCCTTTTCTGCAGTGTAGCGTGTAAGTGATGGGGAGATACCGACTCTTCAGAATCATTGAGTTTTGAACAATTTTGGAAGAGTGAACGTTTTGCGTCGTAATTAAACAAGCAAAAGATGACGGGCCGAGGCCGTTGGTTGTGAGGCTTATCAATTCGATGAATGCGTTCGACCGAGCTAGTTTCTTCACATATTTCTGGATTATTTTTTCTTCTAAATCAGCTCGTGATTAGTCCAGGCTTTCTTTTATACAGAACACTACGACGTTTTTCCAGAGCCTGCGATACTTTCATTCCTTTTTTTTTTTGTTCAGCTAAGGTCTTTTCAAATGTTTTACTGGTTCTTCAATTTGCCGTATTCTTTCTTTGCTAGCTTCGCACAATTCCAGAAGCTCGTCTAATTTGATAGTTCTGAGCTATCTCGGAGAGTAATGAATCAAGAAACTTGCTGGTTTCTTTCATCTATTTGAGCTCAACAATAATAATATCCAATGCCTCCTTTTACTTGGAGTGGAATTAGGTTGAATATCAACCCACACGAGAATCAAGAGAACTGGTTGATTGATAGACAATATTGATAGACACTTTCCTCACAATTAAAAGTTATCAGAAAACTGCACTTGTCTCACGATGTGCCACAAACACACATCTATAAATTGTGAATGAAAGCAAGCTACACCCAATAAAAAAATAAAACAGATTCTTTCACTGGAAGCAATCCTTCACCACCAACAACGTAGCGAACAAGCATGACATGTGAGACAGCAGCACCCGGCGACAGCAGCGCCACCGCATCTTGCTTACGTCACTGATCGGTGTTGGTGTACGTTCGCTTTCTGATTTTTTTTTATTCCTCCATTTGTCGTCTCCCGTCCACGACCACTGATTTGTATTTTTTTTGTGTGTTCTACAATGGGGGGGGGGGGAGGGGGGGCTCTTTTACGGTTAGCCAATTTGCATTATCGGCTGACGTGAGTGGTGTATAGAATTGCCTCTGAATAAAGTGCAAAAGACCCGCAAGCCCATCGATATCTACAAAGCGGGACTAACAAAATAATATCGCCGATAGGGTCAAAATCGTAGATTCCTCAGTTTACTTCTGCTTTCGTAACCGCCAGGTCCTTATACGGGAAAGGAGGAAGGTGGGAATGAAAGCATAAAAGTGTCGTAGTGGAGGGCTTCGGAGCAATTTTGACCACCTGAGAATCTTTAACGAGCACAGACTAGCACAACACATGGATGCCTCTCCGCTTCGCCTCCATCGAAACGAAACAACAGACTTGTTCAAAAAGAACTGAAAGGCAGGTACTCTTCCCCCGGAATGGACACACGCAAAAGTCATCTTCATTCCCAAACCAGGCAAATCACTAGAGATAACCAACCTCCGACCAATCTCTCTCACATCATGCATGGCCAAATTTTTCGAGCATGTAATCCTTAACAGATTACACAACCACATGTGTACTCGAAATCTCTTGCCACACACGAGGCTGGGATTCAGAAGCCACTTATCCACACAAGACATCATGCTTAAAATTTCTGAAGAAATTCTACATCCGCCATCTAAAAAACAGCGCGAACAAACGGGGACGAAAGGAAGAAACCAACTCGCCCGCTTTGGATGATCTATCACCAACTCGCCCGCTTAACTATCCTGTTGAATCTACATCCGCAGCATCGAAACCATACGAGAGCCTTACTGGCTCTGGACCTTACCAAAGCATTTGATAATATACAAAATGACTCAATCCAGCCTAGAGGTAGGAAAACGCACCCACTCATATATCGCAGCCTTTCTCCGCGACCGCAGCGCGGAACTCCAACTCGGTCCTACAGAATCCCCCACCTTCTCTCTAGGCAATCGCGGAACACCCCAGGAATCAATCCTCTTCCCCCTACTATTTAACATCACCCTCATCCCAATCGCCCACAAACTAACACAAATCCCAAACCTCTCCCGCACCCTCTATGCGGATGACGGGAAAAGTAGGAAACATAGAGGACACTATTGAACTAGGAGTGGACGTAGTGGCAACGCATGCAGCATCCATCGGCCTAGCGTGGTCCCCCACTAAATCCGAACTCCTGTTGCTCCACCCTAACCGCCGCTTTACCAAGTAAAAACATGCCTCCATACACATCACCATAGATGGGCTCCAAGTACCCGAGGTCAGCATACTTCGAGTTCTGGGCATGTTCCTGCAAAACAATGAACTCAACACAGAAACTATCCTGAAACTGACTATCACCACCCATCAAACTATCAGACTCACGAAACGAATAGCGGACAGGCACAGAGGCATGCGAGAGCACGATCTCCGGCGCCTTGTACAGGCATTCGCCATCAGCTGAATGTTCTATTCACTCCCGTATCTCTATCTTACAAAGGCAGAAACGGAGAAAGTGGGCGCACTTATTCGCCAGGCATACAAAACAGCACTTCACCTCCCGAAACATACTTCTACCAACGCCTCCTAAACATGGGAATACACAACACAATCCAAGAAATAGTGGAAGCTCACCGTACTGCCCAGATCAACAGACGTTTCTCCACAGAGACGGGCAGGTTCAGTCTCGACGCGCTAAAACTCCAACCAATTGGTCCACCTGCTGAAAACAGTCATCTTGTCCCCCAACACATCCGGGACACCCTTATACCGTACAACCCCTAACTAAAAATATGCACCCTGTTCACAACAAGGCACGACGTGGAGCTCGAGCCAAGACGTTACACAAAGCCCACGCGACTGACACCTAAGCGGCCTACGTAGATGCGGAAGAATGCAGTCACCCAACAGCATATGTCTTCAGTGTGATTTCTTATAACTTCAATCACATAGTTTCTGCCTCTGTCAAAACAAAAACATCGACAGACGTCGAAGAGGCAGCCATAGTGCTAGCCATCTCCTCTCCCATTGCCACACTCATTTACAGCGATTCTAAACCGCCATTCAAAATTTCGCAAGAGGAAAAATACATCCAGTCGCCCATCAAATCTTAACCTCTGGCTCCACAGCTCCCCAACCCATTCACATCGTTTGGGTACCAGGTCATGCAGGCAACCCCGGTAATTAAGCAGCCCATTCAACTGTTTGGGATAAAGATCTACCAGTCACTGACAGGTGCCCTCACTGTGACACTGCACCTGACGTCTGCGATGTGCGTCACTTGTTGTGGACGTGTCCATCAAAGACTCACATTAGACATTGGATAATCATGAAGGTGGGCCTGCGGTGGAATCGCGATTGTGATTATAAGAAATGGACAATGGACAATCGCTACACTGCCAACCTCTGCGAATACATAAGCGCAACTGGACTTCACTCCTTTTAACTTTCTATCTCCTGCACCCCATTCCCCTTTTCTCAACTTATGCCTTGTGGCAAACTTTTCGAAAAAAAAACTGCTCGAGCGCACGTCAACCGAGCGGGGCATACCAAAGACTGGGGAAGCACGCGGGACAGACTTCTCACCTATCATGACATAACACTTCACTACCGAGAACAACGACTCCTATATGCTCCAACAAATACCTCTCTATCAAAACCTCATCAAATAATCTGGCGACAGCTACAAGCCAAAACCTTTCCCTTCCCAGCTTGGTTGGCCTCAGCAAATCCGGGCCGGTACGACCCCACGTGCCCTTTATGTGCCGTACCTAGAGCCACCTTCAATCACATAATGTTTTTATGCGAAGATTTTAAGCCACCGCCCAAATGGGGCCACATGGACCAAGAGGGTTGGGAGAAGGTGGTGGTGGTGGTGAAAAACTTTATATTTGGGAGCCTTAAGGGATTACATGCTAATGACGGGTCGGCTCTTGGCTGCGTGTTGTGGCCGGAAGCTGGTGCTTCCCAGCGACACCCAAAGCCCAGTCCGTCAGCCGCTTTTGAACGGCCGGGTCAGAGCGGGACACCGCAGCCTCCCATCGCTCGAGATCGGAGAGTTGCCAAGTGGCTGGAGGGTGGAATTCCGAGCATTTGATCATAATATGCTCAAAATCAGCTTTAGGTGCCCCACACAGGGTGCATTGCGGCGAGAACAGTCCTGGATGGATCAAAGATAAGAAAGCAGGGGATGGGAATGTACAGGACTGAAGTTGGCGCCACGTCACCTGTTGTAGCTTAGTCATAGATTTATGAGGAGGAGGGTAGATGGTTCGTTGATCACGGTAATGGAGAGAGATTTAGTGATAGGATACCATGCGCTCGCGAGCATCGCCCCAGGCAGTGGCAGTCCCTGCTCGGCTGACGTATCCTCGAGCAAAAGAGTGAGCTGCTTCGTTGCCTGGGTGACCCGTGTGAGCGGGCACCCATATTAGTTGAATAGGGTGTTCGGGTGGGGGGAGGGAGGCGAGGAATCGGAACGCTGGTGCAGAGATCCGACCGCGGGCGAAGTTCCGTACGGCGGATTTAGAATCGGTAAAGATGGTTGTGGCTCGGGCGGTAGCTATGGCGAGGGCAACCACCGCCTCCTCCGCCTCCAGGGAAGTGGCGGCAAAAGTTGTATACCGGCCGCGACCAGTTGCAAAGAGTTGGAAACAGCGCTGAGGGCGAACGCTGGGCGGGAGGGGTATGAGGCAACGTCTACGTACACGGTCTCTGGCTGGAAGCCATAGTGTTTGTGAAGAGCTTCTGCGCGTGCCTTGCGGCGAGTGACATGGTGCTCTGGGTGCATATTCTTTGGCAGGGGATGCACCTTAAGAACGCGGTGTATCGCAGGGGGAAGTGTATGTTGTGTAGAGCAGTGACCGGGAGGTGAGAGATGGATGCGAGCAAGGATGTTCCGGCCGGTAAGGGTAGATGATAATCGCTCCAACTGGGCTGAGCGGTGGGCTTCCGTGAGCTCAATTAGGGAGTTATGGATGCCCATGTGAAGAAGGCGTTCATTGGAAGTGTAGCGGGGTAAGTTGAGGGCGGCCTTGTACGCCTGTCGGATAAGGACGTTAACCTTGTCTTCTTCCACCCGCGTGAGGAAAAGGTAGGGGAGCGAGTACACAACACGGCTCAGGACAAATGCCTATACCAGGCGTCTGAGGTCATGCTCGCGCATGCCATGATGACGATTGGCTATGCGGCGAATGAGGCGGATTGTTTGATGAACCATCACCGTCAGCTTAGTGATGGTTGCGGTATTCTTGCCATTGTTTTGTATCAGAATACCAAGAATCCTGATGTTGTCCACTTCTGGTACCCGGGTGTTGTCAATTGTCAAGAAGATGGGGGGAGGAGGGCCTTTGTCTGTACGACATCTAGGAGGTCGGAGTATGAGAAGCTCCGATTTGGTAGGGGAACAAGCCAAGCCGACATTTGCGGCAAAAGATATTACAATGTCTGCTCCGGCCTGTAATATATCTTCCATGGCGCCAATGTTACCTGTGGTGGTCCACAGTGTAATATCATCGGCGTATAAGGAGTGGGACAGGGCAGGGATTTGGTTGAGGGCGTGTGCCATGGGGATAAGGGTAATATTAAAAAGCAGTGGAGAGAGGACAGAACCCTGTGGGGTGCCAATGCTACCGAGTTTGAAAGATGGAGATGAGAGCGAGCCGATGGTGATTTCTGCTGTGCGATGACTAAGAAAGGCGGATATGTACTGGTGGACACGCGAGCCGACTTGAAGCGATGAGAGAGCATCTAAAATGGCTGCGTGACGGACATTATCAAAGGCCTTTGTGAGATCTAGGGCAAGAATTGCTCGGGTGCGCTTTGCGTGGCGGTGGTGAAGGACATCTTCTGACAGTTGCAGCATAACATCCTGTGTGGAGAGATGTGTCTGGAAGCCAACCATTGTGTCAGGGAAGAGGCTGTGGTCATCTATGTGGTTTTGGAGGCGTGCGAGCACAACATGTTCAAAGAGTTTGCCAAGACAGGAAGTTAGAGATATGGGTCGGAGATTCTTGATGTCGAGTGGTTTGCCGGGTTTAGGAATAAATGTGATACGGGCGTGTGTCCACTGGGCCGGAAGGGTTCCCGTGCGCCAGCATTGGTTGAAGAGGTCCGTGACCGCAACGAGAGACGGGTCATCCAAGTTACGAAGCATCTTATTTGTGACTCGGTCCGTCCCCGGAGCTGATGTCGTCCTGAGGCGGTGCATCGCCGCCCTGACTTCAGCATCGAGGGTAGGGTTGGGAGAACCGGTGTAGGAAGGGAGGGGGGTAGAAGGGGTTGTGGTGATGTACTGATCTTTTAAGGTCTGAAGAAGGGCGTCATCGTCTAGGGGAAGCTGATGAATAATGCGGGTAATATTCCTACGCTGCGTGGCCTTGGTGTGCCCAGGATCAATGAGGTAGTGTAAAAGCGACCAGGTGTCTTTAAGGCCTAAATTACCGCTCATGCGGTCACAGACCTGCCCTCACTGCTGGCGAGCGAGGTCCCTTGTATGAGCTTCAATTTATTTCACAAGGTGGGAAATTCGCCGTTTGAGGGTGCGATTATGCTTTTGGGACAGCCAGCGTTTCTGAAGGCTGGCGTGTGCCTCCCACATGTGGAGAAGGCGACTATCCGCAGCCGAAGTGTCCTCTGGTTTCGGGATAGTGGATGTCGCCGACTCCACATCCTGCGTGAGATAATCCACCCAGGCCTCCAAGTCCACAATGGTGTCCGGAGCGTTTTGCCGGATGCGGCGAAATCGATCCCAATCGACCACGCAGGCCCGATTGCGTTTGGGTGGGGTGAAGGAAGAGATGGAGAGCTCGGTGCATAAAATGTAGTGATCACTGCCTAATGAGTGAGTGGTATTAGTCCAGCGGCTTTCTCGAACGCCTTTTGAGAGAGTCAAGTGTGGGCTTCTGTAGCGCTCAACGCTAGATCCGATTCGGGTGGGAAAGGACGTGTCGTTGAGAATAGAAAGCCCTTCGTCCTGAACGAAGGACAAAATTGCCGTACCCTTACGGCAGTTCTTTCGGTAACCCCAGCTGGTATGCCTAGCATTGAAGTAGCCAACCACTAGTAGGGATCCTCCCGCGCTAACTGTGAGGGCTTTCTTGATTGCGCCAATGAGGGGGGCAGGAGGGCTCTTGGGAGGGCTATAGAGGTTGAGAACAAAAAGGGCGTGTGCTTTTCGTGTGTGGGGTAGGAGTTCCAGCAAGAGACCATCCACGTCATCCACCTCAAGAGGGTGTTCGACCGCGGTAAAGTTGCGGTGCACCAACGACGCCACCCTGGATTGAGGCTGGGTGGAGGGCTCGTAAGTAGTATAGTCGCGGAGCTTAACTGAAACAAGCGTCTCCTGCAGCGCTATCACTGCCGGTATCTCGCTAGGGGATAGGGTAGATAAGTGAAGTTGCAGATTATTCCGCTTTGTGCGGAAACCTCTGCAGTTCCACTGCCACACGCTAATTATGTTGGGGTGTGCAGCCATGTTGGGTGCTATCAGTAATAGCTAAAGGGATGGGTAGTACAGTGCAACCTCTGGGGAGAAGCTCACAAACTTGGGTTTGGATTTGAGAAAACGAGGCTTCTTGAGTACTTTGACGCTTCTCAATAGCCTCTAGTCTGTTTTGCGGCGTTCGTCATCCAGTTCTGGGTTTCGGCGCGGAAAGATTGTACCGAGCGTTCCAGGGACTGCATTGCCGTCATAAGGAAGGCAGTCTGGTCTGGCATTGATGGCTCGGAAGGAACTACCCCAGTGGCTATCTTGCGTTTTGTAGGAACGCCACGAGCAGGCGACCTAGCGCGCGAAGAGGACGCGGAGGGGGGAGAGTTTGAAGGAGTTTTGGAAATGGTGGGAGGTGCTTGGGTTTGCAATACTGCAGGGGACTGCTCTCGCCTTAAAAGGAGTTGTACCTGCCGTTTAAGCTCGACAATTTCTTCACACTGTGTTTTTAACTGAGCTTTAAGTTCCGCGTTCTCTCGTTCGAGCGGGGAAGACTGCGGCCTCCGGCTCACCTGTTTCGCGGATTCCTGGACTGTTTGGCGCTGGAGTGGCGGGAAGGACCTCGAGCGGCTTCTGCTGTGGCCATGGCGGGATCCCGTCTTGGAGCGGCTGCGCGTCTTCGAAGACGATCGAAACCGGCTTCTTGATGGTCTAGATGATTTGAGAGTTGTCTCAGGAGGTCGAGCGTCCGAAAGCGTTATCGGCGGGATGGGTTTTTTGGAAGACTTTCCGGAGCGTTCGAAGCGCACTTTGCAGCGTTTGGTCCCCGTGAAGTGGGCGGCTTCACCGCATAAGCTGCATCTGGGTGTGCAGTCCGGCGTTTGCTTGGGTGGATGGGCAACGCCGCAGCGGGAACACAGGTCAGTCGTCTCCTTGGCACAGACGTCGGCACGGTGTCCAGGCTTCCGACAGTTGAAGCAAGATTCAACTTTTGCCTTGAATGCTTAACAAGAATAAATAGTGCCGTAGAAGTTTAGTTGACGCGGTACCTCCGCTGTGTCGATGAACGTGACTAAAACTGACTTGGTCCTGCCGAGCTGCCGGGCGTCGGCGATGGTGAAGTACTTGCTCTGATTAAGGGCCACAAGGTCTTGGAAGATTTCATCTTGCGTCTGATTGTAGACGGCTTTGTAAATAATGCCTCTTACGGCGTTGTCGCGGGCCGCGACATAAGCTTTCAGGGGGTACATCTGTTCGTTGAGGCGAAGTCCTTGCATGCGGACAAACTGTTTCATTCGAGTTTCAGAAGGTGTGCTCACCGTGAAAGAGTTGTGCGGGTTGATGCGCAACTTGTCGTTGATTCTCGCTTCGTGGTAGTCGACTACTGCTTCAGCACAGATCAGAGGCAGAAGTGCACCTCCATTTATTAGGCGAAGATCCAAGCCCCCGCCCGGTCGGAAAACAACCTTCTAGTCCGATGTCGGCAACCGGGGAAGAGGAGCATGCCTTTTCAGCTTGAGAGTGGAAGTCTTGCCTTTCGGCGCGGAAGCAAGGTTATCCAAACTTGTCGAGGCTTCAGGAGACGCGGACGCGCCGCTGTCCGAGGCTTGCTTCAGGTTGGGGTAGAGCTTGTTCCGGGCTCGCACCGCACCGGTCCAACGAGGATCGTTTTTACTGCTTCATCTTTCAAGATGGAAGTTGGTGTAAAAGGAGAAGATATTTCACCAGGTGAATTTCATAACGATCTTCGTTGGGTTGGGAGATTGCGGTCTCCAGCTCGGACCCAGTAGCGCAAAAGATGCTGGTTGACTGGGCTGAAGCGGTCGTTGCCAGGCAGGACCGCCAGGTGGCTGCCGGAGCATACGGACGCAGTAACTTTAACGGACACGTCTCACGTCGGCTCCGGAGTTTACTCTTTTGTGCGTTTTTTTTACCATAATAGACCAAAATTGCTGTAAACAGTTTGTGAAGGTGTTGTGCACCTTTTACACACACTTTTCTGGACTTTCGAGCCCGAATTCTGTGCTAGACACGGATCGGCAGACGCTTCGCTGGGCCTCGCAGTAGGCCTAGCTGGAAATCGCCGCGCCTAGGCTAGGCTAGGCCTAGCCTCACAGTGCGCACATGGCTTAACCAAATGCCGAGTCTGCCTGCAGCAGCAGGGTATACCAAGTCGCCGGAGAAGCAATCTCGCTTGAAGAATTCGCCACGGATCCTAGATGGACCAGGGCCCTCGCAGCTCGTAAACTGGCCCACCCAGCCCCGCTCGTATTCAAGTTCCCCGCCACCAGCTCGCCTCTCAAGCCACCGGACGGAGCAGCCACACCGGCCTAGCTCAAGCAAGGCAAATCTCATCCACCAACTATAAAGCATCAGGCTCCGCTACCTAAGCTACCCGCCCAAGACCTGAAAATTATCTACCGCCCTAGCGGATGCCTATATCTGAGCAAACTCAGTGGGGGTTACATACTATCCCTTGTGTGCGCCGGCCTGAAACTCCCCATAGAGGCAGTACGTCAACAAGACGCCATACGCATAAATCCTCGAAACAACTCTTTCACCGTCAGTACTCCATCAGAGAACAGAGCAGAACATTACGTTAGGCTGCAGTCTCTTCAAACCTCCGACGTGACCTACCCATTACAGGCCTACATCGCCCAACCAGACAACGCTATCCGAGGCGTTCTCTAGAACGCTATTTACGACCAGATGCCTGAAGAGATAGTTCAGGAACTTCAGACTTTCAACAAAAGCAGTTCGTACGTCATTACAGACGCTAGACAGTTGCGCAAGACTAAGTCCATACTCGTCACTTTCGTCAACACAAAGTCGGTTCCTATGCAGCTACGTCTTTATGGAGCCGTCTATAACTACTATCCATTCCTGGAAAAAGCAGAGGCATGCTTCAACTGCCGGCAAGCCGGTCACAGAAGCGACGTCTGTGTCAAACCCAAGAAAAATCTCTGCCAGCGCTGCGGAGCGAATCATTCCTCAGTCGAACCACCCACGTGTGCAGCCAAGTGCATCATTGCAATGGATTCCATTTTACTGGCTCCAAGGACTGCAAGCAGCGTTTCAACCAACCAGGCAATAAAAGACCGACACCTAAAGAAGATACGACAAAGAACGCATTCCTCCGAAAATCCTGCCGCAGGCAGCGATCAAGCTCCAGAAGCCGCTCCAACTCCAGTCACCGGTCTCGGTCCGAATCCTTCCCACCCCTGATTAGGCAGCCCACGTCTGAGAAACAAGGAAAGACCGGACAGCCCACATCTGACAAACAGGTGTGTTGGGGTGCGCGATCTCCTTCCCTTGTTCGTGAGAATATTCAACTTAAAGCAGAACTCGAACAGCAGAGCAATGAGATCCAACACCAGAGTCAACAAATCGATAGCCTTAGCAAGCAAATTCAATCGCTGCTAAAAAGAATCCCACCAACAGAAAAAATAGAAATCCGTCAAGACATTCCCTCTTTCAGCCCGGTAGCTAGTACACCGAACTCACCCACCCAAAGCACACCTGCCAAGCGCAGAGCAAAAGAAAACACTACCACTGAGGATGTCACAACGTTAGGAACCCTGATCAACGCGATCAATATTCTCGAACAAAAAATGGATACGAAATTCAAAGCCATGGCCAAAGACATGAGCACATGGGCCAGCAATCTTAACAACGGAATGACGACGCTCGAGCAGAGCTCTAGCGCCTATGACAACACCGCTGCTCAGCTGCAAAGCAAAATAGACCAATTGTTTCCACCCACACAAATCAACCTACGAGCTGCTAATGATGGCACCAAACAACAAGGAACTTAGAGTGTGGCAGTGGAATTACCGAACATATCGCTCCAAGAGAAGCAATCTGCAACTTTACATTCAATCTCTCTCCGACACAGAAACGCCTGCAGTCATCGCACTATAGGAGACTCAAACTCCTGCCAAATTAGCCAACTACACTCCCCACACGCCAACGAACAGACCCAGACAAAGGGTAGCAACCCTAGTTCACAGAGCATACAGAGCTACAGATCACCCGATGGAGGTTGAAGGCATAGATTGTCACTTAATAGAGCTCCTTCTGAAAGTTAGAAATAGAGCTAGCCTATACATGCTCAATGCATAAAGCAGCCCGAAAGGCAAAGCAGCCCCCTCCTCGCAGCCATACGCAAAGCGCTTCATATCAGCGATAAACACCCGCTTATTGTACTTGGTGACTTTAATGCCAGACTGCAATTCTCCTGTTAACAGACATCTAAGAGACCCTGTAATTTTTTTCTATATGTTCTGTGGTGCTGCGTTCGAGGAAGCGCCAAATGAAGTGCCGTACGGTCGCCTGGGTCGAACGCCCGGCAGGGTCAGCTTCGTATACGCGTGATTGATTGATTGATTAAAAGTTTATTTTCCTCTGATTTATTCGTCTCGTGACGTCATCACTGGTCGTTACGTCATTATCACCTCCAGTTATTAGACATGGTCGGATGTGACGTCATGATGGTTTCCCATCCGGTGATGACGTCACGGCTGATGAGATGGTGTCATTATCAGGCATGCGACACAGCTGGCGAAGCGAGCGAAGGCGGCGGCTCCGCGGCGAGCGTTGGCGTCCGCCAGCTACGCTGGTGGCTAGACAACAGCTGAAGGTCACTGTCATTCTGTGCCTCCTCGGAGTACCGCTATGGTCTCTGGAAAAATCGCAAGTTCGTGGCCAATGTAGCTTTCGATACAAAAAATTAAAAACGCCTTCCGTGTGCGTGCCCCCCGGCGTTGCATCGAAGGCAAACAGCCCGTTTCGTTGAACGCGCACTCGGACGCATCAAGAGGCGGCATTCTAGTTTACTGCTGACGTCATAGCTCGGAAGGCCATAAGAGTAAATGTATAAAAATTAAGGATAAAGACTCAGAAAATACTTTGTGTGAAACGCTGTCGCGTCTAACTGTTAATGGCGGGGCTTGTGTCCCCATAATTTTTTATTGCGAGACAAGTGTGGAGTATTGTAAGATACTGTTATGCGCATGCTAATGGGAAACTGGAAACCTGAAGTGTAGCAAAATTTTGTTGCTTATTAAGCTTATCCTGCGCTCTCACAGAGTAGTCAAAATTGCAGTAAAAATCAATGCGCAAGGTTGTTGAACCTAATTGTGGAGCAAGAGCAATGGGAATATTTTAAGATAATTTTATGGACGTATTGATATTAATGGCCAAAGCTTCCGATGGCTTTGCGTTTCTCCAGCATCGAAACGCGGCTGCCGTGGTTGGACGTTTACTCGGGTGTATGAGGAGATGTGTTCATATTAGTCATGAGAGAAGAGCGTGCCGGAACGTCGTCGGAACATCCATTGTACAAAAAGGAGTGTCGGAAGCGCTTGTCTTCATTTGATCACTCAGTGGATGTTGCACATGGTGTAGCAGCTCTCGCTAAGAACAGGGAACGTGCTTTCGCTTCTTAAATAGTTCGTAGGGTTAAATCTCTGCAATTGTTTGGCAACGGTAACGCTATTAGTTCCGCACTAACTGCAAGATAACCATTAAATGAAAAATTGTTCCTTTTGTGATCAGCGTAGTTATTAATGTCATAACATTAGGTGCACTTTGGTATTGAGGTTATCTGTTTGCGCAGCAGTTCTTCGAATGCTCAGTTGCTGCGACAGATAATCCAATAACTTTTGCAGCAGCGACAGCAGCGGCACAAAAGTTCCGCTGCTGCTTCCTTGTGCTCGCAAAATATACCTAAAAATCAAGGGGCGATAGAAATAGAACAGATGCGTGCTGTAGCCATCTGTAGTGTAAGGAAAAGGACAGTTGTAAAATCCGGGTATATCCTGCACTGACCGCCGAGTCACCGTGGTAGGCGCACCATTTTGTGGCAGCGACTCAATTCATATGCAACAAGATATATTTGTGGATGCCAGCATTTTGGTGTTTTAAAACATGAAGATGTTTAATCTTTTTTTTTTGTACGCAAGCTTGCCATAAGGCATATTATATAAACTCCTGTAAATGGTTTTCCGTGAGGAACCGGAGCAGGCTCCCGCTCTTGGCGTTGTCGGTGAGCCATTTAGAAAAGTCCTCTCCCCTTGTTGTTGTTAGACCCACTTCGCGCAGAATCTGTGTCCTTGATGCCCTTGTCCCTGCACAAGTCCATAGCAGGTGGCGAACATCCACTTCTGCAGCTGATGTGGAACACTTTGGGCATGTGGTTGGTCCGATGTCAGCTTGCGATTCCCATCGGCATTTTACCGACGGGGTAAGGGCCGCCCCAGCTCTTATCCTTCTAAGGAAAACCTCCTCCAATCTCTTTATGTTACGAGCGAGTGGGAATGTACACGGGGGAATGAGGGCACGTGTACTTTTCCTTAAAGAGGATGCTAAAATGGAAACTGCGGAGCGGGCATCGAAAGGGAGCCTGGTGGGGGTCGTATTAGTGTGTGGAACTTCGTGTGTGAGGTGGTCAACTTTTCTCTGCTCAGCGTTCTCAGCATTGTCTTGTGTCCAATGTATCTGGATACTTATCTTTCTTTTTTTATTGAGTGCGTGGATTTCCTGGGTAACACATAGCGTCTTCGTCACTTTCTTCAGTTGTTTTATGGCGGCTAAGGAGTCTGTATAGATGTGGGCTTCTGTTATCGAATTTATTTTATGTTTAATCTATCTATGTTTAATCGTGTTGCCTGGCGTCGAAGTTTTATTTTAAATCAGAAGTTTAAAGAACCGCTGCCATCCACGCACCTCAGCAGGCTTGGTATAGAAGGTATGTGTGTGTTGTGGCTGTAGGAAGAAGGAAAAGAAAATGCACGGGCCTGCTACTGGCTCTGTAGCTGAGCCACCTCCGCTGCCTGATTGATTTATAGGAAGGGAAAGGCGCGGTAACTGTCTCACTTGTTCTCTGCGGACACCTCAACCGCGTCGTAAGGGAAGGGAGGAAGGTGGGAGTGAAAGTGGAAAGAGAGAAGGAGGAGCCGTAGTGGAGGGCTACGGAGTAATTTCGACCACGGACGCCTCTTCTTTTCGCCTCCATCGAAGCGCAGCCGCCAAGGTCGGGTTCGAACCCGGGTACTCCGGCACAGTAGTCGGGCATCTTACCACTGCACCACCCCGGCGGGGCCCTGCGCTGCCTCGTGTGGACAGAAGAGAATATAGAGAAGGAGGGAAAAAGAAGAGGGAGATAAAGACGCGCGCCGCAACAACAGCCGTCGTCCACCACCGAAGCAGTGACGGGTGCAATGACGGCCTACAACAGATACAAATCGGTGGCTGGCTAGCCCCCGCCGCAAGCGGCGTTGACCTACCGTCCCAGCCCCGTAGGGCAAGGAACTGCCACCCTTCTCGAGGGGAGACGCAGAGCTCACTGTCTGAACTCTACGTGGAAAGTGCGAGGTTAACGATAATAACTGGCTCACAGGAAATGATGGCACAGTATCTGTTACAGACCTGGACCGAGCTGCAAGGGAAGGGAGGGAGGTGGGAGGGAAATCAGAAACAAAGGTTCCGTAGTGGAGGGCTGCCGAGTAATTTGGTTGAGGGCAGCATGGTCCAGCGCTCTCCGGGAGAAAGCGGAAAAACAAAAAAACGTCCAGCGGCACGAGGCCCTGTCATGCCCGCGCAGCGTTTGTTTACGTGCACGGGGTTGTTGAGGAGAAGGAGGAGGAGGAGAAGGAAGAACTTTTATTTCCGCCGAATATGGCGCGGCAGCCACCTCCGGGTCCGCACGCAGGCGTCCGGGGAGGCAGTCTGTCGCACCACGGCCAGAGGACATCCGGCCCCGTCTAGGAGAGTGAGTGAGTGAGTGAAAAACTTTATTAAGTATATTTAAGGGAGGGGGATGGTAGGTGGGGTCCCTAGTCCGGGACTCCAGCGGCTGCCGCTGCTACCCGCGCACGTGTCACGATGGCCCGTTGGGCCTCTAGTCCAGAGCTGGATAGGGCAGCCTCCCACCCCTCAATTGTTGGCACTGCATTCGGATCATCTGGAGGATTGTGTGGGCAGGTCCACACCATGTGGTGCAGGCCTGCCTTTTCCCCGCAATATTTGCATTTGGGGTCGCAGAACCCAGGGTGTATTGTGTTTAAACGGGCTGGTGTGTTATATGTACCTGTCTGTAGGCGTCGCCATCTAACTTCCTCCGCTTTGGAGAGCCCCTTGGCTGGGGGTGGATATTTTCTGCGAGAGAGTCTGCAGTGCTGTAACCTCTCCGCATACGTCGCCAGAGGGCCGGGATAGGGTGGTGTGGAGGATGGAGGGGTCGAGTCCCGGGGGAGGAGAGCTCGGGCAGCGGCATGGGCGCACTCGTTCCCTTCCACGCCTTGATGTCCCGGTGGCGTATTTGGGTTTGCTCGGTACGGTGGCTCCGCAAGGGACAAAGCAACAGAAGAGACGAAGAAAACGGGCTGTTCCAGCTAGCATCTACCGCCCCCAGTAGCCGTGCAGCCTAGCGATTAGTGGCGCATGCTTTTTCAATGGGCGTCACGTTGGACGCGGCACTAACTTGAGAGCCTCTAATACTACTACTACTACAACTACTAAATAATAATAATAATAATCATACACAGTAATATTTCCTGCTAATATTATTATTATTATTATTATTAGTAGTAGTAGTAGTAGTAGTAGTATTATAGAGGAAGACTCGTTTCACGAAGTTGGCACTGAATTGTCTAGTTAACGGCCGGATTAACTGGCTAAATATTATCTTCACAGTTTTAATTAATAGCAATAATAATAATAATAATAATAATAATAATAATAATAATAATAATAATAATAATAATAATAATAATAATAATAATAATAATAATAATAATAATAATAATAATAATAATAATTGGTTCACAGAAGGGAAAGACGCAGTATCTGTCACACTTGTGTCTGTGGACACCAAGGAATGAAGGTGTCCACAGACACAAGTGTGACAGATACTGCGCCTTTCCCTTCCTGTGAACCAATTATTATTATTATCATTATTAGTTAAAACTGTGAAGATATTATTTGGCCAGTTATTTTTGCCGTTACCTACAGACAATTCAGTGCCAACTTAGTGAAACGAGTCTTCCTCTATACTACTACTACTACTACTACTACTACTACTACTACTACTACTAATAATAATAATAATAATAATAATAATAATAATAATAATAATAATAGTAGTAGTAGTAGTAGTAGTAGTAGTAGTAGTAGTAGTAGTAATAGTAGTAGTAGTAGTAATAGTAGTATTATAGGCTCTCTCAAGCTAGTGCCGTGTCCAACATGACGCCCATTGAAAAAGCATGCGCCGCTAATCGCTAGGCTGCTCGGCTCCTGGGGGCGGTAGATGCTAGTCGGAACAGCCCGCTTTCTTCGTCTCTTCTGTCGTTTTGTCCCTTGCGGGGCCACCGTACCGAGCAAACCCAAATACGCGTCCCGGTGTCCAGACGAGGCATTTGTCTTGTTCGGGGTGTCCATAATTTTTCAATATTCTGGCAGCCTGGGGACATATTCGCCCTTTGATGTAGTTGCGGTAGGCAGCCATAGAGTCTGTTATTATATAGGCGCAGGTGGTATGCGTGGCGGCTAAAGCAATGGCCACCTCCTCCGCCACTTCTATATTGTCATCGCAGATGGTGAGGGCATCAACCACCAGGCGGACGGCGAATCGCTGAGTTTTTTCGTCGGAGATTCTTAGCCTGGTTTCGCATTCATCGCTAGTTTTAATTGCTTTGCGCCGTGGGGCACGAACGCATCTCCATATTATGTGATCTAATGTTGCCACGTGGCCGCAAAATTCACACATTTCGGTTGCTGCACCGTCCCTCTTCCGCTCTCTGGCACCCGTCCAACTCCTCCACAGGGGCGAAAAGAAATTTCGAGCTTGGAGCCTTCTCCAGTCGTATGATTCCTTTTTACTCAGGGATCTATCCGCAGCACCCCGACGTAGCGAGGAGCGGGTGAGCATGTGGGCAGCCTCGTTGCCGGCGAGACTGGCGTGTGCTGGAGTTCAGGTTATGGTCACGCTTTCGGCGAGAGACGACTCGTTCAAAACTTTTGCAGCACGATTGCTGACTCTACTCTTGCTAAAATTGAAATTCTCTGTTTTTTTGCAGAGTTGCTGCCGTCGTTCCAGAAAAGAAAAGAAAACTACAATGAATAAATACGATGTGTTTTCTCGTACTACTTGTGGGTGAAACGGAAGAATTTGACCGGTGGTTGCCGGCGCCTGGTGTTAAGGCAGCTACTATGGCAGCTAACATATCTCGTACCGCTCTTTTAACCTGGCGGCGCTTCGGCGGCAATCGCGGAACACAGCCTCCCACAAGAGGTTTGTTATTCGTCCTGTTCCCATACACAATCCTTCTTGCGGAGCTAAAAATGTGCTCATTTCCCGTGTTCGAACCCGACCACGGCGGCTGCGTTTCGATGGAGGCGAAACGAAGTGGCGTCCGTGTGCTGTGCTATGTCAGCGCACGTTAAAGATCCCCAGGTGGTCGAAATTACTCCGTAGCCCTCCACTACTGCTCTCATTTCTCTCTTTCCACTTTCACTCCCACCTTCATCCCTTCCCTTACGGCGCGGTTCAGGTGTCCACAGAGCAAGTGTGACAGATACGGCGCCTTTCTCTTCCTGTAAACCCATTATTATTATTCGCTTGAACAGGTAACAACTAGGAATTGCACAAGATAGGTGTAGATCTTGGGAGACGGTTTCTGGAAAGAACTGTCTCCACTTGCGTTTAAAGTCAACTGCAGGTCCTCGCTGCTCGTCTCGTGGAGGGAAGAGGAGGAAAAACTTTATTTAGCCCTATTTTACTTGGCGGTTTTGGGACGTCTTCAGAGATGTCTGCTTGTTGAATACACGAGTCTTCGTCGACCTCGTCCACTTCTGCACAATGGTCGGTTGCCCTGAGTCTAGGGCTCCGCTTGCTACTGCCGCCCGTTGGGCTCGCTGTATCAGACCTTGCTGGTCTTCGCAGCGGTCGCTGGACAGCAGAGTCTCCCATAGCTCCGCACTCAGGTTTCGAACTTTGGGACCACATCTATGTTTTGATAGGCCCATGTGATGTGATGTAGTTTTGGTTTTTCATCGCACCACGGACATCTGTCCGCGTATATGGTAGGGAGCATTTTGTTTAGCATGTGTAGGTTTGGGTATGAACCCGTCTGTAATTGTCTCCATATGACAGCTTCCTCTCTGGTGAGAGAACTGTGCGGTAGGGGATATCGCATTCTTCTTCCTCTGTAGTTTTCTAGTATGACCGAGTATGCCTTGGGTGCTGGCAAAAGTTCCGCGGACTCGTCGGATGCTCGGAAAGTAGTGTATGCTCGAGCTATCCTGTCGGCCTCTTGGTTCCCTGCCACCCCCATGTTCCCCGGTACCCACATAATTTTGTGTCTGGTCTTGTTTTCTTCGTGGTTTTTAATTCTGTCGCTCGATTCGAGGAGTATACGGAGCGCGTGACAACCAATCCTACCATTCATGAAATTTCGACAGGCTATTTGAGAGTACGTGAGTATCGTTAGTGACCGCCCAGTTCTATAGCCCTCCGCCACCGCTAGAGCAACGGCTACTTCCTCGGCCTCTGCTACTGTGCAATGTCGGATAGAGGCGCTGGTCACTTCGCGTAGAGACGAATCGACCACCGTGGCCACTGCAATTTTGTTGTGTCCTCCTCTCGAGGACGCGTCTGCATACACGGTCGTGTCTTGAGGAGCATATGTTTTTTGAATAAAATCGGCCCTTGCTTCTCTTCTACCTTGGTGGAGGTTAGGGTCCATGTTTCTCGGGAATGGAGCTACATTGAGAGACTTGCGAAGTTCGTCGGGGATCGTTTCCGTCCTCGCTATTTCTCGCATCTGCTCACGGTATCCGAGTCTCTGTAAGAGCGCTCTTCCAGTCGTTGTCTGCAGCAGCCTGAGTTTTTACGACTCAAGCTGCGCCTTGCGTAGTTCTTCGAATGTGTTTTGCAATCCAAGCGCCATGAGCTTTTCTGTAGACGGGTTGCGCGGTAATCGGAGCGCTGTCTTATACGCTTTGCGTAGCAGGGCATCCGCTTGTTGTATTTCACTCTTGTTGAGGCACTGGTAGGGCAGGCTGTACATAATTCGGCTCACTACCAGGTTTCTAACTAGTTTTAGTGTGTCCTCTTCGCGCATGCCATGCCGCCTGTTGGTGATGCGGGTGATCATGCGTGTCACTTGTAGCGTGGTTGTTTTGAGCACGGTAAATGTGTGACTACTGCGTTGGTTCGATTGAACCCACATACCTAATATTCTTATTGTTATCTTTTCCGAGATGGACATTCCTTCCAGGTAGATGTTGAGCTTCAGGTCCTCACTGGTTGGGAAGGTCCGGTTTTGTTTGTCTCTTCACACTCGAAGCAGTTCCGATTTCTTGGTCAAGCATGCGAGTCCTCTTTCTCCGAGATATTTCTGTACACAGGAGGCCGCTTTCTGTAGTTTTTCTTCCTTCTCCCCGAGGGAACCGGTGTTCGTCCAGACTGTTATGTCGTCTGCATACATGGCGTGCCTGATGCCTTCGATCTTCTCTAGTTTACGTGCTAGACCTATCATAGCTATATTAAAGAGGATAGGTTCGATTGAACCCACATACCTAATATTCTTATTGTTATCTTTTCCGAGATGGACATTCCTTCCAGGTAGATGTTGAGCTTCAGGTCCTCACTGGTTGGGAAGGTCCGGTTTTGTTTGTCTCTTCACACTCGAAGCAGTTCCGATTTCTTGGTCAAGCATGCGAGTCCTCTTTCTCCGAGATATTTCTGTACACAGGAGGCCGCTTTCTGTAGTTTTTCTTCCTTCTCCCCGAGGGAACCGGTGTTCGTCCAGACTGTTATGTCGTCTGCATACATGGCGTGCCTGATGCCTTCGATCTTCTCTAGTTTACGTGCTAGACCTATCATAGCTATATTGAAGAGGATAGGAGAGATGACTGATCCTTGGGGTGTTCCTTTGTTTGGCGCGTGAATTTTGTTCGATCGAAGGTCTCCCATGCCGATGATGGCAGTTCGATCTGACATGAAAGCTTTGACGTACCCGTGTATTCTGCATCTGCAGTACAGGTCGTCTAGGCCTCTAAGGATCGCTTCGTGACTGACGTTATCAAATGCTCCCTTGATGTCGAGGGCCATTATGCAATTTCCACCCGTTCGGGGTACGTTGCGGAGCACATCTTGTATTTGAAGCAGCACGTCCTGCGTCGAGAGTTTTGCTCTGAAGCCGAACATGGTGTGGGGTACATGGTCATTATCGTCCATGAAATTGTGGAGTCTGAGCATCACCACCCGCTCGTAAAGCTTGCCGAGGCACGACGTGAGCGAGATGGGCCTGAGAGTTTCAATTTGGAGCTGTTTGCCAGGTTTAGGAATCATAATTATTTCGACGTGTTTCTAGTCTTCGGGAACCATCTCCGCCTTCCAGTGTTTGTTTAGAAAGCTTACGAGCTCTTGTATGAGGTCATCACTCAGGTTTAGGATCAGGGCGTTGTCGATGCTGTAGGCTCCTGCTGCCGTGTTTTTGGTCGTAATCCTTATGGCCGCGTAAACTTCTTCCACAGTTATTGGGCGGTCGAGTTTCTCGTTTTCGGCTCTGTGGAGGAAGAAAACTGCCGCAGGAATGGCATGCCTTGACTTCTGGTAAATCGCCCAGGTCGTTAGGAACCCCTCATCTTTTAAGGTTGATTAGTCACTGATTTAGAATAGCAACATCGCCGCAGTGAACTAGTTTCCCCTGGTCGCTGTCGGCATGAATCAAGGGGGAAGGTGATACGTTTCGTGCTATTGTCGGGAAGACAGCGTAAGTTGCGACGAAGACATGCTGTGCGGCGCCGGTAGTATTCTGCGTGGTCGTCACCTTGCTGAAGCGAGTTTATATAGTTGTGGGTGGCAAAGTTTGATTCCGTTCACCTTGTTGGGAGTATTACCTAAAACCTTAATTTGTTTTCAAAAATACTCGAGCGCGCCCCATTTAAGTAACTGACCACAAAGGGAAGCTGCCGTCTCAACGTTTATAAATACTTATGTTTGTTGGTGCACATTCCGGGAGACACATGAGCGCAAAAAGGTGCACGGACTTAGTCTTCCGAGTCTCATCACTTTATTCTACATTATAAAGTTAAAGCACAAGAAACAATCAAATACAGACAGAGTTACGACCTAAAACACAAGTGCTTTTGTTTTGTGTCGTTACTCTGTCTGTGTGCGGTTGTTTCTTGCACTCTAACTTTATAATACCTATACAGTCAGTCAGTCAGTTCAGGCGTTCAGTCGTGTCCGACTCTTCGTGACCCTATGGACCATGTCACGCCACGCTTTCCGGTCTCTCACTATCTTCTTAACATCACATAGCTTCATCTGCAATGCCTCGAGAATGCCATCTAACCATCGCGTTCGCTGCCTACTCCTTCTCCGGCGACCCTCAACCTTTTCCAACATCAAATCTTTCTCCAGCGACTCCTTTCTTCTCATCAGATGTCCAAAGTAGCTGAGCTTTAACTTTAGAATTTGACCCTCCAATAAGCAGTCAGGGTTTATGGTCGACAATATCGACTGATTTGATCTTCTGGCAGTCCAAGGAACTCTTAAGAGTCTTCGCCAGCACCACAATTCAAACGCGTCAATTCTTCGGCGGTCAGCCTTTTTCACAGTCCAACTCTCGCATCCATACATCACAACTGGAAAGACCATAGCACGGGTTATACGGATCTTGGTTGGTAGACTAATGTCTCTGCTCTTTACTAGGCGGTCAAGGCTAACCATTGCTCTCTTTCCCAGAAGCAGGCGTCTCCTAATTTCATGGCTGCAGTCTCCTTCCGAGGTAATCTTGGCGGCCAAGAACAGAAAATCTGTCACAGCTTCCACTTCTTGTCCATTGATGCTCCAGGACTTGATAGGGCAAGACGCCATGATCTTCGTCTTTTTAATGTTCAGTTTAAGCCCAAACTTCTCACTCTCTTCTTGTACGCGCATCAGAAGTCTCTTGAGTTCCACTTCACTTTCTGCCATTAAAGTGGTATCATCCGCATATCTAAGGTTGTTGATACGTTTTCCAGCAATCTTCACTCCAGCTGAAGACTCGTCCAGACCGGCCTTCCTCATGATGCACTCTGCATATAGGTTAAATAGGCAGGGCGACAGTATGCAGCCTTGCCTCACCCCTTTCTCAATCGGAAACCAATCACTAAGGCCATGCCCAGTTCTGACTGTGGCCTCTTGCCCTTCATAAAGGTTCCTGAGGAGACAGATGAGGTGAATTGGAACTCCCATCTCTTGGAGAGCTTGCCACAATCTGCTGTGATCTACGCAGTCAAACGCTTTCGCATAATCAATAAAGCAGAAGTAAATGAGTTTCTGGAACTCTCTTGCTTTTTCCATGATCCAGCGAAGGTCGGCAATTTGGTCTCTAGTTCCTCTGCCCTTGCGAAACCCAGCTTGCACGTCCGGAAGCTCCCGATCCACATACTGCTGCAGCCTACCTTGCAGGATTTTTAACATCACCTTGCTAGCATGCGAAATAAGCGCGATCGTGCGGCAGTTGGAACAATCTTTGGCACTGCCTTTCTTCGGAATGGGGATGTAAACTGACCTCCTCCAATCCTGTGACCACTGCAGGGTTGTCCAAATCCTTTGACATAATGTATGCAGTGTGTTAACAGCGTCGTGGTTTAGGTTTTGATGCAACTCAGCTGGAATACCATCAATTCCGCTAGCTTTGTTCTTAGCAAGGCTGGCTAAGGCCCATTCAACTTCACTCTTCAGGATGCCCGGCTCGAGATCAGTAATCACAACCGTCCTATGTTGGGTTTGCACATCCGGGTCCTTCTTGTACAGTTCTTCTGTGTATTCCTGCCACCTCTTCTTTATCTCTGAGGCTTCAGTGAGGTCCTTGCCTCGTTTGTCCTTTATCACGCCCAGCTTAGCACAGAAGCTTCCTTTGATATCTTTGATTGTCTTATACAGAGCTCTTGTGTTCCTTAATTGGCTGTTGTCCTCAACTGCTTGACACTGTATGTTCAGGAAGGCATTCTTATCTCTCCTTGCTATTTTCTGAAAATCCGCATTGAGAACCTTGTATCTTTCTCTTTCCCCCATACCTTTTGCCATCCTCCTTTCCTCAGCTATTTGCAAAGCCTCTTCAGATAACCAGTTTGCTTTTTTTTTTGCATTTCTTTTGCTTCGGAACTACCTTAGTAGCAACTTCTTGTATTATATCACGAACATCAGTCCACATCTCTTCGGGCTCTTTGTCTTCTAGATCTAATTCTTGAAATCGATTCCTCACTTCCACAGCATATTCTAATGGAATCTGATCCAGATCATACCTGAAAGGCCTTCTAGTTTTCTGCGTTTTCCTCAATCGAAGCTTAATTTTGGCAACAAGAAGCTGATGATCGGTGCCACAATCGGCCCCAGGCCTTGTTTTTACTGCTTGTATAGCGCTTCTCCATCTCTGCCGGCAAATAATATAATCGATCTAATTCCTGTACAGACCGTCCGGTGAAATCCATGTGTACAGGCGCCTCTTGTGCCGTTGAAAATGAGTATTCGCTATGGTCAGGTTGTTTTCTTGACAGAACTCTACTAGCCTCTGCCCTGCTTCATTTGGCTCACCAAGACCGAACTTGCCTGTAATTCCGGATATTTCTTCACTCCCGACCTTAGCATTCCAGTCTCCTATGAGAAAAACGACGTCTGATGATGGGGTGCGGTCTAAAAGGCATTGTAGGTCCGCATAAAATCTCTCAACGTCAGCGTCTTCAGCAGCAGTGGTCGGTGCATAGACTTGGATAACTGTTATGTTGAAAGGGTGACCTTGGATCCGAAGTGAAATCATTCGGTCATTTTTGGGGTTGTACCCTAGCACTGCTTTGCCCATTCTTCTGTTTACTATGAGAGCGACCCCATTCCCTCTCTTGGATTCGTGCCCACAATAAAAGACCTCTTATGACCTGTTGTCGCGATTTCGCATCACACCGGTTTTAAGCCGCACCACCAGAAGAGAACATCTGTAGCCACTACCCCTGTGCTCAGAGGGAATCTACAGATGCCTGGCCACATGTGGAAAAGGCAGCGCCATCTACCCTCTATTCGGGAAAGAGCAGACGGCTTTCATTTCTCGAGTTGATGCCGACGAAGAAAGTTTCCCTGCATCCATCGATTGACATCCGACTCTATTCAAGGTATGTAAGTATTTTGAATATAAGAAAATATTGCCTAGCGGACACTTGGTGGAATAACGCACGCAGATCGCGCAAATAATTTGTTTTTGAAGATTAGTTGTTTTTGCAAGCGTCCGTCGCTTTGTCGCGTTTTCGCATCATCAGGCTGTAGGGTTCCGATTTATGCACAACTTCATCTTCCCTGAGATGTGGCCACGGAACTAGTAATTGTTGTTTTCTTGCAGTCACTCAATGCTTTTCGTTCGTGATGGACACCAGAAAGTTCTACGGGATCAGGGTTCCACCCGTTGAAGAAAGTGAAGATAGCTGCCTCAGCGACAGCGATTCCGACTACAGCCCTGACACGGAATACGCTGCCCCAGCAGATCAATCTGGGCAGTCCGGGAGCGACACAGGTGCGCAATGTTTTTGTTTGTTTGTTGGGCGAGTTGCATTCCGCCGTAACGTGAAACGCCGTCGGCGTTCCTTCGTGTTGTATTCCAGCGGCGCGTCCTTGCAGTGGCGCGTCCGTTTCTTTTTCAAGCCAAGGTTGTAGGGCTTCTCAAATGTGGTATGCTGACCTTGCAATGATTTCTTTTTCTTTTTTGCAGATGACGAAGATGAAACCGAACAGCCTTCAACGTCAAGTGCAAGGGGTTTCCTCTGGAAGCAAGCGAACGATCCGCGGACATGCCACCCTGAATGGGAAGACAGTCTCCCAGACCCTCCAGATGAGCCGAAAGCTCCCATTCAGTACTTCCGCTATTTTTTTGACGACAAGCTTCTTGCCGAGATTACAGAACAGTCCAATCTCTATGCAGTACAGAAGAATGCCAACAAAGCATTACGCCTAACAAGCGCTGAACTAGAGCAGTTTCTTGGCGCCACAATGTATATGTCCATATACAGGCTTCCGCGATCGCGCATGTACTGGAACCGCGAGATGAGAGTAGAAAAAGTGGCAGAGGTTATGTCACGTGACAGGTGGCAAGCCATAAAGAACAACGTTCACTTCAACGACAACAATCTACTACAAGGGAATGCTGGAAAAGACAGGCTCTTCAAAATTCGACCACTCATTGACAATCTGCTGCCCAAATTTCAAATCCTTCCAAAGTCACAGATGCTGGTGGTCGACGAGCAAATTGTTCCGTTCAAAGGCCGCTCGTCGCTCAAGCAATACGTCCCTAGCAAGCCTCACAAGTGGGGCTACAAGATTTTCGTACTTTGCGACACCCATGGACTGGTCTATGACTTCTCTATTTACACAGGGGACATCCGCCCTGTTTCTGGATTACCTGACCTTGGAGCAAGCTCTAATGTTGTGCTCGAGCTTTCGCGCTCCATCCCAGAGAACAAGAGCTACTTGCTCTTTTTTGACAACTGGTTCACGTCCATAAAACTGCTCGTAAATTTGCATCAGTGCGGTATTCCAGCCATGGGAACTGCGCGCGCAAACAGGATTTCTGGATGCCGACTGCCCAGCGATGCAGAAATGAAGAAGAACGGAAGAGGAAGCCACGTGGAAAGGGAGGCTACTATTGAAGGAGTCGAAGTCCGAGTAGTGAAGTGGTACGACAGCCGGGGAGTGAACATTGCCAGCACATTCGGTAGTGCCGAGCCACTAGGAAGCTGCCAGCGATATGACCGCAAGAAGAAAGAAAGATGCGAAGTTCAGCAGCCAGCCATTGTGAAGACTTACAACACTTTTATGGGTGGAGTCGACCTTCTAGATGGGCTCATGGCGTACTACAGAATTATTCTGAAGTCTAAAAAATTCTACCTGCGATTTTTTTTTCATTTTGTTGACATGGCTGTTGTAAGCAGCTGGCTGCTCTACCGCAGGGATTGTGATGCTCTAGCGATCCCAAAGAAAGAGCAACTAGATCTTTTAGCGTTCAAGGCTTCTCTGGCCAGCTGCCTCTGTAATCAGAACAAGGACATAATGAAGAAGAGGGGCCGGCCGTCTCTTTCTGTGGAAGCAGAGCTTGAAAAGAAGAAAAGAAGAGGACCAGCAGCTCCAACACCTAATGTTCAAGTCCGTCAAGACAATGTTGGCCACTGGCCTGAAGTGTCGCAGCAACGACAACGGTGCAAAATGCCTGGCTGCAAAGGCCAACCTGTTTCTTTCTGCACAAAGTGCAAAATTCATCTGTGTATAAATAAAAATTCAAATTGCTTCATATCTTTTCACAAGAACTGATGTACATATGTGCTGAGAACAAAGAAATGCGTTCTGAAGTGTGTTTGAAAATAGATATTTTCTGATGTATTGCGACCTGTTGTCGAGTTTTCGCGACATACCCGTAACTTTGTTCCTGAAACCCCGACATGCATAAAACTTGCTGTGCAACTTCCTCGTAAGCAGACTATAAAAAGCCACAGCAAAAATATTTTTTTATGCAGTACGCTAAATTCAGGCTAGAAGAGGCCACATCTCTTCGGGCTCTTTGTCTTCTAGATCTAATTCTTGAAATCGATTCCTCACTTCCACAGCATATTCTAATGGAATCTGATCCAGATCATACCTGAAAGGCCTTCTAGTTTTCTGCGTTTTCCTCAATCGAAGCTTAATTTTGGCAACAAGAAGCTGATGATCGGTGCCACAATCGGCCCCAGGCCTTGTTTTTACTGCTTGTATAGCGCTTCTCCATCTCTGCCGGCAAATAATATAATCGATCTAATTCCTGTACAGACCGTCCGGTGAAATCCATGTGTACAGGCGCCTCTTGTGCTGTTGAAAATGAGTATTCGCTATGGTCAGGTTGTTTTCTTGACAGAACTCTACTAGCCTCTGCCCTGCTTCATTTGGCTCACCAAGACCGAACTTGCCTGTAATTCCGGATATTTCTTCACTCCCGACCTTAGCATTCCAGTCTCCTATGAGAAAAACGACGTCTGATGATGGGGTGCGGTCTAAAAGGCATTGTAGGTCCACATAAAATCTCTCAACGTCAGCGTCTTCAGCAGCAGTGGTCGGTGCATAGACTTGGATAACTGTTATGTTGAAAGGGTGACCTTGGATCCGAAGTGAAATCATTCGGTCGTTTTTGGGGTTGTACCCTAGCACTGCTTTGCCCATTCTTCTGTTTACTATGAGAGCGACCCCATTCCCTCTCTTGGATTCGTGCCCACAATAAAAGACATAATGGTCGCCGGAGTTAAATTCTCCCATTCCGGTCCACTTGAGCTCGCTGATACCCAAGATATCAATGTTCAATCTGTCCATTTCTCGCTTGACGATATCCAGTTTACCTTGCGTCATAGATCTCACATTCCATGTTGCTATGTGATATATCTCCTTGCAACATCGGACTTTCCGGTCGCTTCCCGACACATCCACAACTGAGCGTCCTTTTGGCTTTAGCCCAGCCGCTTCATTCGTCCTGGAGCTACTAGGAATCGCCCTTTGTTCATCCCCAGTAACATGTGGGACGCCTTCCAACCTGGGGGGCTCATCTTCCGGCGCCATATCGATAATGGTATTGTGACTGGCCATAGGGTTTTCTTGGCAGGAAATACTGGAGTGGGTTGCCATTACCTTCTCCAGTGAATCACATTTTGTCAGAACTCTCTGCCGTGACCTGTCTATCTTGGGTGGCCCTACACAGCAGAGCTCACGACTTCATCGAGTTTCGCAAGCCCCTCCGCCACGACAAGGCAGTGATCCATGAAGGGGATAATACCTATACAGTATGCACCAATTCGTCGCCGAGGAAGAAATCTTAATATTGTTTATTCGCTCCCCAACCAGCTCCCGGAGCACTCATCGTTGTTTGAATGCTCGTTAATGGGCCACCACGAGACCCTTCCTTTTCCTGAGCAGCAGCGAGAGATATCGGGTGATTTCGCATCAGTACTGACTTCCTTATATCCTGTCAAGACAAGAAGTGCGGCATGGAGTCCCCGAAACAGCTTGCCTCTTGCCCCTCGCTTCGAGCAGTGATTCGGGGTTCATGCTTTTTGTGCATCATGGTTTGCTTCATTTCCCTTTCAGAATTCAGGGTGGCAAAACGAAATACCCTTTTTGTTACTTTCCTAATTAGTCCTCTTTCTTTATGACAGTTTAACTGTCTTAAGGCTGAAGTAAAGGTTCGAGTGGAACTCTGGGCTGTTTTGGATAATAGCTCAATATGCTCAATGACGGGAAAGGGTTTTCTCATATTCAAAAAGGAGCACTTGTATACTGCAAGCAATATTTGATTCCCAAAACAATTGAGAAGGATGATAGTTATTAGTATGGAGGCGGTTTTGCCTACTAGTAAAATGAAAATTTTCTATATCCATTCTATTATCAGTGTCCCATCCCGGCAACTAATGCTTCGCAACGTAATTAAATATGTCTTCTCAGGTTACTTGTCAGCAAGATATATAGGCGTCCTTTAGAGGAAAGCTCGACAGATTGAAGTGCGCTAGTTACTGGGAGTAAAACGAATCATAAAAGCGTATTCTATTTCTGCCGGCTGCATTCTATACACTGGCTGAAGCGCTGAAAACGGATCTTATTCAACGTGCTTTCCTGAGCAAGCTTTTAAAAGCAGCATATATGAAGAGTAATTTTCACATAGTAGTACAATGGAGCAGTATTTTCTTTAAAAAGATCTTATACGTTTATTTCATACAAAGCTTCATCAAAATTGTGCTTCAAAGGTGATAACATCTGCCAGATTAATAGCTTTATTGACTTTATTGAATATGCAGAAAACAAAAACTCCTAGAAGTTGGGAGATGTTTGTTGAAGAAAAAAAGAAAGCGAAATTGATTCAATTCCTGAAAATAAACATGTGTTAAGCGGATAGTCCAACTGGAAGGAAATGGTATAAAAAAATTATAAAATAGAAGGCACTGCTCTATTTTATTTCGTTTTTTTCGTACTTCACAGCACTCAACTGTAGCAGAAAACAGATCAATTTTATTTGGTGGTTGCTGATCCTCAGCCAATGTCTTTAGCTAAATTAGGCATGATCTGACATGTGTCTTCTCCTTTCATCTTTGAACCTTCCTGGCAACCGAAGGCAACGCTGAATTCGGTGAATGTCTTTATGGCAAAATTGACTCTGCAAAAATGCTTTCGTTAGGCGGGATTTAGAAATTAAGACACTAGCACATTATATAATTTCAATTTAAACGTTAATGCAGTGACAAAAATGCTTTTATGCTGTCATGCATTTATTCATGAAAGCAATGGACAGCATATAAAATGCTGTTCGCGACAGTTGGCCGTTAGGTAACGCTGGTGATTCTTACTGGCTGTGCAACAAGATTAATCCTGAATATACTATGAAATTTAATTTACGTTTCTAAATGATGAAACATAGGTGATTAGCTAATGCTAAAAAACAACGTGAGTACTATAGGTTCCATAAAGTACATAATAATTAGGCACCTGGCGCCTACTTGCATAATTTAGGCATACGTTTTTCAGCAAAGGTTGATGTGGTTGCTACTGCATACATAAAATGTCTGCCTGCTGCCGTGGGCGATGTCAATAAGAGCCGTCTTTAGCGAGAGCTATTATGAAATGAGTGATAAAAGTTGAGGGCCGAAGCAGCAGATATAATATCAGTTACAGAACGAGGATCCAAATAATGTTTTCAGATTACTTTTAGCACGAGAAGTTTTAGCCGCATACCACGCTGAAAGCACAAGGTTTTGCCCACCGCTGATTTTAACTGCGTGAAAGTGTGCTTTCCTCCACCACTGCCAAGAAGGAAGGAAGGCAAAACTCAATTTGGCTATGCTAGTTTTGGGTGGTTTTGGGGCGAATTCAGGAGTGTCTCCTTGTCGCATCCCCAAGAGCATTCTCCGTCGACTTCGTCCACCTCCAACCAATGGTCGGTTGCCCTTAGTTCAGGCTCCGCTAGCCACTGCCGCCCTTTGAGTTAGCTGTACCAGACCTCGCTGGTCTTCCCAGCGGTCACTGAACAGCAGTCTCCCGATGCTCCGCACTCGTGTTTCGTATTTTGGGGACCGCATCTATGTTTTGCGTATTTTGGGGACAAAATCTATGTTTTGACAGGCTCATGTAACGTGATATAGCGTGGGGTTTTGGTCGCACCAGGGACATGTGTCCGCGTATATCGTAGGGTGCATTTTGTTTAGAATGTATAGGTTTGGGTATGAACCTGTCTGTAATTATCTCCGAATGACAGCTTCCCCTTTGTTGAGAAAACTGTGCGGTAGGGGATATCGCATTCTTCTGCTTCTATAGTTTTCTAGTATGGCCGAGTATTCCTTGGGCGCTGGCGAAATATTCCGTGGTCCCGTTGGTTGCTCGGAAAGTAGTGTATGCTCGAGCCATCCTGTCTGCCTTTTGGCTCCCTGCCAACCCCACGTGCCCTGGCATCCACATAACTTTGTGGTTGGTCCAGATATGGCAGTAATCGAATTACTGTAATGAAAGTACTGTAATTTAATTACTTTTTCCAGGAATTCGTAATTTAATGAAAGACTATATTCGGTTTGGTAATTAAGTAATGCAATGAATTACTTTTTGGCAGTAATTTCGCAGCAAAAGTAATTCCTATTGAAAGTGCTTTTACTTAAATACACCACTAATTTAATAGACAACAGAGTAGAGTACCGCGAAAGCAGGGACGACGTGCGGCAAGCCGAAGCCAGCGTAACGGATCGGCAAAAGGAGGCAGAATTGAGCAGAACAGTGCGTCTGAGACCTCCTGTGTAGCAGGTTCACCGCGCGGCCATCCCATGGCAACCTATCTCCAAGCAGCAGAAAACAAGGCGTCAAGGGATTGCCGAAGGGACAGATGGTGCAAGAAGGCCGGGTTTGAAAACTATAGTTGGAAGCGCGGCGAAGTGGCAATCCCTGTTGCGTCGGCTAGGGCACAGTAGTTTACACTCGTCGCTACTGAGCGTAAATGCGTGAAGATTACTGAGCGCAAGGTGCCGAGGAAGATCCTTGGGACTACGGAAGCAATAAATAATTTTAACTTCTTGGGGCCTTTCAAATTGCGGAGATGGTTTCGGGCCAGTAAGACGCTGGATTCACCGCTCATTTCACGATAGTTCGATCATATCATGCTTCTGCTTTTGCTTTTTTTTACGGTTGTCTTATTTTTGTTATGCCAGGTGCTGTAGGAAAGAGGGAAGGAATAGCTCTCTGGGACGGAATTTGGCAGGAAGACGAAAGAATATGAGTGCTTCGTGTGTGGAGAACGAGTTGTTGTTTTCTTTACTAGCTTTACTTTGTTTTTGTATGGATGAAAACTAGAAAGCAATTTAAAAGTAATTGAATTACTTTGTACCTTTGTACCTTTACAGGCCTGGTCTTGTAACCTCTCCTTTGTGTCAATATTGTGCTGAGCCAGAAACAATTGAACATTATTTCATCTTTTGCCGCCGTTGTAATCGCTAAGGAGGCGGTTGTCAGAAATGTCATTACAGAAACTTAGCTTGCGCTTGTCGTCAGCGGTTGTTCTGTCCCTTGGCGCTTCTATATGCTGGGACGTGCCGATGAGAATGTTTACTCTGCCCTACAAAATTCTCTTCTAGAGTAAAAACGTTTTTATTCATAACTAATTTTCATAATTATTTGTCTTTAACACATTCTTTTTGTTATTCCAAATTATGTTTTTCTTTACTTTCTAAGTTACTATAATTATTTTTTCATCTCACTAATTTAAATTGCAACAAACCCATGCACCAACCTCAACTATCACTGTGAACCTGATTTGCTCAAATTTCTAAGCTCGGTTCTGCAGAATGGAATCTAAGAAAATGTAATCACCACCTGGTCTTTCCCTTGTGGGTATGCGCCATTTTTATGAGGACAACAACAACAACAACAACAACAACAACAACAAGAACGACTCGGTGCGGCAGAGCAGAGAGGCCGCACCCTGATGACGTTCAGCCTTAGACTTGTACATAGTGTAATTATTTTGTACTAGCAAGTTGTCGTAAGTGGTCCAGTGGAATCGGGAGATGAAGGAGAGAAGAAAAAAAAGAACTCTTGTTTAACTGCGCATTTAGTTGATAAGGAGGAGGAGGACAAAACATCTTTATTTATTTACTCAGGGGGAGGGGGGTTCAGTCCAGGGTCCCGTCGGCCATGGCTGCAGTAACAGCGCGGTGAGCCAGCCATTACTGGCGCTAGAAGCGATGGTCGTGATGATGATAGCAGAAATTAAAATGATGATAAAGTTAATGGAAACAGTCCTGTGAAGTGGCTTTCATCATTTCTGTTCTTAAGGAGACGTAAATGCACTCTGCAATATTTTTTATAAGGAACGATGCTTTTAAAGCTGTCGCGTTGAAAAGGACAATAAAATGAACTTGCGCCGGCCTTTTCGCCTGCTCCTGCGTCGATTGGCATACGCTACTGCAGCGCGAACAGATCGGGGCGTGAAGAACGAAGTTTTATTTGCACGCGAGTAGAGACCCACGTGTACTGCAGAACCGCTTTTCAGCGTGACTGCTGTCGTCGTCTTGTGTTCCATCCAGGCCACCGCCATGGTGATCCCGGCGACGTTCGTCAACGACATCAAGGCGGCCGTTGAGCTGTCCAACCAGGCCAACGCGGAACGATGCTTTTTATAAGAAACGATGCTTTTAAAGCTGTCGCGTTGAGAAGGACAATAAAATGGACTTGCGCCGGCCTTTTCGCCTGCTCCTGCGTCGATTGGCATACGCTACTGCAGCGCGAACAGATCGGGGCGTGAAGAACGAAGTTTTATTTGCACGTGAGTAGAGAGCCACGTGTACTGCAGAACCGCTTTTCAGCGTGACTGCTGTCGTCGTCTTGTGTTCCATCCAGGCCACTGCCATGGTGATCCCGGCGACGTTCGTCAACGACATCAAGGCGGCCGTTGAGCTGTCCAACCAGGCCAACGCGGAAGACAACAAGAAGCAGTTCGCCAGCGCTATCCGCCTTTACCGCAAGGCCATGGAGACCTACCTGAGCGCGGCCCTGATAATCCCCAACGCATGCGCTCCTTTTGTCGAGCGGGCGCTGAAGCTTAAGGAGTTCTCGGGTGGCGACGACAGTGATGTTAAGTTCGTGTTCGGCAGGTACAGAAGCAGAAGACGAGAACAGTAGATGATGATCTGATGATGGTCAGGAGGAGATATATATTTACAGATGAAAATATTATTTACATTGGCAAACAGTTACAGTAACAAGTCACACAGACAACTACAACTTAAGACAAAATAGACTCTCACACAGAGAAGTCCCTCTACAAGCCCTTACTTTTCTACCGAGCATTTCGGTTAAAGCCTAGGGACTGTAAATGCGTGCTAAGCACGGAGCCTCAAACTTGACTGACAAACATGGTCCGAGGACCGCTTTTTGATGACAAACATCAACAAAGGCCCGAGGGCGGTCACCTTCGGTGATCCGCCCCGAAAATAAAGCAGCCAATCAAATTATTGAAAAACAAGCCACAACCCCCGTGGGTTGGGAATAATCTCGGACCCAGGTCCTTAATTACTTCAAATAAAAGTACAACATTCAAAACACACACTCTTTCCACTCGCCGGTCCCCAAACCCTCTCACAAGGCGCCTGTCTTTGCCTCCCCTCCTCAGCGTGTTTGCGACGCGACCTTGTAGCTGGTGCCTTTGTGAAAGAAACGCCGCGGGGGATCTCGAGACGACGTCACTCAGCCGTCCCGTTCGAGGAAAAGGGTGCGAGGGGCACTGTCCCAGAGCAGTGTACAGTCGCCGTCGCGTGGAATGTCTCGCGGCACAGCGGGAGAACGCTGGGCTGATTGCCTACTTGGGGGAGGGCAGGGGTCGCGCCTATTGTCGCCCTCTGCTGGCCGTAAGGTGGTTCGCAGAAGCGTGCCATTGTTGTTCCCGGCTGCGTTCGCGTCTTGGCGACGCCTCGAGGCGGAAGGACGAAACAAACCAGGCCTCCCGTGCGCCCCGCGAGCCCGCGACCGAGAAAAGGGGGGAAAGGAGAAAAAAAAAAAAACAGCGCTCGCTCCTTGGCCTCGGCGCGTGGGGGGATCGACCGCCAGCGCGACTCCACGTGCGAGTCGCTTTTCACTGCGGCCTTACACGCCCTTTCCAAGAGGGTAAATGAGCTTGGAATCCGGTCATTTCAGCCTAATACAACAAAGGCCGCAACAACCCGCGAAGAAAACAAAACATGTAAGACACTTCGCACGTGAATGGAACACCAAATGAAACTCGCGACACAAGATGGGTATAACACAAAACAAATCACACATTCGTATCGGCGGACCGGACAGTGTGCGTGAAAGTTCCGCGCGCGAGCAATTGGATGTCCTCACGTCAAGTTCACGCGCACTCCACCGGTCACATCACACATTCCACCGGGTACGCGGGAACATTCACGCGTCGTCGAAAGGCCATGGCTCAAGCGTGTGCTTGCTCTACGCCCCAAGTCACATTGGGGACACGGGTTAACGCGTCGGCGTTACCATTGCTTGACCCTTTCCTGTGGGTCACCGTCACATTGTAGCGCTGTAGGGCCAGCGCCTATCGCGCAAGTTTTGCCCCATGAGGCGTACTAGTAGTGAGATAGGAGAGGGGGTTGTGGTCAGGCACCACGTTAATTTCTGCCCCGTGCACCCAATGATCAAATTTCTTTAGTGCCCAGATAATGGCGAATGCTTCCCGCTCGATCGTAGACCAGCGGGTCTGCGCTGGCGTGAATCGGTGGCTGGCAAACGCTATCGGCCTTTCCCGTCCCTCGTCTTCCATCTGCGCCAAACAAGCCCCCGCTGCAACGTCGGACGCGTCGGTGAACAGCCAATATGGCCTTTTAATGTCGGGGGTGTTCAGCGATGCAGCTTCGCACAGAGCTGACTTGAGTCTGTCGAGCGCGTTTTGCGCTTCCTGGCTCCACGGAATCGTGTCAGGTATACCTCGCCTCGTCAAAGACGTGAGTGGTGCGGCCACCTCGGCGTATCCTTCAACGTAATCGCGGTAGTAACCACATAAGTCTAGCAGACTCCGTAGCTGTCTCTTTGTTGCGGGGGGCACAAGCCCACGAATGGCCGATATCTTTTCTGGGTCGGGCCCGTGGGTTCCGCCTCCCACTATGTGTCCTAGGTACTTAATGTGGGCCTGTGCGACCTGACACTTTTCTCGGCTCACTTTAAGCTTGGCGTCGCGCAACAAATCAAAAATTATTTCTAAGTGCCGCAAGTGTTCAGTCCACGAGGAAGAGAAAATGGCGATGTCATCGAGGCATGCGGTCGCATAAGCCTGATGTTTCGAGAGGAGGGTGTTCATTATCCGCTGAAAGGTGGCCGCGGCGTTCTTTAGCCCGAACGGCATGACGGGTCAAGCATATTGTCCCTCGTGAGTTACGAAGGCGGTCAGATGTTGGCTCTCCGGAGCTACCGGCACCTGCCAGTATCCGCGTCGCAAGTCGATAAGAGTAATATACCTAGCGCGGCCCACCCTCATGATGAGCTCTTTAGGGGGTGACATTGGAAAGGCATCCGTGCGCGTCGCTGCGTTTAAAGCGCGATAGTCAACACACATGCGCACCGATCCATCCTTCTTACCCACGCATACAACGGGATGGGCGCACTCGCTTTCCACCGGATACACCAGCCCGAGGTCTAGCAACTCGTTTACCTGGCGGCTCACCTCACTCCTTAATAACTCCGGCACGCGATATGCGAAAGTGCGTTTGAGCTGGTGGCCTTCGTGCAGCTCTATCTTATGTGCCCCTACTCGTGCGACTCCCGGCGTTTCGCTGAACAAATCAGCGTAAGCGGCAAACACCTCCGAGATCTCGAGGCGGTCCTGAGTAGGTAGGTGTGCGAGTTTCTCCGCATCTATCAGACAACCACCACATCTCTCAGGCACAGACCGAGGGGTGTACTCGATTTCACCAAACTCCTCGTCTTCCTCGAAAACTACTCCGACATGGCTGACACGTGCGTAGTAGGGTCGCAGCCTGTTCGCATGCACTATCGCTGTAGCTTTTTTTCCCTTGTCGATTCTGTACGAGTTCTGCCTCTCTTGCGCGGTTACGACGAATGGACCGAGCCATTTGGGGGCCATTTTACTGCCAGGGTCTGTGTCAAAGAGCAATACCTGGTCTCCGACGACAAATGTCTTGCTCCGTGCGCGCCTGTTATACGCCTGCGCGTAACTTCCCCGACGTGCGCTCGCCGTCAAACCCGCTACTTCTGCTGCTACTTCTAGCTGCTCGCGTAGCTGTCGCAAATACTTCGCGGGTTCTTCCCTGAGTGTGTTCGGGAGGGGTTGCTGGCCTGTCCATGTTCGCTGCAGAATTGCTAGCGGTCCGATAGGGTTTCTACCGAATAAGAGCCGGAACGGCGCCACGCCTGTAGTGTCATGGGGGACTTGCCTGTACGCCCAGAGAACGAACGGGACCAGTATATCCCAGTTCTTGGGATCTTTCTCAATAACATGGAACAACATGTTCTTCAAAACGCGGTTCCACCTTTCCACTGTCCCGTGGCTCTCTGGATGCTCAGGAGTCGAAAAACGCGGTGCGCATCCCAGTCTTGCTAACATCTCACGCGTCAGCTGCGCCGTGAAGTTCGTTCCCTGATCTGAACAGACTACCTCAGGTATGCCTGTGCGGCTGAAAATCGTAAGCAAGGCGTCGTATGTTGCCCTAGCGGTTAGGGATCGCAAACAGACTACCTCCGGCCACCGCGTGCACAAGTCAACGAGGCAGAGAGCGTACCTATGACCCCTGCTCGACGGAACATCGAGCGGCCCGATTATATCGACATTTACGACCTGAAACGGGTGGTCGGGCCTGGTGAGAGGTGTGATGGGAACCCTGTCTTTAATTCGCCTGTCTGAGCGGACTTGACAGCCGTGACATGTCCTGCAGTGTCGCGTTACGTCCCCTTCTAAGCCTGGCCAGAAAAAGCTGTACTTAATTCTGGTCTTTGTCTTCCGTGGCCCCAAATGGCCTCCCCAAAGGGACTCATGCGCAAGGCAGAGTACCTCTTCACGCCTGCTAAGGGGGAGCACAAGCTGCTTCACTTTGCTACCGGAGATCGAGTCCCAGTGATACAACAAGCCGTCTGAAACAAGCATGCCTGCCTTCCCTGCCACTGCGTCAGCCCACGCTTTCTTTAAGGTTTCGTCTGATACTTGGTCGGATCTGAATACCTGGCGCTGTTTTAGGGCTGCATCCGCGTCACCCTGGATCGAGATTACATCTTCATTCTCGCTTTCTTCCAGATCTACTTCACAGGGCTGTTCCGTCGCCACACCCTGCTCACCACTCATTAGTTTGTCTGCCTCAGGCCCCGCCGCTTGCTCCTCGTGTGATGTAGAGCTCAGCTTTGTGCTCTGCTTCGCCATGGTGACAGACGCGTTAACTGCTTCAGACAGAGGGCAGGCCTTATTCATAACGAGTGCCTCGTAACGACTGTCCATCTCCGAAAACAGTTCCCAATCCTCCCTGGAGAGCAAACAATCCACTCCCTCCGCCAGCTTATCAGAAAGCACGCATACAATGTCTACTGCCTCGGGCCCTGCTATGTGTGCGGTGGGCCGCCTGATGCTTACTGCAAGAGTGACCAGTTTTGCGTTAACCGTTTCCCCAAAAGCCGAAACTAGCTTTATCGAGCCGGATGGCTCCCGACATATACATGACACGAAGCCTTCCCTAACCACGGTTATCTCGCTACCGGTATCAATTATAGCTGTCGCCGGTATCCCTGCGCACTCAATCTCCACCTGCTGTAGCTTCGATTTGCGTACCTCGTCGAATGACTGCGGCGTTTTCATCTCTGCTACTAGGGTTGTCTGGGAGGTTACTGACGCCGGTGTTTCGCATGCCTCTACGTTGGCTACAGCGACTTTTTGAGCTCGAGCGCGTTTCTCCTTCTGCACGTTTCGTGAAGCGCGAGGGCATTCCTTGGCTCGGTGGCCAGGTGCGCGGCACTCATAACACTGAATTGGCCGTTTGCTATCATTGTTCGCCGCTTGCGGGGGTCCCTTCGGTTTTTACGCGTACAGAACAATTTGTTTCGCTGCGCGCCCCTTGCCCTTAGCCTGTTCGAACGTTTGGAGAACGTCGGATATTTGATCCGGTTTTAGCCACCTCTCCTCCTCACGAAGACGCACATACTCTAAGCCCTCAGGACTCAAGCTACCCTTTATGCGATCTGCGATGATCAGTGATACCAGGTCGTCTTTGGTTTCTACGTCCCGTGACCGAAGGTAGTACTGAAAGTACGTCTTCGTGCGCGAGGTGAACTGCGCCCAAGTTTCATCGCGGCGTTTCGTCGCGCGCTCAAAGCGTTCGAGGTATTCTGAGGGGTTAAGCTTCAGCTCCTTTAAAACGGCTGTTTTTACCGACTCGTAGCTGCCACACTCATCGTCCCCGAGGTTACGGAGAAGGTACCTGACACGCTCAGCTAGTGCTGGCATGATTAAGTGAACGCGGCTTTCGTTTGGCACCTTGTACGTCGTAAAAATTCTCTCGACTTCCTCGAACCATAACGGCACGTCCGCATCACACAGCAGCTTCAGTCCCTTAAGGACTTTAGCGCATTGGAAGACTGGATCGGGCCCCATTTGACGCTGATCGTCAATGTCTGACCTTACAGACGTCTGCCCGCTTCCCGCTATCGCCATTGCAATCGCTTGATCTAGCCCAAGTTTCTGTAACTCTAGGCGTTCCTGTGAAAGAATATTCAATTTTTCCAGCTCAAAATTTAGTTCCATGCGGCGAGTTGCAACCGCATCGGATACCGACATCTCCGCTACTTCACGTAGCGCTCCTGCTACAGGCTGCGACTGCTCGCTGCCATCTGTTATATTTCCCCCTGTCTCTCTCTCGCCTACGCTCGCCATCATGCTCCGTGTTAAAACCATACGCCACTTTACACTTGAGCCATAGCCACTTCAACAAAGCGCAAGAAATCCCGCTTACCCGTGCTGGTGTCGCCAGTTGGGGCCTCCGTCCCTTAGTGCCGCAGCCTCGTCGGAGTCCTTCCCCAGAACGCTGCCTCTGGTTCGGGGCGTGGATCACCCTGCTGCTTCTGGCTGGACGTGCGGACGCTTGTTGCCTAGTGGGTTCCCAGGGCCTGGGTGGTCTGGGTGATGCTCGTGGTCGCTGGTTGCCGAACCCTGTCGTGCTGCGCCAGTGATGTCAAGTTCGTGTTCGGCAGGTACAGAAGCAGAAGACGAGAACAGTAGACGATGATCTGATGATGGTCTGGAGGAGATATATATTTACAGATGAAAATATTATTTACATTGGCAAACAGTTACAGTAACAAGTCACACGGACAACTGCAACTTAAGACAAAATAGACTCTCCCACAGAGAAGTCCCTCTACAAGTTCTTACTTTTCTACCGAGCATTTCGATTAAAGCCTAGGGACTGTAAATACGTGCTAAGCACGGAGCCTCAAACTTGACTGACAAACATGGTCCGAGGACCGCTTTTTGATGACAAACATCAACAAAGGCCCGAGGGCGGTCACCTTCGGTGATCCGCCCCGAAAATAAAGCAGCCAATCAAATTATTGAAAAACATGCCACAACCCCCGTGGGTTGGGAATAATCTCGGACCCAGGTCCTTAATTACTTCAAATAAAAATACAACATTCAAAACACACACTCTTTCCACTCGCCGGTCCCCAAACCCTCTCACAAGGCGCCTGTCTTTGTCTCCCCTCCTCAGCGTGTTTGCGACGCGACCTTGTAGCTGGTGCCTTTGTGAAAGAAACGCCGCGGGGGATCTCGAGACGACGTCACTCAGCCGTCCCGTTCGAGGAAAAGGGTGCGAGGGGCACTGTCCCAGAGCAGTGTACAGTCGCCGTCCTGTGGAATGTCTCGCGGCACAGCGGGAGAACGCTGGGCTGATTGCCTACTTGGGGGAGGGCAGGGGTAACGCCTATTGTCGCCCTCTGCTGGCCGTAAGGTGGTTCGCAGAAGCGTGCCACTGTTGATCCCGGCTGCGTTCGCGTCTTGGCGTCGCTTCGGGGCGAAACGACGAAACAAACCAGGCCTCCCGTGCGCCCCGCGAGCCCGCGCCCGAGAAAAGGGGGGAAAAGGAGAAAAAAAAAAAGACAGCGCTCGCTCCTTGGCCTCGGCGCGTGGGGGGATCGACCGCCAGCGCGACTCCACGTGCGAGTCGCTTTTCACTGCGGCCTTACAACGCCGATCTGCACTTGGTGGGGGAAGGGGTACCAGAGATGAAAATTTTGCAGATCGCCGTTCTGTCTCAGGTGAGTGAGCCATACTGAATGATGCATCCACTATGAAGACCGTGTGGGACCGGGCAGTGTGAGCGGAAAATAGCTTATCCCCCATAATCTGTAGAAAGAAACGCTGACAAGCGGGAGAGCACGAAGGACAGGAAATTTTTAGAACGTGTTATCATTAAAACCACGTATCCGCTCTACTTGCCTGTCCTTCTTCGTCATTGCTGCTCGACGTATATACGCATACCTTGCGCAGTCGGCGGCGCTCCATTTTCAGCACCACACTTCCGTGTTCGCCCTCTCCATTTGTGGAGGTTTTTTCACTACTGCAGACACACGCACAAATAGCCATATTTTGTCTCTATTTGAAGTCGATTAATGGAGATGTTCATCGTCAGGTAGTGCTCTTGAATGGAGCCATGAATGGCCTTTAAATGGTGCTTCTCCGTCAATGTCGAGAACCCTTTCTGATGACGTCGTAATTAATCTCTTATCGTTAAATCACAGGTCAACAGCAGACAGGCCCATTAATATGGCATTACAGCGACCTCATAACATTCCCACGTGACGCCATTGCCTGGAGGACATCTTTTTTGAAGGGTATTTGCCGCTGCGTTTTTGAGTTGTATCCGACTATATAGAAACGTCTACACACAATCAAGTGCAGCGAGCCCACCCCAGAGTGCTGACATGTCAGTCACCAGTATGCCTATAATTAGTTATCGCATCTGTCAATCAGCCATGCTCCAAAGCCTCGTAACGTTCACACTCCATCGACGAATCAGCGAATTTTATGAAAGTGCAGGTCAACGCCGCGTTCTCTGATTAGGCTTTTAATATTAGTTTAAAAGCGTTCGCACAGGACATGAAAATAGTGCGCCTTTCGGTAAACGCTCCATTAGGTCTGCGTAGTGCAATTCTTTTTTGGAGTGGTATTGTATTTTCATCATTATCGTAATCATCATCATCATTCATCCTGACTATACCCACTGCAGGGCGAAGGCCTCTCCCATATTTCTCCAATTAACCCGGTTCTGTGCTAGCTGCATCCACTTGACCCCTGCGAACTTCTTAACCTCATCCATGACCTAATTTTCTGCCGCCCTTGCTACGCTTTGCTTCCATTGGAATCCAGTTTGTTACCCTAAGCGACCATCAGTTATCCTTCTTCGCCCTACATGTCCCGCCCATGCCCATTTCTTCTTGATTTCCACTAGAATGTCATTAACTTGAATTATTTCTCTGACCCACTCTGCACGCTTTCTATCTCTTAATGTTACCCCTACCATTTTTTGCTCCATAGCCCTCTGAGTTGTCCTCAACTTAAGTAGAACTCCCTTGGTTATCCTCCACGTTTCAGCCCCATAGGTGAGTAAAGGTAAGATGCAACTGTTGTATACTTTCCTCTTGAGCGGTACCGGTAAGCTGCTAGTCATAATCTGTGAGTGCTTGCCAAATGCCCTCCATCTAAATCTTATTCTTCGTGTTATTTCCTTTTCGTGGTCCCGATCTGCGGTTACTACCTGTCCTAAGTAGCCATATTCGCCTACTACTTTCAGTGCTTCGCTACCTAACGTAAATTGCTGTTCCTTCCTGAGGCTGTTGAACAGTTCTAGTTCAACAGCCTCGGGAAGGCTGCTCTAGTTAAAAAAGTAGACTAAAACAGTTCTAGTTCAAAAATTAGAAGTTCTAATTTTTGACATGGGGCTGCTGACCTAAATACTAACTAGGTTAACTTTGCTTTGAGTGATTCACTCTCGTCTCGCACGCATGCTACAACACTTCTTCAAACTGCAACAGCAGGGAGAGGCATCGAGAAGAAAATGCACAAAACTTGCTTTAGGCAGTGTTATCACCAAATTTATAAATTTCCCGCGAGCCGTCATTATACGTGTTTTCAGGAATTATATGGTTTAAGAAGTTTAAGAATTTTCAACTAAATTTATCGCCACTTTTCGTGGCCCCTTCCCGTTGATACACGCTTACATCATCGCCGTGATCACTATGAAGCGTTTAAGTTTACTGAAGACAAAACCTTCTTCCTATTTAGTTTGGAAATAACCTATCATGGCTCAGCGACGCCCGCTAACAGTGAACTTCGGGGTCAGAGTTGTTTCGTTCATTTATCCTTCCTTGAAATTTTCTCTGTCGGGTCAAAAAACGATCATTTTTCTCTTTCCCGCATATTACGTCATGCCCCAAGTACTTTTGCTCATTCAGGCCAGCGTGGGATAAGCTCGTGAATGAAATTAAATCTACGCTACTGTCTTTCTTAACACCTTCTGACTGATTACGTGTTTCTTCCAATGCAGCTAACGCTTCTAGTGTGTATGTATTTACTGCGGAAACACTACTTCACAGGGAAAATCGAAAAATTAGGGGGCATGTGAGACGCCTCAACTTTTGAACTTTGACCATATGCTAATTTCCGTTGTGTTTCGTAGTGAAACCAATTCCTACACTGCACCAGTCTAGTGCCTTCGCATGTTTTACCTTGTTTATAGCCACGATAAACCTCTGTAACTGTTTTTTCATGTGGTGAGATTTCATTGACACACAGCATTGTTGGCGGTAATTTTCTTGAATAAAAAGTGCACGATCAAAAGTGATCTTGGGTAAAATAGAGGCGATAGAAGCTCAGTGCCACGGAATCAGTACGAACACAGACAATCAGAGAAAAGCTAGGGCCAACCATTGCTTGGTGACTAATATTTTTTCATGACAGAAAAAATAGTGTCGGCTTTTGAAGAAATTGAACTGAAAATAAAAAAAATAAAAAAGCTTCTCCGGCTCTTCGCCAGTCCCGTGAGTAGAAACGGAAGAGAAGGGTTAAAAAAGTTTGAATATATAGAACACGAATCGATAGTGGAGAGTTAACTTTGCAGTCTAGCCCACAGAAACCGTGTAGTTATTCTCGTCGCATTCTGCACAAAAGAAGTTTAGGCTCATCATTCTGAAGTTTCTTATGCGAGTAAGTTGAACTTCAGTAATTGAAAAACGCACTGGTACAAATAAGAAATGATTAAGAAAGGGATAATATGCAAGCGTCCTGTAACCGCGCCATTTTTGCATTCATCATGCTCTTAACTATATTTACGTTTACTTATAAATTTATATTCCTGCAATTTTATGCACCGTCGATCCCGCGAACTACATACAAATATGTTTCTCATTCTCACCGCTGTTTTCCTTAAGGTTCTTTCTCCGTGGTTCTTGGCGGCTGGAGCTGTTACTTCAGGCAAGAAAATCAATTTCGACGACGACATCCAAGGCATCGATCCCACTAAAGAGAGGCTAACTGAAATCCTGGCGGACCCCAAGGCGAAGGCCGCGTCCACGATACTTCTGCATGGTCCACACGGGACGGGTAAATCACTCCTTGTCAAGTCTCTCTACTCCAAGTATCCAGAGAAGTCCATATTCATTGTAGACCTTGATTTGTTCGTTATCGGCGGCATCAAGCACGACCCTACCTCGATGACCAGGATGCTCGTTAGGAACTACAGGAAGCACAACTCCTCTGTGCTTGTCCTCGAGGGGTTGGACTAGCTGTGCCTGCCGTACTACACGGATTCCAAGAAACCCGTGGTGGCTGCCGTCAAGGCCGAGCTGCTGGTGTACGTGAAGGAGCTAGCCGAGAAAAAAGAGTACAAGGAGGTAGTGATAGCAACGACATTCCGGCCGTGGCTCATCGCGGAAGACATGCGCCACGGCTTCGACGCCAAGATCAACATCCCCATTCCCCAGAACGAGGAGGCACGCATGGCGATGATTCATGCTGAGCTTGCAAAGCTTCGCGTCCCTACCTACCAGGAGAGCGACACCGTGAGCCTGGCCAAAAACACGAATCGCTTCTCGCGCTACCAGCTGCTGCGCATCATTCGCTGCGCACTGGCTCGCAACTTCAGCAACGTTGAGGGGATCGAGATGGAGGAGGATGCCGAGAGACTGAACCACCTGACCAAGGAGGACATGGACAAGGTGGCTCCGCTCTTCACGGCCGACCTGAGCGAGGATGATGAACGCAAGCACCAGGAGTTTATCGCGGCCAACCCGACGTTCAGTTAATGTCTAGCGGCGCTATATGATACCGTGCAGTACATTGCAGCGCATGATGAACGGCTGAAGCAGCAGCGAAATTGCAGTAGATTCGTTCTGATAGACATCGCGAATAAATACATAGCCACACACAACGCGAACATAACGCGACATTTAATGCAATGTATTCTCCCGAAGAAATTTCTACAGCACACGCCAAATTTCTTGCGAGCTGATCTTAACTTACTAGAAAAATTCTAGGTTGGCCCGCCGGGGTGGTGCAAGTGGTAAGACGCCCAATACTGTGCCGCAGTACCAGGGTTCGAGCCCGACCGCGGCTGCGTTTCGATGGGGGCGAAACGAAGAGGCGTCGTGTGCTGTGCGATGTCAGCGCACGTTAAAGATCCCCAAGTGGTCGAAATTACTCCGTAGCCCTCCACTACAGCTCCTCTTTCTCTCTCTATCCACTTTCACTTCTACCTTCCTCCCTTCCCTTATGGCGCGGTTTAGGTGTAAATAGAAACAAGTGTGACAGATACCCCGCCTTCCCTTTCCTGTGAGACAATTATATAATTATAGGCGAATGGCTGAACGCTCGCGCATTTTAAACTGAAATTTTCGCGTACGTTTAACGGTTCAACGAATCCTGAGCGTGGGTAGCCTGAATTTTAGCAAGCCGATGACATCTGTCTTCAGGCATTCCATAGGCTTTTTATCGGCAAATAGTTGTATTATGGCTGTGCATGGCCATGTGTTGTTGGCATGTTAGGCAATATATCAGAAAATCCTGGTAAATAAAATTGTTTCCACGCGAAAGGTTTTCCAATTCATCCAATCGAAGCAAGCCTTCCAATGAACTGGCAATGAGCTCAGTTGGCGTTGCAAAGTAGGCGCCCGCAATATATATGACCTTAAAACTTACGTATATATTCTGGTAAAATGTCTTATCTCTGCTATATCTTCGACCATATTCTGATTTAAAAGTCGCTGAGCTAGCAATTATTTTAGTGCCAGTTACATGCAACGTAGTCGCTTGCAGTGCCCTTCGAGTGAACTGCCGCGGGAGCGGATAGGGGTTTTTCCAGTGCTGGCGGAATCTATATGAGGGGGTGTCACGAAATCGGCGCACATTTTTATTAAGCCGGCGCGGCGCGAGGCGCGCGCGGCGTCTCCGATTCGCAGACCCACATTGGACGGGCCGCGTTGAATCTCCCACAATTATAACTTGATTCCTCTTGTTGGCTAAAAAGCCGCAAACTTGCCCTGACTATCGCCAGAAATCAACTCACCGAACTAACGGAACCGGACAAACACGCCCGCATGGGAAACAGTGTGAACAGGGACACGTGCTCCGATCTCACACTGGCCAGAGCAAATACCCCGAGCACGTGGTCAAACGTAGGAGAGACGTTGGGCAGCGATCATTACATAATAACCGTCGATATTGAAACAGCCGGCACCCGCAAGGTTGGTCGCAAGATAAGATTAACCAACTGGGACTCCTTCCGCTGGGACGGACAGACAAAGGAGACCGCGACAGAGAGAGGGTGTAACGGGGTAAAAGGAACACCCAATCCGCCCTCCCTTCTGCCCCTTCCGGAATGGGCGCAAGAAATACAAAAAGACCTACGACGAGCCACTACTACGGTCTCAGCCACTACAACTGCACCTGACGTAGACAACCACTTGCTCCACCTGTGGGAGGTTCGCAGGGGGCTCGTCAAGAGGTAGAAACGGCAAAAACACAACAGGAAGTTGAAGCTAAGATTAGCCTAAATCACCGCCGAAGCAAAGAACTATGCTGCCGAGCTGACAAATAACAACTGGCACCGCTTCTGCGACCATCTCCAAGGCACTCTCGGCATGGCTCGTACGTGGTCGCTGCTCCGCGCTTTACTAGACCCCAAAGAATCCAAATCCGAGACGAGCAAAGCGATACGTACGCTCCTGCGCAAGGAACAGTGTGATGACGACGCTGTCTTCGTCCAACTAGAACAGCGCTACATCAGCTCTGGTCCGCGCCCCCGTACAAGGACTACCCCTACGAGGACGAGAACAGTCCACTCGACGCTGACATAACAGAGGCCGAAGTCCGAGCAGGTCTACAAAATGTCACGACGAATACGGCGCCGGGTACGGATCGAATCCAATGTAAGGTACTTAGAAACCTGGACGACCAATCAATCTCCCAGCTGACGTTGTTCTACAATAAAGCCTGGACGACGGGAGCCCTCCCCCAAGAGTGGAAGCACGCCGAAATTACACTCATTCCCAAACCTGGCAAACAACTCTCACTCGCAACTCTTCGGCCAATCTCGCTCACCTCGTGTATCGGAAAACTATTCGAACACATCGTATTATCCCGGCTCCACCCCCACCTCGAAGCACGAAGATTCTTCCCGGACACGCTGTTTGGTTTCCGACCAAATTTATCCACACAAGATGTCATGCTGCAACTGAATGATGAAGTAATAGACCATCCTAGCAAGCTGCAAACGAGGGCGATACTTGCGCTCGACTTAAAAGGCGCTTTCAATAACGCTGCACATGACCTCATCCTTGACAACCTGGCATCGTCCCATTGTGGGAATAGGATGTACAACTATACGAGCATTTCTGACGGACCGCACGGCCACCATAGGACTAGGCGAACAACGCTCCGACAATATCGCTCTTACAGGCCGAGGAACGCCACAGGGCTCGGTCCTCTCTCCGACTCTTTTCAATGTGGCGATGTCAAAACTGCCACCTCTGCTAGACAACATCCCCCGGGTTCGTCCTGCTCTCTACGGGGATGACGTCACAATCTGGATCACGGGGGGCTCTGACGGCGATGTGCAAGACGCGCTTCAGGAAGCCATCGACGTGGTCCAGACGTACGCCGCCGCTGGCGGGCTAACCTGCGCAGCGGAGAAGTCCGAACTCTTGGTTATAAGCAAGAACAGCCATGGAAGGAGAAAACAGCCTCCAGAGATCGATCTTTTTCTTAAAGGTGCGCCAATACCACAAGTGGAGAGGCTTCGGGTGCTGGGGCTACACCTCCAATCTAATGGTAGAGCCACACACACTGTATAGCTCCGTACGGGTTTCCAACCGACGAAGCGGTCTTAAGAAGAGGGACACGCTGCGCATAGTTCAGGCGCTCATAATCAGTCGCCTCATGTTCCACCTCCCGTACCATCACCTCAACCGGGCCGAACTAGAAAAACTTAACGCGGCACTCCGGTCGGCGGTAAAGACGGCACTGGGTGTTCCTCCCCACGCGGCCACTCAGCGCCTTCTTCACTTAGGCATCCACAATACGGTGGAATAATTAATTGAAGCACAGCGGGTTGGACAAGTAACTAGACTACGAAGCACACGCCCCGGACGTGCCCTACTCGAGAGACTCGGGTATCCAGGCCCCAGCACCCCTTACCACCACATCGACCCCTTAATGAGAGCAAAGATCTAAGTGGCCCCAATTCCGAAAAACATGCATCCAAACCTTAACGCGGGCCGATGGCAGGCCCGAGTACGGGCACTTCAACGTACATTAAGAAATAATGAATTCGTATTATACACCGACGCAACAAGCTACCCGGCAAACCTGCCGCGAGCCTGGCCGTCACGAGCGATGACGGTCAGGTACAAGTAACAGGCTTCATCCTCACGACCTCGATCATAACGGCGGAAGAAACAGCCATAGCCCTCACCATCCGATACATCTCATCCAACCCTCTGGACAAACACTTGAAAACCTGCACTATTGTCACAGACTCACAGGCAGCATGCCGAGCCTTCTCAACCGGTCTGCTGTCTCCCAAAACCCACCACATCCTTCGTCAGTGCGAAGAAAAGATGCACACGCCGCTTATTCGAATACTTTGGGCACCAGGTCACGCATTTATTTCTGGCAACAAGCGCGTCCACACGCTCGCCCGCGAACTAACTTGCCGGGCACCAGGAGGGAAGACTGAAGACGGCCGATTACCAGCTAATACGGAAACCGGAGAGGAAGATGCTCCGAGGCTATCATCAGGCTCTCAGCTATCAACCACCACAGAACCACTCACGTACACACTTACCCTCGAATACTACAGACAACAAAGAAGAACACTTCCCGCACCGCACAAATCCATCTCCAGAGCAGATGCCACTACCTGGCGACAACTTCAAACACACACATTCCCGAACCTCTACCACAAACACCTTTTCTTTCCCTCGCGGTACCCTTCAATCTGCCAATCATGCGCCAGCACCAAACCAACACTATACCACTACATATGGGCGTGTTCAAAGCCGCAAGGCTTCCCGCCTATTCCCCACCCCACCGTCTCCTTTTGGGAAGCTGCTCTGTCTAGCTCACACCTGCAAGATCAGCAACGGCTGATCGAGCGGGCGCGTGGGATAGCAGCAGCTGCCGGCATCCTGGACTGATGAGGCCGCCTGAAATAGACACGACCACCTAATCACCAGTGCCTAAATAAATGTTCTTTCCTCCACCTCCTCCGCGGGGCATCGCTTGGAATGTTCGAGAAAAACCTCCTTCCCCGCGCGAGAGAGCGCGTAGCTTTGTACGCGTTGCCGTCGCCCTCTTTCTCATCACCCGGCGATGACGGTGACTCATTAGTCTGGAATATGCCAGAGGTCTCCAGAAATTTCTACGGGTCCTAGCCAATGACGGCGCGGGGCTCGACGGGAGGAAAAGGGAGCGCTCTAACCAGCGAAGCTAAGTGTGTGTGCGCGCTAGCCTTAGCGCGCCTTAACAGATAGACGCGGCGCCCCCTATTTATGGAGGCCGCGCCGCTTGTGTAGTCAGTCAGTCAGTCAGTCAGTCAGTCAGTCAGTCAGTCAGTCAGTCAGTCAGTCAGTCAGTCAGTCAGTCAGTCAGTCAGTCAGTCAGTCAGTCAGTCAGTCAGTCAGTCAGTCAGTCAGTCAGTGATTGCGGCGTGTTCGCTAGGGCTTCGAATGGACTCCCGGCGATCACCCGCTGCTGACAAGCCCACGGACCTGCGAGGGAGCGGTGCTCGTCTTGCATGGCGGCCACATCGTGACTCTCGAGGCGTCGGACTGCAACAGTGCCCAGTGAACAATTTAGTGTTTGTTTTTGTGACTCTCGTGTTACATCTGTGTTGTATAGCCTCTGTGTTACTGAATACCTCTGTTGTTGCATGCTTAGCGTTTGTATTCTATGAACCTCTCGTCTGTGCATTTCAAGTGTTTGTGTATTCTTCTGTATCGTCTCTTGCTGTGTATAAAGTTTGTTTTGTTTGTTACTTCTGACTCCGAACCTTACTCTGGCTTGAACCGGCGACAGCTGGGCACCAAACGGCCACCCCCTTCTGTCACTAAAAGGTAGTTGAGATGTTTGAGTTAGCGGCTGCTAAAGGAAGATACTGTGCACGCTATGAAGCGTGTCATCATCACGATATAATCCATCATCTCGGTTAATCCCTGTGTGAGCGAAATTCTTTATATATGGGGGCTCGCAATTAAACTTCGCCTTTTAACATCAGAACGCGACTGTGTTGTCGGGCCCTGTTCGCATCGCGCATTCACTAGGTCTGACTTTATTCAGCTTGAACCAGCGAGCCTCCGTGACCTATGAGGAGCGTGTCTGTGTCGTAAACCTCAAGTCCAGGGTGCGACTTCCAGCCCACTCAAAACTAAATTTTCATTTACGCTCAATTACTTGCCTTTGGCTACAGCATCTTCCTTGAATTTAACATCAATTCGAACATTTCGACCTGTTTAAGAATTTTTAAAGATCCGTCGGGATTTGTCGCTCACGGCCAACGTAACAGAGGGTGTAGACCAATGATGACGCCGCCGGATTTTCTGCGACGGGCGACCCATAACGACATCGAGTTAATGTTATTACGTTTGGGTCGCGCGCCTGGTTATCGCACCGCTGCCACCAGTTATTACATGCGGCTCGCGGCCCCTCGGTAGCATTGGCCTGGCGGCTCCGTGGCTCGGCGGACGGCATCAACGGTCCCAGCAAAGACGCGTCTTCTAACGAAACAGCCTTTACTACAACATCATGAAGGAACGGGCAGAGAAGCTGACCAGGAGAGAATACAGACACTCTCACACAGCTGGTGTCTAGCGTTGTCTCTACGGCGCATCAAAGTAGTCTGTCTCAGCGGAGTCTGCCGCTGCTTTTTATAGGCTTGCCAGTTCACAGGGAAAGGGAGAGAGACCTGCATGTTCAGACAAGGCGATGACTCAATCGCAGGTGGCGCGACCACATCTCCTCCACCTCCTGCAGACGGGCGAGGGCGACGCACTCTCCCTCGAGCTCCGGGCTTGGCCAGCGTTTGCACACACACGCACGCACATTTGGCGCGTGGCAACAACACGCCGAGACACGTTCGCGGGAGGAAGCGTTGGGCGGCCGACTGGACGGCGCCGAAATGGCCGAAACGCTCGCTGTTCTGCCTGTTGCTACGCGGTGGCCGCGTCAGCTGTCACACTTGTCGGTGCCGAAACGTAACAAGGTGTTGCGAATTCGCCTGTTGAAGCAGTATATAAAAACCGATGCTGGCACGATCTATTGGCGGGCAGCGCGGATGTCGCATTGGGTTGAGGCGCGTCGGAATGTGCACACGAAGTGCACTTGGAAAGCAGATACATGATAAATTAAAAACAAAAACAAAAAGATTACTGCATTTCTCTTGAATTCATCAGCCAGTGAAGTGTATCCACAGTGAAGCTGCGCTCAACATTGCAGCTGGCCATTTATCTCTGGTTAGCAGGAGACACCTAGGCGTGCATCAACGTTTTCGCTTCTGTACAAAGGGGTACCTTAGCCTTATGCTTCAGGCCACCGCAGAAGAAATCGGCCGAATCTGGAAAACATAGCCATGGCTTAGCTTGTGGTTAAACCTGGAGCTACGCGAGAGCAATCTGCATGCCTACGCTTAGGTTTGGCTTCAAAAAGTAACAAAGTTGGCTTGTTGGGTTTAACGTCTCGAAGCGACTGAGGCTATGAGAGACACTGTAGTGAAGGACGCCCGAAATTTCGACCACCTGGGGTTCTTTAACGTGCACTGACATCGCACAGAAAAAGTAACAAAGTAAAGAACAGAGTAAAGACATGGCTTTTGCACATAGAAGTTTATTCTATGATTTCAGCTTTATTAACGCCGTAGGGGAATCCCTTCACGCATGAGCACCCCTTGCCTCTCGTCATTGACCATTCTCATTCGGGTGTAGAAGACTTCTAGTGGTATGACATCGCCTCTACGTCAAACTCTGGGGCACATCGCCGTCACAACGTTCGAACGAGCCTTCTGTCCTAGCAACTCGCTGTTGTCGTTTGAATGTGCCAACTACCGAAGTTTCTACTTTTTCCTTTCTTCTTCCTCTTCTTCATCATCTTTTCCTTCATAATCATCATCATCTTCTTTTTTATTTTTTCTTCATCTTTTTCTTCTTTTTAGTTCTTTTTCTTCTTGCTTCGCTCTTCGGACAGGCACCGCGAAATGGCGAGACTGTGACCAATGTAGCTCTCGCTAGCTCTTGCCAATGTAGCTCTCGCACCTGAGTACACATCTAATAAGCGAGAATTGGCTTCTTAGAGGTATACTTGGGTAAGCGAGAATTGACAGGTTCATCTATAGTGACCACCAGTGTTTTAGTTGAAATTCTTTGCCGGAAGCCATGTTGAGCATTGTAAAACTTCATGAGTGCTCTATGACGTTGTTCAGGTATGTCGTAAGTATGTGTTCCAGTAGTTTGCAGCAAGTGGAAATTAATGAAATTGGGCGGGTATTGTTAACTTCCATTCGACTGCTATTTTAAAAAACAAACAATGCTATAGATTTTCCATTCTTTTGGCATAATGCCAGTAAATTTCTTTTTGTTGTTTCTTGAAGTTCCTTTTCTTTTTCTTCTTCTTGTTGATGATGGTCCCGTCTCCTTGCTTCGCCGAAAGAAACGCAATGGGCCGAATTAAATTAACAAACTTATTTGTTTAAAATAACAGGTTGGTTGGATGAACAAGTAGAGCGAATTCGAAAGAACAGAAGACACTGAGTTGGGTCGCCCTCCCGCTTAGGATAGTCCGTCGTCCCAAGCGAGCGTACGGGAGAACGTCCGTCTTATCCTTCGCTCGGGCCGCAACTCCAGGGCTACCCCCCCAATCTCGCCGTTTTCGTGCTGTCCCACTTTTCCGCGAAAACGACCCCGGTGTACCACTGCCATCATTCACACAGTTTCGTGGAAAATCGTAGCCTAAATCCAGTTCGCCGAAGTGTCTCAACCCCGGCCTTTGCACCACTGGCATGCCACTCTCGAGGACGCGCACGAGATTTACGGCTGCCTGTTACACCACGGCCGGTCTCGAGGGAGAGAGCGCGCGCTCTTCTCTTACGGCCTCTCCAATGGGGTCTGTTTCAACCGCCCGCCGCGCCTCGGTGGGGTCGCCACCGCCCCACTGCTGCTCCTCCGCTACAGCCGTTCACGCGCAAGGGAACCGCGCGCTCGCTTTTAGCTTCGCCCGCGTCAGTTGCAACTGGCAGGTCCTGACATTTCGCCCCTTATGGTTTATACAAAGTCCGTCATCAACATCGAACATTTATCGTACGAGGAATAAAATACAGTCAACAATCCGCTCACGCGCGCGCTCCTTCGTCAGTGCGGTCGTGCACGGTCGAATGAAGCTTCGGGTACACTTCAATATTTTTTACCTCTAAGTTTTGTAAAAAATAAATTTACCAGGCTATGCAATCTGCCTTTGAATGTTTTAAGCAGGTGTAGCGCAACCTGACGTGAGTGCATGGTGAACTGTTGGGTGGAGATTCTGTCAACCGCTACCGTTTTTGTTTAGATCAGAAGGCACCGGCAAAAATTCATGGCGCGTCTCAGATTCAGAGTTAATAACAAAAATTTACGCATATAGTAAAAATTTCACTTTTCACTTGTCTAGTGGACTGGGCTGTTCTAGCTTTGTTCAAAACATATCAGTCGGTTGAAAGACCGAAGATGTATATGTAGTCTCGCGACTACTTTTAATCAATGAAATGGGCATAAACAGTTAAGCAGAATCGAAAAGAGCAGCAAACAATAAAATTTTCCTTCAAAGTTACACATTGCACTATATAATCATCAATTCATCAAAATCCGACCTGCGTCTAGAAAATTCAGGCTCAAAATCTTCTTGCACGGCTTGTGCACATAAGGAGTTGGCCTTTCGGTCTTCTCTGTCACTTTCCTTGTATAATTAATTGAGAAGAATTCTGAGAAATTTTTCAAATATCAAAGAAACGGACCTATACATAGCTGTTGTTAGTTCCTTTCTGGCAACTCAGTGTTGAGTTCTGAAATGCTGACTGAATCAGGATCCTAAGTACTTCGAGAACATTTGTGTGTAGTAGGTGCACGGCAGCTTTTTCGAAAAAAAAAAAAAGGTTTGTCCAGCAGGGCAAGAAGCTCTGGTTTCGGATAATGCAGTCCACTAGAACATTGTCCTCGTAAAAGAGCGTACTACATGGGGCTGCTTCTTTCGCTAGTTTCAAGAAGAATAGCGCAAGCGTCAGACCCGAAGTTGATTAACTAAACGATATATCCAGCGAGGTAAGGTGAACCGGAATATGTGACAGTGGAAAATGGGATGGTAGGAGATGCCATCACTTCCTTCCGTGCCTTGATTTTGCTCTCAGATGAAACGTCCGCCTTGACAATGTAGTCATGTATAGTCATGTGCCGCTAGCTGTTACGGCCCTCGCATCTGACATATGTCATTCACTTCCGTACATTAACCTTACTTTCCCGAAGAGAGCCTCAATGGGTCGCTATATAAGGCTTGACATGAGTCTCTGTGAGAGTGTCCTTCTTTAACGCTTTGGAAGTTTCTTGCATACTTTCGATATAGCAGGGGAACTCATTTGTAAGTCACTGCATCGAGTATCACCTTCATCATTTATTGGACTTTTTTTACCACTTCGAGCACAAGTGGTGTCATGAATATCAACCATTTTTTGTTTTCATATTAAGCATAATATCATGTAAAAAGTTCATTAAAACAATGTTTATTTGCCAAATTAAAATAATGTTTATAATACCACACATTGCCAAGTATATGAATTGTAATAACACTTAAAACTCAACGCTACAACGTTTACTTTCACTGTTATACTAATACTTTATATCATGCAAGCATTTTGCAATTTACATTACATTTTTATGAAATTATTTTCATCTTCGGTGCTACCTGAATGGTTTCGCATCTAGCGCTGAAAGACGGGTTTGCTGTTGCAGACGAGTTGCTGTCATGTTAGCCTTGAAGAAGCTTCGATGTGATCACTGCTCATTCAGTTTTCTTTTTGTTCCCATTCGTCTACAGGCTAGGGAAAAATTCGTATTAAAATGAACAAAAGTAGCTGCCATGCCGCAATGTATGCCATGCTTGTCGAACGTTTGCTGAACGACAGTGTTTTTTATATCCGTTCACGTGTGGTACGTTGACGACATGCCGCTGCAGCATCTACCTTCTGTGCTCTTTAATTTCGGGGCTGCACCCACCACGAAACTCGCGAGTGACAACACGAAACCAGGCAAAAACCACCCGCCGCCGCTGAAGCAGACGCGGAGCGAACAGTGAGCAGGTCACGCCCCTTGCGGTGGCGGAAAGCGTAGCTCAAGGAGAAAAGTTCCCATTGTTTCCGCAGTGATTGAGAAGGCCGTAAGAAAGAGCGCTCGCCCTCTCCCTCGAGGCCGGCCGTGGTTACACATACCAAAGAAAAAACAACAACATACAAACACTCAACGGGCGCTCGACGGGGTCCGCCGACGGCGTTCGGAGCCTCGCGCGCTAACCACCAGGTCAAACACAGAACGGCCGAGCGCCTTTCAATGCGCGATAGCCCCCGTCCCTCAAGAAAGACAGTAAACAGACAATGCGCAGACGCAGGGACACTTGCCACTGTAACCAAAAAACAAGAAAAAGGTCCCTCCTCCCTGGGTACGGGCGCCGCTGCGCCCGCGCGCGGGCCGGCTCTCCGAAACGGGAGGAAACACACAAACACACACAAAAAGAAAACACGAGCAAACATGCACTATTGACGACCTTACAATGCCCAAGTGATGAGACATTAAATTTTATTATGAAGACCTTGGCTCACTTGAGCGTACGTTTTAAGAAGCACTGGAATGTTATCGGCACCGGTTGATTTTCTTTCGGATTTAAGCGCCGTAGCAGTTCTAGGATCACTTCTCTGGTATAAGTTACACTCCTGTGAGATTTAGTGAGGGTTAATTGTCGAATGTCTCATTAGGTTTCTCATTAAGTTTGGTAGGTGTAATCTGAAAGTAGGTTTTGAAATGATCTACAATCTCCTTTTTGTCAGTGACGAGGAAGTCATTCACGGCTATTCTGTGAAGATTTAATTTGATTCGTTCGAAAGAAACTGCCAGAATTTACCAGGAGTTTCAATAACAAAATGGGTGAGAGCCTGGCTAAAGTAGTGCTCCCTTGATTCACGTAACCTTGACGAAAGGGTATACCTTTTATGCTGCTAATGATGGTAGTGGTGGAGCGCTCTTTTCTTTTAATGCGGATTAGTTCTCAAGTTATCCACGGCTTCATCCTGTTTATCTTTTTTTTTTATCTGAAAACAAGTGTGGAGGCAGCAGCGGAAAAGAGGCTTAAACTTGAGAAATGTATTAATATATTCAGCGTGAAATGACGGTAGTGAGTCTTCTTATATAGGAAGCAATACTTTAATGATCCGCTAAAGCAAAATTCTCACAAACTTGGATGCAACTTTCTCTGCTCTATAGTATACTTTTATTTATTTATTTATTTACCAAATACTGCAGGCCCTAACTGGGCCCTAGCAGGAGGGGCGAAAAGAATACAATGCAATAAAATATGAATTCATCAAAACTAACATACTAAACACAAGTGACAAGCAAATTACGATAAGACATGTTGAACACTAACAAGAAAATATACACCAATATGAAACACGACTATGGTTAGTACGCCAGCAATTTATCAATAGATTCAATGGACATTGTTACATCAGAAGGCAGCTTGTTCCATTCTTCAACAGTACGAGGGAAAAAAGAATACTTAAATGCATTGATTTTGGCTTGATACGGAGTTACACATTGTGCATGATGATGTCTTGTTGGACGTGTTGTAAGGGGCGTAAGGTAAGGTTCAGGGCTCATAGCAAGTTTGTTGTTTTTTAGCGAAAATAGACACTTCAGTCTCTGAATTTTTCTTCGTATTTGCAATTGTGGGATGGAGTTCTCATTCATTAAAATGGAGGGAGAGTCAGATGTGCGGTACTTTGAAAATATGAAGCGTACGGCTTTCCGCTGGATAGCCTCCAATGCCACAATATTCTTCTTGGTGTAAGGATCCCGGACTATACAAGCATACTCTAGTTTGGGTCTAATGAGGCTGTAGTATGCTAACTGCTTTACTTTGGCAGGGACATTTTTAAGTTTGTGGCGAAGAAGGCCAAGTTTTCTGTAGGAGGATGAGCATGTATTGGCAATATGACTGTTCCAACTTAGATTGTTAGTTATGGTAACACCAAGGTATTTATATTCTGTAACTTCTACAAGAGGATGCGATGGGAGGGTGTATGGAAATGAATGATACGTGATAAGGTAAAACTCAACTTCACTAATTTACAGTCAGAAATTCAAAGATGTACTTCTGTAGGATAGCTTGTAATGTCACTTGAACAAAGTATTAAGTCTAACACTGAAGCTGTTGATTCAGTTACCCGAGTGGGGAGTAAAACAACCTGTTTTGGGTAATACGCTAGGAGCATGTCAAACGGAGTTTCTGTACTCTGTACGTCACTTCCACCCGGAGTTTTCATTTTCCAGTTAATATCTTGCAGAATAAAATCGGCAGCTATTATCATTCTGTGCATTCGGTACCTTTGTAACTCGTCGTAGAGTTATATTACAAAGAAATGGGGAACCCTAGAGACCCTTTAGATGCCAACTATACGATATAATTGCGCAAAAGTCAATAAGCTTTCATAATCCCCGTAGATCATTGGGAGCGCGTGAGATGACAATTCATTCTGAATTACAGTTCTAACACCGCCTCCCTTCCATAAGCGACTCTTGCGATTGTCACCCGTTGATAATTAGAAGGTATTATTAACGATGCGCCCTTAATGGTGCGCACACTCCCCGAAACCCTTACAGTGAGTGGAGGTAGCTGTTCCGGTCGCAAAGGAGATGCCCTCGACCTGCGTGGCAAGCTCAGCCGGAATTAAACTACCTTGTAGTGCCAGAAGGGGGTGGCCGTTTGGTGCCCAGCTTTCGCCGGTTCTAGCCAGAGTAAGGGTCGGAGCCAGAAGTAACAACTAAACACACTTTATACACATCAAGACACGATACAGAGGAATACACACGATCACTTAAAGTGTAGAGTAGAGGTTCACAGAAAACAACGCTAAGAATACAACTAGAGAGGTATTCAATAACACAGAGGCTTACAATACAGAACAATACACGAGAGAGTCACATAAAAAAACACCAAATTGTTCACCAGGCACTGTTGCAGTTCGACGCCTCGAGAGTCACGATGTGGCCGCTATGCAAGACGAGCGCCGCTGCCTCGCAGGTCCGTGGGCTTGCCAGCAGCGGGCGATCCTCGGGAGTCCAGCTGGAGCACTTGCGAACACGCCGCAATCACTGACTGACTGACTCACAGAAGCGCCGCGTCCTCCTTAAATAGGGCGCGCCGCGTCTGTCTGTTGACACGCCAAGGCTAGCGCGCACTTAGCGTCGCTTGTTGAAGCGTTCCCTTTTCCTCCCGTCGAGCCTCGCGTCGTCGTTGGTCAGATGCCGTCGAACGTTCTGGAGACAGCTGGCATCTTCCGGAGTGATGAATCACCGTCATCGCCGGGTGATGAGAAAGAGAGTGACGGCGACGCATACAAAGCTACGCGCTCTTTCGTGCGGGGAGGAGGAAGGAGACTTTTCTCGAACTTCGTAGATCCTTCGATGCGGTGCCGCGCGGGCCTCGCGCCGCGCCGGCTTGATCAAAATATGCGCCGAGTTCGTGACACTGCCCGTCCCTTAAAGAATATTGGCCTGAAATGTTTTCAATACACACGAACATCGCGCGCACATGCATGCGCTCATAAACTTCACTGGCCAATGTACACATCACGCACATACATACATTGTCCAAATTTCACAAATTGCAATAACAAAATACAATTCACACATTACTACACTGATGCTCACAAACATAACAACGCATTGTTGCGAGGATACAGATGAAAACTGAGCAACACAGAGACGAGACACACAGCCTTTCAATGAGAAGCCCACAAACTCAATAAACACTTTCGCTTATATTTTCAGAAGCGGCCGGCACCTCCTCTCTGCGAGAGATTGGTAGCTCTAGTACTTTCAGACAAGCCAGTTTTCTTTCTTACAAAGCACTGGCTTTTCTTTCTTTCGCGCGTCCTGCTCCCTTTTTTGCTCCCTTCTGAGTTTCTCTTACGGGCGCGGTTCTCAGTTCTGCTGCTCACGTCTAGGTGTGATTTCCGACTGTAGTTTTGACATTGATCTCTAACAACGCGCTGGGGTTGTTGATCTCGGTCAGCATAGGTCGTTTTGCACTTACGTTTGTGGGCGATTCCTCTGCCCGAGGGATGCGCACGACAAACACACAGTGGGCCGTATGATAAACATCTTTAATCTCACAGGGATCGGGGATCGTCGAAGTCGGTGTCGTCGTCCGGGTGGCTGCGGGTCGTTTCCGTGGAGAGCGCCAGGAGCGAAGCCGGAACGAAGAGCCAGGGACCAAGGAGCCAGAGACCAAGAGAGGGCGAGACGGCGGCGCGTGCCTTCTTTTATAGCCCCCTCGCGCGGGACCGGTTATCCCCAAGCGAGCAGGGAGAGGGAAACAGGCACGCGCGCAGGGAGCATTGGGAAGTGGCGCGGCCTTCGAATGCGCGGCGCGCCACGAGCCCTACACGTTTCCAATCTATCAGCAGCTTCTTCATTGTCCCTCTTCGGTAGCCTTCCTGCTCGACTTCGCCTGCCTTGGCTGGTTTGGCTTCATTTCTCTTCATTTTTGGTTTCTTTCTAACCTTTTGTTGGAACCAGTTTGTTCCGATTTCGCATTCATCGGATGTTTCCTCTCTACTTGAATCACACTGTGAACTCGTTCGATCTTCAATTCCTTTAATTTCCTTCCTTCTTTTTGCGACCATTGGCCGTACTTCTTTGGAGCAGGGCTCATTTTCAACAGGACACTCATTCTCTTCAATGTTAATTACATCTTGTTCATTAAAATGTTCCTTGAACTCTTTCATCTCAGCGCAGTCCTCAATTTCCTCCATTTCTGAATCTCCCAGTCCAGTATCTGCACTGACGCTCTCCTCAGAGAAAAAGGGTTTCTTATCTTCCTCAGCGGGAACATCTTCCTCGGTAGTCGAGCCGTCTCTCGATACCGGTTCTTGAATTCCTGGAAGATTGCTGTCTTCATTTTCAGCTCCATCTGGTTATTTGACAGCTTTTCCTCTAAGTCGCTCATGCACTCAGACATAATGCAATCTAACGTGGAGCTATAATCCTGACCATCTTCATCTTCAGGCGATGAGCTCATGAATGAGGGTTCTAGCTCGACAACTGCTTGCAAAGTTTCTGTGCAACCTGTCACCTCAGAGGGCACAGTCTCATTGTTTTGAGAAATCTTAGCTTCAGTTAAGTCCTCTCTTTCTGAAATTTCTGTTGCAGGAACGAGCTGTTCCACGTTATTCTGGCTGCTGGAGCTAGTTTCAACAGCACCTGTGGCTGTCAACGAATCACTCGTTTTGCTGTACTTCCTATAGGGGAAGGTAACCTCCGGAGGCTCGATGATACCTTTCAAACGCGGAACTTCAGCTAGTTTCTTCACAGCAAAATCTCTCTCTTTTAAGAGTTCTTTTTCTTTCTCAAGCCTACGCTTGTTCCATTCTCTCTCTCTTCTCGTTGCCTCTCTGCCTCAGCTCACTTCCTCTCCCTTTCTCTCTCTCTTTCTACTCTTTGCCTCTCTCTTTCCTTCTCAGCCGCTTCTCTTTTCTTTTTAGCCTGTTCTAGAACCTCCTTTTCTTTTTGGTCCACCCATTCTCGCAGTTCAGCCCCTTTTAGACCCATCTCTAGGCCCAACGCAATAATCTCCTTGAGATTCATCTTCAGTTTGAACTGCCTAATGCTAACACATAGCACTATTGAATGGACCATCACAACCTCTTCCACGCGGTACTTCTCGCTATCGCTCCGCTGTTACAGTTTACGACCTCTTCGTAAACTCTTCCAACTCGTTCTCCGTCTTCTGAGCTTGAGTGCACCGAACGTCCTGTCGCAGACGCCAGAATAATTGTCACCCGTTAATAATTAGAAGGTATTATTAACGATGCGCCCTTAACGGTGCGCACACTCCCAGGCACCCTTATAGTGAGTGGGGGTAGCTGTTCCGGTCGCCAAGGAGATGCCCTCGTCCTGCGTGGCAAGCTCAGCCGGAATTAAACTACCTTATAGTGACAGAAGGATGTGGCTGTTAGGTTCCGAGCTCTCGCCGGTTGAAGTCAGAGTAAGGGTCGGACACTTCACAGAGTAAGGGTCGGAGCCAGATGTAACAACAAAACACACTTTATACGCAGCAAAGACACGATACAGAGGAATACACACGATCACTCAAAGTGTAGAGTAGGGGTTCACAGAAAACAACGCTAAGCATACAACTAGAGAGGTATTCAATAAAACAGGGGCTTACAATACAGAACAATACACGAGAGAGTCACATAAACAAACACCAAATTGTTCACCGGGCACTGTTGCAGTCCGACGCCTCGAGAGTCACGATGTGGCCGCCATGCAAGACGAGCGCCACTCCTTCGCAGGTCTGTGGGCTTGCCAGCAGCGGGTGATCCCCGGGAAGCACTTGCGAACGCGCCGCAATCACTGACTGACTGACTCACAAAAGCGCCGCGCCCTCCTTAAATAAGGCGCGCCGCGCCTGTCTGTTAAGACACGCCAAGGCTAGCGCGCACACACTTATCTTTGCGTGTTGAAGCGTTCCCTTTTCCTCCCGTCGAGCCTCGCGTCGTTATTGGTCAGATGCCATCGAACATTCTGGAGACAGCTGGCATCTTCCGGAGTGATGAATCACCATCACGCCGGGTGATGAGAAGGGGGGTGATGGCGACGCGTACAAAGATACGCGTTCTCTCGCGCGGGGAAGGAGACTTTTCTCGAACGTCGTAGATCCTTCGATGCGGTGCCGCGAGGGCCTCGCTCCGCGCCGGCTTGATAAAAATATGCGCCGATTTCGTGACAGCGATATAGCATGTGTAAGCTGATGGGAAAATACAACTGTCAGGTATATCAGGCTGCAGCCATGTTTCAGAAAGTACCACTACATGAGGATCATAAGAAAGTAAAATATTCTCAAGCTGTTCCTTTTTATTGCACACACTTCACGCCTTTAAAGAAATAAATGGAAAATGTTTATCAAGGACGCCCCCTTGAGTGTGACGGCTTCACAAATTCTGTCGATTCGTTGTGCATAACAACACCTAACAGTTTTTAGCATCGTTCCGTGCATAAAGTTCGTCGTAGACTACCTTTGCTTTTGCTTTATCGCCAGGTTGGCTATCGACCTCGGCATATTGCCATAGTTTTTCCTTTTCTACAGTGTGGTGTGTGAGTGATGGTGAGGTGCCGACTGCTCTGAATCGTTGAGTTTTGAAAAATGTTGGGAAATATAAAGTTTTTCGTTGTAATTAAGCAAGCAAAAGATTCCGAGGCTGCTCCTTGTGAGGTTTGTCAATTCGATGAATGCGTTCAACCGAGCTAACTGACGCACCGTGTTTTTCGTCACAGCTCTTGATTAGTTTGGGCTTTGTTTTATACAGAACACAACGATGTTTTTCCGGCGCGTGCGATCCTCGCACTTTATCATTTTGTTCTTGCTCAGCTAAAGCATTTCTAAATGTTTTACCGGTTCTTCAAGTTGCCGTATTCTCTCTTCGTTACCTTTGAAGAATTCCAGAACCTCGTATAATTTTGATAGTTCAGAGTTTATCTCGGAGAGTGTTCAATCAAGAAACTTGTTGCTTTCTTTTATGTCTGGGTTAAGCAAAGATAACATCCAATGTCTCCTTTTGCCTGGGACCGGGATTGGGCTGAACATTCCCGCACATGAAAATCAAGAGAACTGGCCAGCAGCCAATACGTCCTACGTGGGAAAACTATTGGAGCATGTAATTCAGACCCGGCTTCTTCGTTACCGAGAAGAACATCACCTACTCCCAGACACGATGTGTGGTTTTCGACCGCACCTTGCGGCCCCAGACATCACGCTCATGCTCAAGCATCAGGGGCTGACACACAACACTTTCGACACAAAAGCCAGCCATAGTTGGTCTAGACGTCGCCAAGGCCTTTGACAATGTACGGCATGAAGCCATTCTACAGAACCTCCAGACCGTAGGGGTGGGACAACGAACGTATGCATATATCAACTTTCTCACGAACCGCATAGTGCAACTTGACCCCGGCCCAGGAGATCCTTTCATCATCTCTCATGGGAGCCGGGGTACACCCCAAGACTCAATGCTGTCACCACTCCTGTTCAATATTGCGCTGCTTGGCCTACCCAATATTTTTGGCAGACATCCCCCACTTGCATCACAGTATCTACGCCGGCGACCTCACTCTGTGGATTACACACGGCAGGGATGGCCATATCGAGGAGACTGCAGACAGCCATCGATCGCGGGTAGATGTCCCAGATCACCTCCGGCATCCTTCAAACTGCAAGTACAGGGCACTCCGATACCCCGTACCGACCGAATCCGCATCCTGGGCCTTCATCTACAAGACAACAGAGGAAATGAAACACCACTACTCTTCAGCGAATAGATCAATCTTTAATCCTGATGAGCTGCCTGCTCAAGAGTCGCCAACAAACCTAAGGGCATGCGCGAATCAAACCTTTTTCGCCTCGTACAAGCCTTTGTTTGTACGCGCATTGCCTACGTCGCCCCTTACCTTCGCCTCACGTGAACAGATCGGGAACGACTGGATGCATCACTACGCAAGGCATACAAGACAGCATTGGGTCTACCCATGTCCACTTCCACCCCCAAACTGATCACCCTTGGGATCTCCAACACAGTCGACAGGCTGGTTGAAGCGGCGTTAAGTTCCCAATATGAGCGCCTCTCGCTGACACATACGGGCCGCGAAGTGCTGCGCCAGGTAGGAATCAATGGACCTCACGTCTGAGCAGAGACCCTGTTTTTGTATACCTCCGCTTCCCAAACGTATACATCCAGAGTATCATGCAGAGCGCAGAGCCGACCGATCCCACCAACTCCAGAAACGTTTTGCCGGTCGCCCTGACGTTACATACACAGATGTCTCCAACCACCCTCTTCGCCCTGCTACGGTTTCGGTTGCATCGGCACCGCGCCGAAACTGGCACAATGCCTGCAGCGTTCTCAACGACGCAACTATTTCCACCGCGGAAGAGGTTGCCATCGCTTTAGCTCTGTCCGACCCAGTGATGTTAAGTTCGTGTTCGGCAGGTACAGAAGCAGAAGACGATGATCTGATGAGGGTCAGGAGGAGATATATATTTACAGAAGCAAAATAGTTTACATTGGCGAACTGTAAGTCACAGTAACAGAAGTCACACAGACAACTGCAACTTAAAACAAAATAGACTCTCACACAGAGAAGTCACTCTACAAGCCCTTACTTTTCTACCGAGCATTTCGGTTAAAGCCTAGGGACTGTGAATACGTGCTAAGCGCGGAGCCTCAATCTTGACTGTCGAACATGGTCCGAGGACCGCTTTTTGATACCAGACATCAACAAAGACCCAAGGGCGGTCACCTTAGGTGATCCGCCCCGAAAATGAAGCAGCCAATCAAATTAAAAACATGCCACAACCCCCGTGGGTTGGGAATAATCTCGGACCCAGATCCCTAATTACGTCAAATAAAAATACAACATTCAAAACACACACTCTTTCCACTCACCGGTTCCCAAACCATCTCACACGGCGCCTGTCTTTGCCTCCCCTCCTCAGCGTGTTTGCGACGCGACCCTGCAGCTGGCTCCTTTGTGAAAGAAACGCCGCGGGGGATTCTGGAGACTAGGCCACCCCGCCGTCCCGTATGAGGAAAAGGGGGGGGGGGGGGCACTGTCCCAGAGCAGTGTAGCGTCGCTGTTGCTCGCACCCGATGAGCCGCTGCGAGGGGGCTAAGTGCCGCGCCTATTGTCACCTTCTGCAGGACATTTAGTGAGCGCTTGTGGCAGCGCAAAAAGCTTCATTATGACGTCTCCCTGCACCCCTGCTTGGCGCCACGGCGGGACATCCCTGGACGAACCTGCCGTAAAGTGGTTCGCAGAAGCGTGCTGCTGTTGTTCACGGCTGATAATTGGATGCATCTGCCGTTCGCTTCTTGGCGGCGTCTCGGGGCGAAGGGAACGAAACAAACCAAGCCTCCCGCGCGCCCCGCGAGGCGCCATTCAGCATCCAAGAATGGCATCCAAGAAGAGGGGAGAAAAGGAGAACAAAAAAAAAAAAAAAAGCGCTCGCTCCTTGGCCTCGGCGCGTGGGTGGTTCTACCGCCAGCTCGACTCCACGTGCGAGTCGCTTTTCACTGCGGCCTTACAGACCCCTTCACCAAAGCACTCGTTATAGCGATTCTCAAAAAGCAATTCAGAAAATAAATTCCGGTCGTATATCCAGACAGGCACACACTATCCTTCGATCTCTCCCCTTGCCTTCTACAGCTCGTCTTTTCATATGTGCCCCTGCCCATGAGGCGCTCAGCGGGAACGCACAGGCGCATGCTCTAGCCCGAGAACTATACCGGTCGGAGCGCCCTCCTTAGCCTGCCGCTTCCTCTGACACTCCCAAAGGTACTCATTCACGCCTTGTTACGTACACTGACACCCTCTAACATTATCGGCTTGAACAGTGTCTATACCCCCCAGCACACCGGGAACTAGGCCGTCCATTGGCGTAAAATACAAACAGGAACCTTCCCAAACCCAAGACTATATAGCAAACGTTTCCCAAATCTTATTGAACCTACGTGCAAACACTGCTCAGATGATGTGGACATGTAGACAACACAACGCAGACAGTTCAGCTACAGTGGATGCGTGGGAGTCCCTCCTACGTACCACCGAGCTCTCCCAACAGCGCCAGCGCATTTTACTGACCTCCTCTAAGCAGTGCAAACAGTCTTTCGGCTGGTTCCCCTATTTTTGGGACTAAATAAAGCGCTTATCATCATCATCACAACTGAAAGTTATTTATCAGAGAGCCGCACTTGTCTTGCGATGTGCACAAAACTCAAATTTTGTTGGAAACATAAACCCTTCACCACAAACAACGTAGCAACAAGCTTGACATGTGCGACTATCATTCCGCGGAAAAATCCGCGAAATTTGCAAAGCATTCAAACATGGATAAATTTCAAAATTTACGCAGCTGGGTATAAAAAGAGAGTGAAGACTAGTTAATAGGGTTCTTCAATGCAGTAGGCTAGCAAACTTGGAAAACTCCGCACACACGACAGGGACAAGGAAGAAAACACCACAAGCGCTGATGGTCCTCAGTGACATTATCTTTTCTCGGGTCGACACTTGCATTGAAAAGAATTTGAGTTGCCTTTCCAAAATGATTTCCAGGTATATTGATGATTACCTAATCTTCGTTGACAGACCTGAGTTTACTAACGTGTGGTGGATATCCTCAAGGTTTTTAAAGAAAATGGGTGTGTTCTGGCATTCACCATTTAAACGCCCACGGATGACTGTTTGCAGGTCATGGATATTAAACTTTCAAGCAGGACCACGTATGCTGGACGTATTCTCCAAGGTCGGCTAAGCCCCTTTTAAATTTTCAGTCGGGTCATTCAAAAATTGTAAAATGTGGTATTGCTGTGGCTTTTTTGGGTTCATCTTTGCTAAAATCGTATATTCATTCATCGGACAGCAGTTTTTCTGAGCCAGAGCTTGTGGCGTGTTCTTACTTGTTCCTGTCGTGTGTGCGCTGATAATTTTTCAAGATGCTTTACCAACTAGCTCTAATGTCGGTTTTAGGCTAGCAAACACTATATGAAATATTAAGCTACATGACTACTGCATTAATGAACATGCTCAGATAAAAGTAGGCCAGAACAAAAGGATGAAAATGGCTACACAGTATAAAAGAGGAGTGAACAAGTGTTGAGAGGGAGCCTAAGCTCGCAAGCTGAGTCAACGTTTCGTCAAGGGAACTTGTCCCAGATGAAGACAAGTCCCCTTGACGAAACGTTGACTCTGCTTGCGAACTTAGGCTCTCCCTCCAACCCTTGTTCACTTCTCTCACACGTAAATAGCCATAAGCGATTCCACTTCATATAACTGAAAGGGAAAATTTGATATCAAATTCCAACTGGTAGCATTTCAGCCCTTTAAGGATTTCCAGACCCAAACAGCTCCGAACAGCCGAATATCGCAACAAGAGGGCTAGGTGGTGGTCCATTTTAGAGAAAACTCGCCTGACCGATATTAAGCGAGCAAGGTTACCAGCTCTGCTGCCTTCTTCCAAGAGAAGCAAGGTCGACAGGTGCAAAAAAAGGCCGAGAAGGAAGCGCGTTTCTTTCGTGCCTTGTGAATGTCTTGTATTCTCAATACCAGTCAGGTACGATTTCTTTACACCGCTGCACCAGATCGGCGATGCGTACTCTTGAGGTCCTAGCAGTTGAGAGAGCTGCTTTCCATGCACAGCGGTCTAGGCTTTTAGTTTGAGCGACCATATTGCTGAGCAAACGTAGCGCTCGCGGCAGGATGCCAGGCTACACTAAAATTAATGATTCGAGGAAACGCGCAGCCGATAAATCGTCTTCCGTCGAGTACGGCCGGCTTCACGACGACCATTTATCGCAGCATTTCCAAAGGATAGGTTCGAAGAGGCGGAGCATACTCCGGTACTTTGCCACTATCTTCTTCAAAGCCCTCGCCATCTGTTGACGAGCGGCTAGCTCCATGGATGCGCTATGAAACACGTTTTTCTGAAGAATTTAGTTTACACGTGTATCTATAGAAGAGTGGTGCTCCCTCCTGTGCGCCCAGTGGCTAGCGACTCCTACACACTCACACCCAGAAATTTTGGACAAGAGCATTTTTCTATTCTTTCGCATATTGTAAAGTTCCATCATATCGATACACCCGCAGATCTCCCCTAGGGAAGCTCATAGTTTTTTGCTATTGGCGTTGTTGCTATGTTCAAAACGTTCCGAATTCATTTTCAATAGTAGTCTTAGCTACTTACTCGATGAGAGATTAAATATAAATAAACTAAAGATTTTGTTGCCCATCAGCAGACTGGACAAAACCACTAATGTTTCCGCAACAATATTTGCACCAGAGAAGTCACAACTGAAATTGATGTCCAAGAAAGTAGACTTACCTATAGCGGCGTAATCTGTTCTACGATGTACACCCTCCCACGTTTTTAACCTGAACGCACGAGCGTCGGCCGCCGAGTCGATAAGCGCCGTAAGACGGAACACAGAGGCGAAATGAGCGAGAATACGCGCATTCGCGCAATGAGCACCCTGGTGCAGCTGTCCTCCGCCAGGCTGTTACGGGAACCGAATCCAACCCCACCTGCTTTTTTGTGCGTTATCGTATTTGCTTCTGTTTTCTGCATGCCGCTGGAAAAATATTAAGAAAGGCCACGCCGCCTGCTGTCTTTTTTATTTCGGTTACGACATTGGCAATGCATCTGCGCTTTTCTTTGCAAGATAGAAGTTCCTGTTCAGCAGGCCTTCGAGTGGCAGATACCTTTAATTTGCCACAGGAATGTGCTACGTGACCCGTAGCAAAACGAAACAAAATGCTGATACGCATGTAGTATAATCAGAGGGCACATATCGCTTTCTATCCAGCTCTAGCGCTACCACCTGACGACTTATTTATACCTTGATGGAAGTGTTCGGAAAACAAAAAGGACAATGACGATAACGGTGCTCAAAAGAAGCAGGGGGAGGTCCCGTTCCGAGAACAGCCTGGCAGAGTACAGGTGCACTGGAGTGCTCTTTGCACGCACGCGCGTATTCTCGCTCATTTCGCTGCTGTGCTCCGAAATACGGCGCTTATCGACTCGACGGTCGACGCCCGTGCGTTCCGGTTAAAAAAGTGGGAGGGTGTACTCGTTTATTTTTCACTTTAGGACACCGTCCTAGGCGCACCGTCAATAAAAAAAAAAATTGGTTTGAAAATGTTCATTTCTATGTATTCCTGTAGGTAGTAACTCAATTTGCATCCCCAATGGGCGTACCCAGCAACATCAGCGCCACCGCATCTTGCTTACGTCACTGATCGGTGTTGGTCGACGTTGACTTTCAGTTTTTTTTATTCCTCCATTTGTCGTGGCCTGACTTGTATCTTGTTTTTTTTTTTTTTTTTTTTGCTGTTTTATAATGCTGATTCGGGGAATACCTGTGTGGTGTACAGAATTACTTCTGGTTTAGCGCAGAAATCCAGCAAGCCCTTGAGATATATTTAAAGCGGGGCGAATGAAATAAAATTGCAAATTAGGTCAAATGTTTAGAGAAAGTGGAGAAATATGGGAGAGGCATTCGCCCTGCAGTGGGTATAGTCAGGCTGCTGCTGCGGCTGCTGATGATGATGATTAGATTTCTAAGATTACTTTTCATTTCGTAACGCTCAGGTCTCGCGATGAAACATTAGAGCCAAATATTGTTTATATTGTTACGTGGTGGCAATACGGATAATGTTGCTTGCTTATGCATGGTCCTCGGAAATTGCGAAAACATCGCGCTTTAGTTGGTCTCAGGGCGCCAAGAATTCCGCGAGTTTCCGACGTCAGAGGACAACCATCTTAGCCTATTCATGAAAAAAAGGTCGGGAAAACAGAGTTTTCATTAGAAATTAGTTAGATTGTATTATTTCTCTTATCTAAAGCAAAAACGTAAGGGGCTATTAACACGTCAAACGAGGAAGTGAACATGAGAGTCTCAGTTTTCACTTCTGTGGTTACTATCACTGATTACTTCGGCATATTATATTTGCAGTTGAATAATTTTGCTTTTGACTATTAATGTCGACACACTGACGAATACAACGCCACTTTAATTTTATATCTGCGCGAGGAATACTTGTTAAAAGTTACTTTTGTTACAGGAAATAGTAAGTAAACACACGTGCTAGTATTTAGATTTTATTTCCATGAGTAATAGGCATAAAAACAATAGCTTTATTTATTTATTTGCTGGTACTTCAAAGGCCAATTAGGGGTGTTACATGAGGGGTGGGCTAGTATATCTTTTAATTAGTCCGAGGATGAATGACTTGAACTATTCATGGCCAGGATTGACAAAAGCTTCAGCTGGCAGGTCGTTCCAGTCTCTTGCAGTCTAGGAAAAACGAGTTGAGATACGCACATGTGGATGCTCGAGGTGCATAGACGGCGTTTGAGGGACTGGTGCGAAGTGAAACGCCGTGAGCATGGGTGCAAACGAAATGACTGAAAGGCACACAGCGTGGTTTTGTGAACAGGCTGACATGAAAATTTGTCTTTTCTTAAGTATTTAATGCCGAGCGGGTTCGTTTTTAGGAGTTTTCTGTAGTTAGTAAACAACACTACTAAGTAGCTTAAAATAAACTGCACTTCTTTCACGAGCATAAATGTTGCACACCTGTGCAAATTTGGCTTTGGTTTTATGCCTATAAGTAAAATATTTTCGATAGCCACATCCCGCCTTAAAGGTCTACATGCTCATCATGAAATACACGATAGCTTTGGAAAATGAATATGGTCTCGGAGTTCAGGGCAATAGGGAAGGAGGGTACCCATTGTCGACGTAAGCTATCCGCCATATAGATGAAAGATAGTCCGCGTAGGAGTATCCTGCGGTGATGTGAATAAAGACATTACTTTATCCCAGTTGGAGTTGGTGCTGCCAACGTAGTAAATGACCAGCATGCCGCTAAGAGTGCGGTTGAAACGCTCAGTCATGGCGTCGGTTTTGCGGGGATATGCGGTGGTACAGCGCTGAATGAATCGGTATTTATTTCGCACGGTCTCAACGGTGTCCGTGCAAGCACGCCCGCAGTCACTTAGGAACGCGGTCACGGCTGCGATGGAGCGTTGTCATATAGAAAAGGGTTCTTGCAACGTTGGCTGGCTTTAGTACAACTCCCGTAACAAACAGACTCTTCGAAGTTGGAGAAATAACCAAAATGCGCACATGCTATAAAAGTTTCGCCCTTCAAGGGATACTTGCAAATTCTATGCTTGGAGTTGAAGATCTTATATATGTACCGTCAAACAGCGAGATCAGCCAAAGTAGGTTCATCTAGAAGGTAGGTTTAATGAGGTAACGTACGTGGCCAAGACAACCGAGAGCTTGAAAGAGGAAGGCGAAGAACGCCGGGGTGACTAGGCTAAGGCCAGCTAAAACGTCCGGTAATGCAGTCCAGCCACATGACGGCGTCCCAAGATTGATTAGAAATGCGGCATTACTCCCCCTCTTTGAAAGGCGCCGGCCTCGGCGCTAAAAGTCGAACCACATGGCGGCGTTTACTCGGCGCCGCCATGTGGTTCGACTTTTAGCGCCGAGGCAGCGTCTCGGCTATCGGCGTCGCCGGAGGCGCAATTCTGGCTCTTGAAGCGAGGCGACGTTGAAAGACGCAGGTATCTGGTGGTGCCAGATCTCAGCGTCGATGCCGGAAATTCTCCGCAGGTTGGCACCAATGACAAACCACGCATGGGCAGCTGCAGCATCCATCGCCACAGGCGCAACTCGTTTCCGCGGAAGCAAGAGCTCCTCTTTTGTCCGCGCACATGCCTGCGCCTTTGTTCCCCTTGCCTCCCCGACCCTCCCCAGAAGTTCCCGTCGTCGCTGAATAGGACAATTTTGCTACGGACGGAGAAAAATTGTACGAACTTCGAGGATTCCTCCATGCCTTGGTACTGGTAGCCTTGGCTTCCAGACGCCAGTTCGTACGCCGTCAAGTGTTTGGTCACCCTCTCCGTCGCGCGCCGAGCGATGGGGTTCATAGACGAGACGCTGACGCGACGCCGAAGAAACGCTGCTATGGGGTCAGGCCTTAAGCGTTGGCGATCCGAGCAACAAGGAACACCGGTAGTGTCGGGTAGCTGGGGGGAACTCATCCGAGCGACGTGTACCACTTCGGATGTTTGCCGTCGAGAGGAACGAACTGTTCCCTGGGGAAGAACTGAGTTGGCGGACTACCTCATACGGGCCACCCTATCGACGAAGCAGCTTTTCAGACTGCCTTCTTACACGGATTGGACTCCACACCCAGACTCGTTCTCGGGTTCGTAACTCGCATTTCTGTGGCGTTGATTATACCGGTAAGCGTCTCTTTCTTGCTGGCGCCGGATACGCTGTCGAGCAAGTTGGTGGGCGGCCTCGGCATGCAGAACGAATTCATCAGCACCCATGACTTGGGGATTAACACTATCAGGAAGCAGCATTGCGTCCACCATAGTCATGGCTTTGCGGCCGTGGGCTAAACGAAACGGAGTGAAGCGCGTCGTCTCTTGTGGCGCAGTATAATATGCGAAGGTGACATACGGAAGTCTTGCGTTTCGATGGTCCTCGTCGACATACACTGAAATTATGTCGGAGATTGTCTTATTAAGCCGTTCGATGAGTCCATTCGTTTTCTGGTGATAAGCGGTTGTTCTCTAGTGACTTGTGCCACTGAGTCGCATAACCTCCTGTGTAATTGCGGAGGGGAAAGCCGTTCCCCTGTCAGTTAAAGCGACTTCGGGTGCACCGTGACGAACTACAATTCTCAGCATAAAAAAAAGGTTGCAATTTCAGCAGCGGTTATACGGGGAAGAGATTTCGTTTCACAATATCGGCTGAGGTAGTCGATGGCGACAACAATGTACCAGTTACCGAGCGAGGACTCCAGAAACGGGCCTAGTAAATCCATGCCGACTTGTTGGAACGGGAGTTGTGGCGGATCAATAGGTTGTAGTAGTCCGGCAGGCTTAGTCGGCAGCGTCTTTCGACGTTCGCACGCCCGGCAAGTTTTGACATAGTGCCGTTTGACATAGTTGACGTAGCCGTTTTACTTGACCTAAACAAGTCGATCACCAGGGAGGAATTACAAGCCCTCCAGCTGTCTCCCAGCGCGCCGTCTGTTACATCACTGTATGAAGTCGTCAGGGACGAGGTGTGCCTGGAATCGCAGCAGCAACAAGTCTCTGAGATTCCTAGATAGACTGAGGTCAGACCTACATATGCAGCTGCCCTCTGTCAGGCGCCAGCACCAGTCTACGACGTGAATACCGCCACTCAAGCAGTGCAGCAGCCTGGTCTTTCACGTGTGCCTGCTCGAACAGTCTATCAGCGGCCACGGAAATGTGATATGTGGCGTACACCGGACCGGCGGCCCCTCTGCTACCACTGTGGGGAGGCGGGTCATCTTTACAGGGCCTGCCCATATCGCCGAGTGGGCCTGCGTGGTTTCGCGCCCGATGGTCCTTGCCCACGGAACGGCGAACGACCATTCGAAATCGAAGCTCACCTGTCGGCTCGTCAGAGGCCTGGAACATACGGCCGTTATGACTCTAGATCATCGTCTCCTCGGCGTTACCGTTTCCCAAGTCCTCGCCGAGACGCCGGCTATCCTGAGCGGCGTTCTCCCAGTCCACGTCGGGAAAACTAATTCCAGCGGTCTCCCGGAGGCAAGGCAGCTGCTGTCGGGAAAACCGAAGATCCTCCGTCGCCGATACGCCGGAACGCTGATTTCTCACAGGGGCAGGGTAGCGACAGCATCCGACGTGCTACCTCTGATTTGTGTGTTACAATTGACGGTATTGACGCTGTCGCTTTACTTGATACTGAAGCAGATTATTCGGCGATGAGCCATGCCATTGCCCAGGACTTGAGCAAAGTTTTGACACCGTGGTTGGACCCTAGCATTCGCACGGCTGGATGTCACCTCATTAGCCCGGCCGGAAGGTGCACAGCCCGAATCAGCATCCGCGGTTTCGTCCACGTCGGTGAATTCGTCGTCTTGCGCGAGTGTTCGAGGGTTTTGATCCTGGGCCTTGACTTTCTACAGGCAAACGGTGCCGTGATTGACTTACACGAGGCGCGAGTCACATTTTCGACAAAGCAAGCCTTGGCGCACAGTGACACAGAAGACCCAGAAGTCAACGCTCTGCGTATTGTCGAAGAGGACGTAATGCTGCCACCACGGTCCAGTGTGCTGGTGTTAGTTAGGAACGACTGGTTTCACGACTACGAAGGTATTGTGGACAGTAACCCTTCGCTGTTGCTCGAGAAGGGAGTGGCTATTGCGCGCGGTCTTGTCGACTTGAATGACGGCTGTGCGACAGTTTTCTTGACGAATTTCACCAATGAAATTCAACACGTCGCGAGGAGAACGGCAGTCGCCTTCCTCCACGATGTAGATGGGTTGCCGAATTTGTGCCCCGTGGAGATGAATCTTCATGACGATGCCGATGTGAATGATGTGTAACTTTATATATTTTTTTATAAACTATGCATGTTATGAGTTATTATGGATTGTATTTCTTGTTTTATATGTTCGCGCGGCTGCATTTATTCTGTATCCTATGTTGATTATGGACCCATTATTATAGCCAATGGCTATGGGTACATCAATGTTTCTTTGTGTTTTGCAGAATACGCAATAACAAAATGAATGAAAAACAAAAACAAAAATGGGATCTTGTACTGCAAGCACCAGATGCCGTGCCAGAAGGAACTGGAACAGCTTGTTGTTCCAAAACAACTTTGAGAAACTGTGCTTGTACATGAAGGAATTGTGGCTGGCCATCAAGGGGTGATGAAAACGACTGACCGCACACTGGATGAGTTTTATTGGCCCTGAGTACAGTCGGATGCGAGATGGTTTGTCAAGTCGTGCGACGTTTGTCAAAGGACGGTGCCTCGACACCTCGTTGGCCGAGCTCCCTTGGGTACCACCCCTATAATTGAAACCCTGCTCACGCGGGTTGCTGTAGATATGGTTGGCCTTGGGCCTCTGTCACCCACATTCGAGAAAGGGGATTGGTACATAATTACCATGGTGGATTTCTCTACAAGACACCCGGATGCCATCGCCTTGCGTTCCATTGAAGCGAAACAGGTGGTTGAAGGACTGCTAGAAATGTTTTCTAGAGTTGGGATTCCTCGTGAAATTGTCAGAGATCGTGGCTCTTACTTCATGTCGGCAGTTAAAAAAGAATTCAGCCTGCTACTCTCAGTAAAACAGCTGCCGACGACACCCTATCACCCTATGGCGAACGGCTTAGTGGAACGTTTTACTATAACACTGAAACGTATGAAAGGCCGCATGTTCCAAGAGCGCCCAAAGTGCCGGGAACAGTACTTGGGATCCTCATTGTTTGCATACAGGGAACTATCGCAAAGCAGTACCGGATTCGCACCTTTTGAACTTTTATACGGGATAGACGTGCGAGGACCAATGAGTGTGCCGAGATATTTGTGAAGTAACAGCCGTCATGATGAAGAAACCTAATCCACCAACCAGCACATGATGAGCTTAGAAAGCGCTTACATAGCACCTGTGTTTTCGCCAGAGAGGAGTTGAAGAAGGCCAAACAGCTGCAAAAAGCATTTTATGACAAGAGAGCCAGGAAGCGAGAGCTGGCCCTAGGTGACAGAGTTCTTGTTCTTTTGTAATCTGATTTCAACAAACTGATTCCTTCGTGGAAAGGACCATTTGAGGTACTAGAGAGACGCAATGACGGGGACTATGTTGTTGACCTGAGGCATACAGTCATCCTCTTTCACATTACCATGTTGAAAAAATATGAGGAACGAGCAACTTTTGTGTCGGAGCGAGTAGAAAGTTGTTGCCGCGGGAGATGGCGTGTTCCACCATTGAATGCGAATGTCTAGCGATTGTCTGGGCCGTTCAGAAGTACCATGTATTTTTCTATGGTCAGCCATTCCACCCTCTAGAGTCACCACCTTCCGCTCGCTTACATCAACTCCGCAAAGTTACTCAACAGCCGTGTACTGCGGCGGAGCTTTATATTATTATAGCATGACTTCCAAGTTGTAAGAGTACATAAGAGGCCTCTTACGTACTCTTACAACGTGGAAGTCATGTATGCCTTCCATTTGAGACCCGGGCCTCAAATGTTGGAGTTCGGGTATTATAGCGGTTGTGAGTGGGCTCTTGTCTACTGCAGCCAAGTGTGTCTTTAAAGCTGCTCTTTTTCGTGTTGCTTCGTGTGCGTTATCGGGGTTTCCGTCTCATGTGTACAAGGTTTCCGCGCCAAATTTGTGACCAACTTCTGTGTGACTAGTGCTCATGTTGTGTTGTGATGCTGTGCATCTGAAGGATTATTCTTCAAGTTGTGTGCCCCCAAATGGTGTGCGCGTATAACTTGGTCGGGGAAAGTGTGGTGGTGGCGCGGCTGCAGTGTGGCGATGAAGACGACGTGGTGTGCGCGTGGTGGCATTTGCGTGGTGGGTGCTACAGTTCGAACGCCGCGTGCGTTGCCGGAGTGTTTTGTACAGCGATGCGACGGCTTCGGTCCGCCATCTCGCTGTTCATCGTCTCAGCGAGCTCCAATGACGCGACGACTTTGGTTCGCCGCCGGCCCGCACGCTCTCTTGACTGCGTGACCTGTGGACACCTGGAAAGCTGTGCTCCGGACCAGCGTCTTCGCTTGTTCTCGGCACTGGCTTCCATCTGTGAGTGGCACGAGACACTGTGAACGCACCTACGTGCTAGGCCACTAGTCCGAACGCTGTACTCTGGAATTGTTCCGCGTTGACCGTTTCTCGCGTCGCCACTGGAATGGTTGTGTTCGACTCAAGCGGGACCCTACACTCAAGGTAGAAAGAGACTTGCGAAAGCTTCTTACGGACGTTTTCTAATTTGTTCTCCCACAACACAAGTCGTTGTACTTCACGATCCTTTGCCACAATGCATCAGCACCTGCTTTATATGGCCTCCCGAAGATCCATGAGCCTAACGTGCCGATGAGACCGATAGTGAATTTTATGCGCTCACTGTTATGTCGTCTTTCGGGCTACCTGAACAAAGTTTTTGCGCCACTCGTCGGTAAGGGGCCGGCGTTTCTACGCAACTCTCTCGATTTTATTGAAAAGGTTCGTGAAGTCACGGTGGACAGCGATGAAATAATGGTGTCCTTCGATGTCAAGTCGCTGTTCACCAGTATCCCAGAGGATTTGGCGTTGGAGGTGCGCCGATCAGCGCTGGAGGATGACGACGGGCTGTGTGAAAGAACGCCTATCGACTCTCCGGATGGTTTGAAGCTGCTGCAGTTTTTCCTGCAGAACACCTATTTCATCTTCCGGGGGACGTTCTACAAACAGGTTCATGGCACTGCCATGGGTGCGTCAATTTCGGTTACTACTGGTAACCTGACAATGGAGGCATTGGGAAACCGCTCATTGGTATCGTTTTAGCTGCACACAAAGGTCGTTGTGCGGTACTCTGACCATTGTTTTTGTATTAAGAAGACCGCTTTGATTGCTTTCACAGATAATTTGAACGGCATGGAAGGTTCCATCTAGCTCACCGTTTAGGAGGAGGTTTTTGGCTGTCTTGCTTTTCTGGACGCTTTGGTTGCGCGACGGGGTAACCGGCTTTCATTCAGTGTACAGAAAGGACACACACACAGGCCGGTACCATCTTTTTATTTCAGTTCATCCGGCTTGCCACACTCTTTCTGTCGTTTCTTCCCTCGTCCGACGTGCAGAAATCTGCCCGAGACCTGAAGATAAGGCCTCTGACCTTCGCGAAGTGCGCCGCCAGCTCAACGAGTGCGGCTACCCCAAGCACATCGTGGACGCCGTGACTCGGCGGTTATCAAGCGCATCTGAACCCGTTGGTCCTTCTTGCCGTGCCAGAGCTGCCATCCTTATGTGCCTGGTGTGAGTGTGTCTGGCGCGTGTTATTCGCACATATGATCTGCAAGTGGCTCACGTTTCCACGTGCAAACGTCGTCAAAAGTTGGTGGCCGTAAAAGACAGGATAGATAAACATTTCCCGGCGTCATCTATAAAATCCCCTGCGCAGATTGCGATTTCTCATATATAGGGCACAGCGGGAACATTGGACGGAGGTTAAGGCACCACAAGAACGACGTCAGAAACAAGGTCAGTTCTAATGCCCCTGCGGAACACGTGGAAGCAACGCAGCATAAGATCGCTTGGGACAATGTGTCAATCATCGGCAAAGAAAATAACTAGTCATCATGCCAACATCTGGAACCTTATTATTCAAGCGAGGAAACATACGTTTAAACGCACCGCCGGTTATCTTCCGCCCACGTACGCGAGATGCCTGGGACGATTAGTGCAACGCACTTAAGCTTCGGGCTTTATTTATTTATTTATTTATTTATTTATTTATTTATTTATTTATTTATTTATTTATTTATTTATTTATTTATTTATTTATTTATTTATTTATTTATTTATTTATTTCAGAAATACTGCCAGCCTTCACAGAAAGCCTTAGGTGGTAGTGGGATTACATGCATTGTTAAAACACACATCAGACAAGAAAAACCAGGGCCCGCTTGCACAAAACAATCTTAAGACTGTCTTAGCTAAGTCCAGACTTAACTGGAGTCTAAAGAATAGGCCACTAGCATGGCCGCTTAAGACTGGAGTCAAGACTGGGCTTCAGTCCTGACTTGAATAAGTCGCTTGTATGATTACGACTTTAGTGCTGTCTTGGTTAAGACACAAGGACGCCAGGTGTCTAAGTAGAGAAAGTAGGGAAATACAGGGATGCGCTGGCACTGTCCCTGCTTTAAGATGTACACATTCCGTCAATTTTGCGTAGTGTAAAATCCGTGCCATTGCTTTTTGCGGCATAAGATGGTGTTACGAGGAAAAATGCCCCAAGTGGTTGCTGAGGCCGTTCTGGGAAGCCACTCTGCTGAACATGAAACCGAAGTGTACGACGTTCGGAACACGAGCCGTCTTAAATAAGCTTGGTCTTTCTAAAGACACCATTTAAGTCTGGGCTTAGCTCGGACTTCATCGTGCAAGCCGGCCCAGCTTAACAAGAGGAAAAACATAAGAAATAAAAAATCATCCCGGTCGACCTGCCACCAAAAAATGGATTAAAATACTCACACATCAACATGCTGTTCGTACAGTGAAATTCACCACCAGAAAAAAAAAGGAAAAAAGAAAGATACATTAAAAGCAGACATATGAAACCACATGCGCAAGGAAATGGTAAGAGCAATACAGGAGTAAAATACCCGACAAGATAAACAATGGCAAACCACACGTACGAGAAACGCCAACAGCTATAAAGAAGCACTACACGTGAATATATCAAGAACAATTTTTAAATTTTGATAACAAAGACTCAACGGTCGGGCATTCTGCAATATCAGCAGGAAGTGCGTTCCACTCGCTGACTGTTCTAGGGAAGAAATAATTTTTAAACACGTTGGTTTTGCAGGTGTACTCTTTCTTTTTTTTAGAATGATTTGCACTCGTATTGCGCCTAATAACAGGTTCGATATATAGCTTCTGGTTTATTCCTAGCTTAGAATGGTAGAGAAGATGCATGTACTTCAGTCGTTCATGAAAGCGACATAATCGCAGAGGATCTAAATTAGCTTTTTGCACTAGAGCGGTTGCTGAAGTGTGCTAACTGTACGAACTATAAACAGACCTTGCTGATTTTTTGGGGATGTTTTCGAGTTTGTTAATATTCATCTTAGTATAAGGATCCCATACTGCTGAAGCGTATTCAAGAAGTGGCCTGGTAAATGTTTTGTAAGCTAAACGTTTTATTTCTTGAGTAGGCTGGCATAGGGTTCTTCGCAAGTAACCAAGTTTTTGCATCGCCTTTTTTTCAATGTAACACAGATGTTCATTACATCTGAGATCAGAGGTTAGAGTTAACACCTAAATATTCATAACTTTCAACGGATGCTAGGAGGTGACTATTAATGGAGTAGGTAAAGGTTAGGGGCTTCCTTTTACGAGTGATTGTCATTGCTACTGTTTTCTTCTTATTACCGCGAAACCTTCAAAACAGTATTTGTTGTTTTTTACCAGCCGCCGGCATACAGGCTTATCACTCTGATTCTGGACCGCGTATGAGTTCCGTAATCTTTGTTTGTATTAACAAACAAACAAATTATCGATGTCGCGAGTCGCACCTTTATCAGTTTTGTTGTATCGCAAGATGCTCCGAGATCTGTCTCGAAGGTTCCGACCACTCGGGTGTCTTTCCACAATGTTCCAGCCCGTGCTGGTAGCTGTTTGTGACGTTATCTAGATTGTTCTGTGCAGCCTTTAAATTGAGCGTTGCCGAGTGTGACGAGCATTCTGTGTTCGACGATTGACGAGCACGTTTGTTTCTATCGCCACCGCCGAGTTGCTTAGTTCTTTTGCGGGCGCAAGTCAGCCCAAATAAAGAGTGTCTTTAGTGCAATCATCGACCCTTTCACTTGTGTCGTCGACCTCGTCACCACTACGTGACATCTGGTGGAGGTGCTGCCTTTGATCCTTCAAGCGAAGACCCAAGCCGTGTTCCTGTCGTCCTGGAAGACCAGCCTACAGGTCGCCGAGCCAGCCGCCGACTTCAAGGCCTACAACCCGAACACGGTCTGCGGCCTGACCCCATTCGATCTCGGAAGGCATCGACGCTGACAATGGCCCAGCCTACAGCACCGGTTGTTTTCGTCCAACCCCGTGAGCCCCCCTGCTTCCACGGACGACCCGATGAAGATGCTAGAGACTGGATGGACCTTTTCGACCGTGTGGCAGAATTCAACGGCTGGAACGACGCTGCGAAACTCGGGCAGGTCTACTTTGCTCTTCAAGGACATGCCCGAGTTTGGTTCGAAAATCATGAGGCAGCTATGAAGAATTGGGAGATTTTCAAGGAAGCCTTTCTGACTGCCTTTTCAAGCGTCGTCAGAAAGGAAAGAGCCCAGGCCCTCCTTCAGTCGAGACTTCAATTCCCTAACGAGCCTGTCCTGGCGTTCGTTGAGGAGATGAAGCGCCTCTTTCGCCGCGCCGACACTAATATGACCGAAGGTGAGCGAGTAAAACGTTTATTGCGAGGCGTTAAAGAGTCGCTCTTTGCGGGTCTTGTGCGAAATCCGCCAAGAACTGTGGCAGAATTTGAAACGGAGGCGTCTACTATCGAGAAGACTTTGGCCACCCGGATGCGCCACTACGAGCGACCACTTCAGCCGGACTGCTCAACCCACTACCCAACGCATCTGCAAGCGGAGAGAACCTTCGGGACCTCATCCGGGAGATCGTGCGAGAGGAGCTCTGCCGAATGCTACCATCATCGCAACAACCCCAGGTGGCGACGCTCGCGGACGTCGTCCGTGAAGAAGTTCAGCAGGTGCTGGGCGTTCCTAAAGCGACGACTCCGACGGCTCCAGTGCATGAATCAGCAGCGATGGACTATGCAGCTGCATTATGTCGTCCTGCACCCCGACGTGACCTCCCAAGCCCTCGTCGCTACCATCCTGTTTCCGAAAGCCGCCCCTTGGTCCCCGCCCGCCAAGCCTACCAACGACCCCCAAGCCCCAGAAAGTGCGACGCCTGGAGGACAGCAAACAACCGACCGCTCTGCTTCCATTGTGGTGAGGCAGGACACATCCTCCGTCACTGCCCGTACAGGCGGATCGGCCTCTGTGGTTTCGCTGTCGACGCCCCACGACCCCGTCCTGGCGAGAGACCACAGCAAAACTACGACTTCCTGCGCAGCGGAGAGCACTCGTCGCCAAGGCGTCTCACGCTCCCCATCAGCGTACAATGCCCGATTTGCGCCGCCGGGCCGCGTTTACGTGCAAGGACGGTCTCCTAGCCCCCGTAGGGGAAACTAAAGGCAGCAACGTTTGGAGGTGAGGTTGCTCAACGGCGAAAAGACTAAGATCCTCCGCCGCCGACGACCACTAACGACGACGCAACCATTTCATCGCCGCTCCACACGACGACATCGACGACAACACGACCAGAGTGCAAGCAGACACCGCCGCCCAGCGAAGTAAGAACGGTATGCCCCGGCCATGATCTGAAGAAACGACGGAGCCGAGATCGGACACTAAGGCCCACGTGCAATGCGAGGACGCGAACAAGTGACCTTGAAGTTGATATCGACGGTCGCAGAGTCGCTGCAGTGGACCGTTAGCCTCTCAACTCAGAAAAGTTACCACAGCTTGGGATGGCCCGCTGATTCGCACTGCAGGTGGCAACATGATTACTCCATCGGGACGATGCACTGCAAGAATAACCGTAAATGGGCATACTTACCCCACCAGCTTTGTGGTCTTGCAGCAGTGCCTCCGCGACGTGATTTTAGGCATGGACTTCCTAAATGAACATAGGGCTATCATCGACCTGCGCTCCAAGCTCATCAAGCTCTCTGCAGACAAAGCCATTCCACTACGACGACGTCGATGCAACACATCCCTTTAAACGTTCTCGATGAAGAATTGACCGTCCCTCCCCGATCAAGCATCGCAGTCTGCGTAGGTAGCACAGACATCGAAACCGCTGAAGGCATCGTCGAAGGAAATATCCAATTGCTCTTGGAACGACGTATCGGCATCGGAAGAGGCATCGCAAAATTCCGGAGAGGACAAGCTCAGGTGCTGGTAACAAACTTCACTGAAGAATACCGGCATCTCAATAAGGGCAAGACCATCGCTTTTCTCGACGAATTAGCGGACCTCAAAGACGTACTCGCTCTCCACGACCAACCACTGGAAGACGCACCGGACCAATTCCGTCAACCCACATTTGACATCAACCCAGTATTGACCCACAGCAGGAAAAACCAGATTCCAAGTCTTCTTCGAAACTACAGGGAGTGCTTCTCGTCATCATCGAAGGTACGACAAAAACCACTGGCCAAGCACCGCATTATAACGGACGAACACGACAGACCTCTGCGCCAAAGCCCTTATCGTGTATCGCCGCGAGGACGGCAGGCCATTCGCGATCAAGTTGAGGAAATGCTGCGTGATGACGTAATCCAACCATCGAACAGCCCCTGGGCGGCACCAGTCGTTTTGGTCAAGAATGAAGACAGCGCACTTCGATTCTTCGTTGATTACCGCCGCTTGAATAGCATAACGAAGAAGGATGTCTACCCGCTTCCCCGCATCGACGACACTCTCGACCGGCTCTGCAATGCAAGGTACTTCTCATCGATGGACCTGAGGAGCGGATATTGGCAAATTGAGGTCGATGATAGAGATCGCGAGAAGACCGCATTCATCACACCGGACGGCCTTTATGAGTTCAAGGTGATGCCATTTGGCCTCTGCTCCGCACCAGCCACGTTTGAAAGAGTAATGGACACAGTCCTGGCAGGCTTAGTGGCAAATTTGCTTGGTATATTTGGACGACGTTGTTGTCTTCTCTCGTCAAATTTTGAAGACCACCTAAACCGACTACAGACAGTGCTGGAAGCCATCAAGTCCTCGGGACTAACGCTAAAAGCAGAGAATTGTCACTTTGCCTACGAAGAACTCCGGTTCCTAGGTCACATCGTTAGCAAGGATGGTATTCGTCCAGACCCGGAGAAAACAGCTGCAATCGCACAATTCCCACCGCCTGCCGACAAGAAAGTTGTGCGCCGATTCCTTGGGCTGTGCGCTTACTATCGACGATTTGTCAAACTTTTCGCGCATCGCCGAACCGTTGACGCAGCTTACAAAGGCTGACGTACCTTTTAAATGGGAAGGGCCGCAGGGAGAAGCCTTCGACGAACTTAAGCGCCGCCTGCAATGCCCTCCTGTACTTGGCCACTTTGAAGAAAACGCCGAGACAGAAATTCACACCGACGCGAGCAGTGTGGGCCTAGGAGCCGTTCTAGTCCAGAAGAGTGCCGGACAGGAGAAAGTAATCGCCTACGCTAGCAGGTCCCTCACAAAAGCCGAAGTCAATTACTCGACGACCGAGAAGGAGTTCCTTGCAATCATCTGGGCCACTTCTAAGTTTCGTTCTTACCTATACGGCCGACCATTCAAGGTGGTAAGCGACCATCACGCGCTCTGCTGGCTGGCTAATTTGAAAGATCCTTCCGGCCGCCTTGCCAGATGGAGCCTACGACTTCAAGAATTTGACATGACTGTAGTCTATAAGTCGGGCCGGAAGCATTCCGACGCAGACTGCTTATCCCGCGCTCCCGTCGATGCTCCCCCGAAGGACGATGACGACGACGCCTTTTTGGGACCGGTAAGCGCCTGCAGTTTCGCAGAACAACAGCGATCAGACCCTGAGATGAAAGCGCTAGCCGATTCTTGGAAGGAAAGACCGCTTCCCCTCCTGATGTGTTCAGGCGACATTTATCATCCTTCACGTTAAGCAATGGCCTCCTCGTCAAGAAGAACTTCGCACCAAACAAGACCGCGCAGCTTCTCGTAGTGCCTAAAACCCTTCGGCAAGAAATACAACAGGCGTTGCACGACGAACCCACAGCAGGCCACCTCGGATTTGCGCGCACGTTGCGTCGAATCCAGGAGAAGTACTACTGGCCGCGACTGCCTGCCGAAGTTGCCCACTACGTGAATACGTGTCGTGAGTGCCAACGACGCAAGACGCCGCCGATCAGACCAGCAGGACTACTAAAGCCGATTCCGCCCCCAATCCTGCCCTTTCAACAAATTGGGATGGATCTCCTCGGCCCCTTTCCATCTTCGTCTATGGGTAACAAGTGGATCATCGTGGCCACTGGCTACCTTACCCGTTACGCCGAAGCAAGAGCACTACCAAATGGTACCGCGGCAGAAGTCGCCAAATTTTTTGTCGAACAAATTCTCTTGCGACACGGCGCCCCAGAAGTGCTCATCACGGACAGGGCAACGGCGTTTACGGCAGAGTTGACGCAAGCCATCCTGGAATACAGTCATACAAGCCATCGACGAACAACTGCGTACCATCCCCAGACCAATGGCCTTACGGAGCGCCTGAACAAAACGATCGCGGACATGATGGCTATGTACGTCGACGCTGAACACAAGACCTGGGACGCCATTTTGCCGTACGTGATCTTCGCGTATAACACAGCAGTCCAGGAGACGACCAGAGCGACCCCGTTTAAGCCTGTGTACGGCAGGGAGCCTACGACGACGCTCGACGCAATGCTGCCGCACGTAACCAGTGAAGACAACCTTGACGTCGCCACCTACCTGCAGCGTGCAGAGGAAGCCCGACGACTCGCACGGCTGCGTATTAAAGACCAACAGCGCACCGACAGCCGACGATACAATTTACGACGACGCCACGCAGAGTACAATCCAGGAGACCAAGTGTGGGTTCGGACAACAATTCGCCGGCGCGGATTAAGTGAAAAGTTGTTGTGTCGATACTTTGGGCCATACAAAATCCTTCGCCGCGTCGGACCACTGGACTAAAGTCATTCCCGACGGAACGTCAGCATCACAACGGCGACGCGCACGCCCAGAAATTGCACATGTTGTTCGACTGAAGCCATATTACGCGCGTTAAAGAATCTGTGGTGTTTAAACTTTGCAGTGTTTATGTTTAAGTTTTTCTGTTCTGGAACATCGAGGCGATGTTTTTTTTTAAGGGGGGAGTAATACCGCGAAACCTTCAAAACAGTATTTGTTGTTTTTTAACAGCCACCGGCATACAGGCTTATCACTCTGATTCTGGACCGCGTATCAGTTCCGTAATCTTTGTTTGTTAATGCTCGATGTCGCGAGTCACACCTTTATCAGTTTTGTTGTAGCGCAAGATGCACCGAGATCTGTCTCGAAGGTTCCGGCCACTCGGGTGTCTTCCACGATGTTCCAGCCCGTGCTGGTAGCTGTTTGGGACGTTATCTAGATTGTTCTGTGCAGCCTTTAAATTGAGCGTTGCCTAGTGTGACGAGCATTCTTTGTTCGACGATCGACGAGCACGTTTGTTTCTATCGCCACCGCCGAGTTGCTTAGTTCTTTTGCGGGCGCAAGTCAGTCCAAATAAAGTTTCTTTAGTGCAATCATCGACCCCTTCATTTGTGTCGTCGCCTCGTCACCACTACGTGACATTATTTATTTTCATTTGCCAGTTGTGCATCAGTTTTCTATTTTAGCTAGCGATAAATTTAACTCAGACTGGTCATTCGGATGTTTAATTTCATAGTAAATAATGCAGTCATCTGCGAAAAGTTTTATTTTCACGGAGACATTGCTGATGATATCGTTAATAAATACTAAAAAGAAAAGAGGCCCCAGAACAGACCCCTGCGGAACGCCCTACCGGACCTGGCTCATAACTGGAACACACACCTTCAATCGACCCGCACTGGTGCCGCGACGAAAGGTACGCCGCTATCCAGGAAAGCAATGTGTCATTTCTAAGTATTGGGAAGCGCAGTCAAACGCTTTCTCAAAATCTAAAAAGATATTTGGCTCTTTCTATCTATAGCTGCTGAAAAATCATGTACTGCCTCAAGCAGTTGTGTGACCGTTGACACCCCCCTGCGGAAACCGTGCTGCCGAGGATCTGTGTAATTGTGTTTTTCAAGATACATGAATATGTGTTTAAAGATATGCTCCATAATTTTTCCGCATGTGCACAAAAGTGAAATTGGCCTGTAAGACGAAAGAAGAGATTTGTTTTCTGATTTAGGTATCGGTGTGATTTTAGCATACTTCCAATCGTTAGGAAGTGCCGCTTCTGACAGAGAGTTCCTAAATATGAGCGATAGATACTTAGCGCACTATTCTGCATACCTGAAAAGCATTGCTTATCCCATCAATTTCCTGCGACTTCTTAATATCAATATCAAGTAAGAGCGATAGAACGCCTTCTTCAGATATACATATATTATTTATCGGAGGGTTCGTGTTATTGACGGCGAACTACGGTATCTTGCCATCGTCATCTGTGTGTATGGAGCAGAAAAACTGATTAAAAGAATTCGCTATTTGATATTTGTCAGTGACAGTTGCATCTGCAATGGACATAGCGGGGAATGGGTCTTTTCTAGATGAAAATTGTCGCCAAAACTTAGCAAGAAATGAAAGAAGAAAGTTTTCTATTGTTATATTTTGGTAGTTATATTTTGCTGTTTTATTGAACTCTTGAGCTGTTGGCGCATGCCGGTAAGTTTCAGAACGTTGGCCGCAGAGGGGCACTGCCGGAGTTTTTTTCTCATCTTTTTCGTTTTCCGTTTTAGAGGTACAATTTCTTTAGTGATCCAGGGTTTAGTGTTGTGTACAAATTTGCAACTACGTGGTACATACTCATTCACACATTTCATTGCAAGATTTTTTGTTGACAGAGCATGAATCAGACTCATAACAAGACGTGAAATACGAAAATGAGTTATCTAGTGTGTCCAAAACACCAACGTCATCAGCACATGTGAAGTTCGGAAATATACGCTTTTCTTTCTTGCAGTTCGTAATGGCGTTGAGATGCAAGTTTAGGCATACCATCTTATGATCCATCCAGTAAACAGGGCTTCCGTGTGGAAGCCAAAACGTCTAGTTTTTTGACAATTACCTTTGTGGTCGGCCCCCTTTAACCCTTAAATGGTTGTGTTCTAGTCGCTAATCTGCTCTAGTCCCTAAGGTAAGAAGTGACATCCTCGTTATAAAGGCGTCTGTCTGAGCGTGTTAAGCGGTGTCTTTTCTGACAGATGCGGCGAACCACCACACGCACGTTAAAGATTACAAGGTGGTCGAAATTACTTCGTAGCCCTCCACTACAGCACCCCTTTCTCTCCCTCCGCTTTCACTCCCACCTGCCTCTTTTCTCTTTGTGACAATTACTAGTGTGACAAATACTGCGCCTTTCTCTTCCTGTGAATCAATTATTACTATTCTGAGGCACAACGATATGATAATTGATCCATTATACCATCGAACAACCGTTCAAAGGCAGCGCTGAAAAAGAGGTCCCCCCAAAGTTAAAGAGAACTGCAGAATCTACATTGGAGTAATGCGAAAGCACGGATGCTGCTGTTGGTTGCTTCTAGTAGGTTAATTCAATTCTTGTTTGTCCATTTTAGTCTTTGGTACTTTCAAATAGCGCGCCAATCCCTTCCTATGCCCTTTTTCGGCTCTATTTTCGGTTGCGTGACGTCACATCCTCTACCTCCCATTAATTCACTTCTTTTTTACCCCTTTTAGTGTTTGGTACTTTCAAATTGCGCGCCAATCCCTTCTTATGCCCTTTTTTCGGCTCTACTTCCGGTTGCGTGACGTCATATTCTCGACGTCTTATCAACTACCGCACCCTTTTCTGTTTTTCCGGGTTGTGGAAACGCCGGGTTTGCCCCGGAGATTATCGCATAGGGTACGCCAGTTTTGATCGGATAGAGTAGTTGCGTAATCGGCTGCCCAGCGGGTGAGGTCGGCGATTCGTTGCTTAAGCTTGCGATTAAGCTTTTGCTTTTTCCAGTGCCTTGTTAGTTAGGGCGCGGCGGGCCTCCCGCAGGTGAAGTAGGTGGGGGTCAACAGCCGGAGTCTCATTAGATGTGCGGAGAGTTTTGATATTCTTGACCCTTGCGAGTTGGTCAGATACCCATTCGTCGATATCTGATATATGCTCCGATGAGTAGTAGACATGGCCTCACGCCATTTGTCCCATCTAACATTCTACGCGTCCTTATTGATCCAGCTAACCGAAATACCGAACAGAAAGCAGCACTACATTCACGGATTCGCAGGTACAAACGAGGATCTGTTTGCAACGCTTACTAAAAAGTATCTCTGCACCGAACCCTCTAGCTCCTACCCAGACTATACCGGTACGCAGTATCCCGCCCTGGATGCTGATATCACCGTTGCGAAACTGCGCTCAGCTCTGGCCGCTATGCGGAAAGGTGCAGCGCTGGGGCCAGATCGTATCACTGGCAAACGTCTCTTTAATCTTGACGATTCAGCTCTCGAGGCTTTGACTGAATATTTCAACAGTAACTGTTGGGCACAAGGAATTATTCCTGACTCGTGGAAGACTGCTGAAATCCGCTTCATTCCAAAGCCCAAGAAACCCTTCTCAGCTGAGCACCTCCGCCCTATTTCCCTTACTTCTTGCTTGGGGAAGCTGTTTGAGCGAGTTATTAATACCCGTCTCATCAGATATGCTGAAGATGAAGGCATCCTTCCGCACTCTATGTTTGGCTTCCGCGCCCACCTGTCTACACAAGATATCCTAATCCAACTACAATCAGAAGTTCTCACGCACCCAAATCGACATCAAGTACGAGCCATCCTGGCTTTTAGATCTGCGCTGTGCCTTCGATAACGTTACCCATAGCAGCATTCTTTCCAGCCTGAACTCCACCAACTGTGGTTATCGTACCTACAACTATGTACGAGCTTTTCTACCCAATAGGAAAGCCATCCTTAATGTGGACTGAGCTACTTCCACACCCATCAGTCTGGGCCCTAGGGGCACACCTCAAGGCGCGATACTTGCACCACTGCTTTTCAACCTCATTATGAAGGACCTTCCCAATAAGCTCAACAGCCTTCCGGGAGTTCGATACGCCATCTACGCGGACGATGTGACCATTTGGACTGTCCATGGTAATGAAGGCGAAATTGAAGACAACCTCCAAGCGGCGACAGACCTGGTCAGTGCCTATGCCGCTTCTCGTGGCCTTGCCTGTGCCCCTAAGAAATCGGAAATTCTTATTATTGACCGCCGGCGACATCCCTCTTACAGTGCCACCTCGCCAATTGAGGTTATCCTGGACGGCCAAATGATAGAAGTGAAGCCGGAGATCAAGATCCTCGGCCTCGTTATCCCTAACGGCCGCTCCCATTCCTCTACTCTCAATCATTTAGTCAACACTACCTACCAAATTATACGAATGCTTCAACGAGTTAAACATCGGAACTATGGCATTAGGGAGCGAGACGCACTGCAGCTGGTCAACGCATTCATTATCGCCCGCATTACCTACGGCACGCCATACCTTCTGCTTCGTAAGCAGGAGCTCAATCGGTTGACTCTTGTCAGAAAAGCGGTCAAGACAGCCCTGGGGCTTCCCCCATGCACGTCAACTGACCGCTTACTCCAACTTGGCGTTCATAACACCATTGAAGAGTTGCATGAAGCACTTCGCCTGGTGCAACTTGTCCGCTTAGCGGCCTCGTCCACTGAAAGACATGTCCTTCAAGCTCTCAATATTGCCCCGCCTTATACCACACAAAACCGCGAATATCTGCCACAGAATATCCGCCGAGCCATTACTGTCAAACCTCTCCCCAGGCACTTGCATGCAGAATATCACCAAGACCGCCGACAGGCAAGAGCCACTCACCTCTCTCGAATATGGGACAGCCAACCGAATACTCTGTACGTAGACGCTGCTGGCCCTGTTAACAGACATACGGCCATTACTGTCACATCTCCAGTGGGCACTCTCCTCAACTATGCCTCCCTTCGCACCTAAAAACCGAGTATTGCCGAAGAAGCAGCCATCGCTCTGGCCGCCGCCACTAATGCACAAGCTACCATCATGTCAGATTCCCGCACCGCCTGCCGTAACTATCTTCGCGGAGGCATCCATCGGTGCCGCCAGCCGCCGAATCCTCGTCGCTAATCCTCCGAAAAGGATAAGTGTGATATGGATTCCGGGACACCAGTCGATGCCCGGCAATGAAGCTGCCCATCGACACTCTCGCGCGCTCCTCCCCCGAGCCTCCCCTCTCCCGGATCCCACGTATGCCTTCTCGATCCTTACATACTGCGTGAACACTACAGGCTGTCTCGCCGTACATTACCTCCCCTTTCTCCCACCCTGTCTACTCAAGAAGCAGCAACTTACCGCCGCCTGCAAACTAACACCTTTATTATACCATTTCTCCTAAACCTCTGGTACCCCTCCATTTATTCCCCTGACTGCCCACATTGCGGTGAGCGGCCAACGCTCTACCACATAGTTAGGGCGTGCCAAGTTACTCCTTCTTTAAGCCCTCTCCCCCACCACTGCATTGAAGATTGGGAGGCCGCCCTACAGGACCCAGGCCCAGAGCGCCTGCAATGGCTGGCTCGCCGCGCTGTTACTGCGGCCACGGCCAACGGGATCCTGGGGTGAGGCCCCCCCCCCCCCCCCCCCATCGCTGACTAAATAAATAAAGATGTTTGGTCCTCCTCTTTTTCCGCTTTCAATCCAAGCTTCCTTCCTTCCCTAACGGCGCGGTTCAGGTGTCCATAGAACAAGTGTGGCAGATACTGCGCCTTTCCTTTCCTGTGAACCAGTTATTCTAATTAATTACCTAATGAACTTATTACCGTGAAAGCGTTAGTTCGCTATGTTCCCAGACTTCTGTCCGTAGGCCGTGTCCGCAGACCGCGTCCCCAGACCGCGTCCGTAAAATTGTGTCCGCAAAATCGTGTCCGCAGCAGTTGCGGGTAATTGAGAAGTGGTAGAGGGTAATGAGGGGTGTCAGTCGATAGAGGGTGACGTAATGTTGCTGCAGAAAAAAAACATTTAGGCCAATAAGTTAATGAGGTGATTAATTAGAATAACTGGTTCACAGGAAAGGCGCAGCATCTGCCACACTTGTTCTGTGGACACCTGCACCTCGCCGTAAAACTGATTTATTTATAGGAAGGGAAAGGCGTGGTAACTGTCTCTTGTTTTCTGTGAACACCTCAACCGCGCCGTAAGGGAAGGGAGGAAGGTGGGAGTGAAAGTGGAAAGAGAGAAAGAGGAGCCGTAGTGAAGGGCTACGAGTAATTTCGACTACCTGGGGATCTCGATTGATTGATTGATTAAAACTTTAATTTCCACCGATTTAGGAGGCCCCCTACTCCCGCTCCTGGCACGCAGGCCTGAGGAACGGGGGCTGGAACCTCCGCGACTAAGGACTGGCGAATATACATTGGTTATTCGCGGCCTCAGCCGCCAGGCGGACGGCTTTCTGCTGGTCAGCGGGGACGTCGCTTCGCAGCAGGGTTACCCAGGCTTCTCTACTTTTAATGTTGTCCCTAGCGCCCGGAGACTTAGGGCATTCCCAAATTATATGGTCGAGGGTCCCCCTCGCTTCGCAGGCTTTACATTTATCGTTTTTTCTCTCCTCTATCTGGGTTTGAAACAACCAGACAGGGTTCGGGAAATTTCCGGCTTGTAATCGCCGCCAGGCTATGGCCTCTTTATTATTTAAGCTAGGATCCGGTGGCGGCATCAGACGTCTTCCTAATCTATAATTTTCGATTATTTCTTTATAGGTTTGCAAACGTTCGTCCATCGCCTGGCAGTCGGGCGGCTCCGCGTTTGCCCGGAAGTAGAGATCTCGGGCTAAATCATGGGCCGCCTCGTTGCCGGGGACGGACGTGTGTGCTGGGACCCAAATTAGGGTGATTTTGCGATCAATTTTAGTTGCAGCTTTTAGAATTCGGGCGGCTTCTTGTGAGACCCTGCCTTTTCCGATATTCCAGAGAGCAGTTTTACTGTAGCTAAAGGTCAATCTAGCCTTCGTTCCGACGCAAGCGAGCGCTATTGCGACCTCTTCCGCCGTGTCTATGTTGCTACTTCGGATGGTGGCGGAGACGACTGGTGCGCCGCTACCATCGACTACCGCGGCGACTGCCGCCCCTGATAGGCCGCTTGCAGCGTCTACGTAGGCAACTTCTTTTACTCTGAATTCTTTTGCACTTTTAACCAGTGCTTCTGCTCTCTTCTCCCGTCTCTCCTTGTGGTATTCTGGGTGCATGTTGCGGGGGAGAGGACGGACAATGATGTTCTCGCGACATTGTGGTGGTAGGAAAACCTTGTCGGCTGTGTCCCTATCTATTTTTCGACCCACCCATTCTAAGATGGTTCGACCCGTGCTCGACCTACTTAATCTTTCATGTTGGGCGATTCTTACCGCTACAGCAAGTTCCGCCCAGCTATTATGCACTCCCATTTCTATCAGGCGTTCCGTAGAAGAGGAGATGGGTAGATCCAGCGCCCTCTTGACGCAACGCCTGATGAGTGCGTCTATCTTTTCTTTTTCATTGGTCCTGATGTTGAGGAACGGTGTGGCATAGCATATTCGACTTATTATGTACGCCTACATCAGTCTCAAGAGGCTTCTCTGAGGCCTCTGCCTTTGAATGCAATCCTCCTAAATATTCCTGTTACCTGCGTCGCGTAGGTAGTGAGTTTTTTTATCGTTCCGTCATTATACCCGTCCTCTTGAATAAAAAGTCCGAGGATTCTGATTTGCTGGACTCTTGGTGCGGTTTTGCCGTCGACCTTTATTTCTACGTTAAAGTCGCCCTTGCACCTCATTGATTTTGGATTATATATGAAAAGTTCGGATTTTTGCGGAGAGCACGAAAGACCCCTTTCGGCCGCGTAGGACACAATGGTGTCCGCCGCCGCCTGTAGGCGTTCCTCTATGCTGCCATCGCTGCCGTTGTTCATCCAGAGATTAACGTCGTCCGCGTAAATGCTGAACTTCAGGTCTTTTATGACTTTAAGGGCAGCAGGAAGGCCTCTCATCACCACGTTAAAAAGGAAGAGGGAGAGCACCGAGCCTTGCGGAGTTCCTTTACTTCCCAGGTGGACAGTGGGGGATTCTAGGTCCTGAAACTTTAGTTTCAACGTCCTGTTTTTCAGGAAATTCATTAAGTAATTATATGTCCTCTCGCCGACTCCTAATTCCTGTAGTCCCGCGAGAATTGCCTGGTGTTTTACGTTGTCAAATGCTTTTGTTAGATCTAGTGCTAGAATTACCTTCGCGTCTCTGGATTTCGAGTCAATTATGTCATGTTGTAATCGGAGCATTACATCCTGTGTGCACAGGCCCGGTCGGAAACCGACCATCTCATGCGGCCACAGATCGTTTTTCTCCATGAAATTAGTTAGCCTTGTTTGGATTACGCGTTCCATAAGCTTTCCAATGCATGAGGTTAGAGAAATAGGTCTGAGGTTTTCCAATTTCGGGGGCTTGCCAGGTTTTGGAATTAGCACAACGTTTGCAGTTTTCCACTGCTGGGGAAGACGACCGCTACTCCATACTTCTTGCATGTAGTTGCTGAGTGCCGTTATGGAAGCGTCGTCTAGGTTTCGTAGCATTTTATTTGTTATTCCATCGGGGCCGGGAGCTGATCGCGTCTTTAAGCTAAGGATTTCGGCTCTAACTTCCGCTTCTGAGATGGGCGCGTCGAGGGCCTCGTTCGGTGGGCCCGCGTATTGCCTAAGAGGGAGGGATGTTGTATCGCCGACATATGTGTCTGCGAGTTTAGTTATTAGTTCCGCGTCAGTCCCCTCGAACGCGTGTCTTGCCTTTGCTATTGTTGTGTTTGACTGTGTTTTCGAACTGTCGGGATTAAGAAGATATCGTAGCAGGCTCCACGTCTTTGAAAGGCTCATGTTGCCCTCCATTTCATCGCACCTGTTACACCAGGGCCCGCTTGCACAAAACAATCTTAAGACTGTCTTAGCTAAGTCCAGACTTAACTGGAGTCTAAAGAATAGGCCACTAGCATGGCCGCTTAAGACTGGAGTCAAGACTGGGCTTCAGTCCTGACTTGGATAAGTCGCTTGTATGATTACGACTCTAGTGCTGTCTTGGTTAAGACACAAGGACGCCAGGTGTCTAAGTAGAGGAATTAGAGAAATACAGGGATGCGCTGGCACTGTTCCTGCTGTAAGATGTACACATTCCGTCAATTTTGCGTTGTGTAAAATCCGTGCCATTGCTTTTTGGGAGTTAAGATTGTGTTACGAGGAAAAATGCCCCAAGCGGTGGCTGAGGCCGTTCTGGGAAGCCACTCTGGTGAACATGAACCCGAAGCGTTCGACGTTCGGAACACGAGCCGTCTTAAATAAGCTTGGTCTTTCTAAAGACACCATTTAAGTCTGGACTTAGCTCGGACTTTATCGTGCAAGCCGGCCCAGTTTTCCTCGCAGAGTTTAATTGCATAATCCTCAATTTCCTTATTGTGCCTGTCTATTTTTCGCCTTAGGTTTCGGTTCCATCTCTGACACCGGAGGCGTCTTTCCATACCTTTTTTTGCTTCCCACATGTGTAAGAGTTTCCTGTCGACTGTTTTCGGTGCATCGTCCCCCTCTAGGGTAATGGTAGCGGATTTAACGTGGTGCATGAGGGTTTCTGCCCAATCGTCGATATTTTCAATATTTTGGTCCATGTTGGCAGATTCCCTAATTTGTCTGAATTTCTCCCATTCGATTGCGCTGACGATCTTTTCTCGTCTTGCTTTGACTCCCCGTTTAAGCGTTATTTCGAGGACGTAATGATCGCTTCCAAAGTTGAGCTCTGTGTTGTTCCACCTAAGCTCCTCTATGCTTTTGGTAAATGTTAAGTCTGGGGTTGTGTCTTTGCTCACACTGTTTCCCACCCTCGTCGGGCAGCCAGAGTCTGTCTGCAGGGTGAGGTTTAATTCGTGAAAATCTTCCCATAACTGCCTGCCCTTCGGATCTTGCCTATTATATCCCCACTCTTGGTGGCAGGCGTTGAAGTCTCCTACAATTAGCAGGGGGTTAGCTCCGGCTGCCTTCATTGCTTTGCGAAATAATGTCTTGAACCTAACTTTGCGCTGCTGAGGAGAGCTATATATGTTTAGGACGAAAATACTGGGTTCCTTCTTCCTGCCCGTGATGATTTCAACGAAAACCGCCTCAATGTCGCGAGAACTAATTTCATGTTCGATCACCGCTACGTTCCTTTTGACGAATGTAGTGACCCGGGATTTTTCTCCCCGGCCACTAGCAAACGCTTGATATCCTGATAATTTAATTACTCCTTTGCCAGTTTCCTGTAGGGCTACGGCTAGAGGTTTTTCAACTATTTGCTCGAGATGTTGTTGCACTAACGCTCGCTTGCGCGGGAATCCTCGGCAGTTCCACTGCCATATCGTCGAATTAATCTTTGGTTGCGTTTTGCCCATGTTGGAATTGGTCAAGTATCTCTTCTCTCACTGTTTGCCTTTCTGCCATAGCAGCAAGAGCCACGTTTGTTTGTTTAGATTGTTCCTGAATTCGGTTTAGGGCGCCTATGATATTGGTCATGCCTGTCTCAAGCCGCTAGAGTCTCGCCCCGTATTTGGCGTCTAGTCTACGCTCTATTGCCGCCAGCGGATCCGTTTCCCCGCCTCTTCGTTTCTGCGGGGGAGGTGTCCTGCACTGTTCAGTGATCATAGCGTCCTCCTCCGTGTCTGACGCCGCGGGTGGTGTTAGCACCTTTGGCGTCGCAGGTGGAGGTGTCGGTTTGGCTACTTGTTTTGCGGGGAGAGCCTGTGGAGGCGGGGGAGCCCCGGAATTTGGCTGTGATTTAGATTGGTATTGGTCCTGAGTGAGTTTCTTAATTATCTCCCTCAGTTCCGCAACTTCCTTTCTCAACTTTTCTATTTCTTTATCTTTTTCTTTGTTTTCCTCATCTTTAGCCTGGGGAACCCCACTGCTGAAACTCACGGTTTTACTGTCCCCGTTCGGGCTTCGCTTTTGGGTGGCCGACGGGTTCCTTGGGTCCCTGGAGTTAGCCGTGACTCTGGATTTGGACCCCGACCTGGACTTGGATCCGGACCGCTCCCTGCTGCTGCGGGAGCTTGATCGGTGACGTCGGTTGGCGTCTTCCAAATGCGGGAAGTCCCCGCTCTGCGCCCGGAAGCCTCCGTCCCTTTCTTGAGAATATCCGCGTTGGTCACGGTGGTCTCTTCTGAATTTCGAGCGTCCTCTGCGGCCGCTCTCAGGTGTGGTGTTGGGATATTGGTGCTGCTCGTTGTGCTGCTGTTGCTGCTGCTGTTCGGCAATTTTCTGCTCCCATTGACGTTTTTTGGTCTGGTAGGGAGTCCTGTAGAGTTCTCTGCACTTCTTGTCGCCAAGCGGATGGTCTTTACCGCACAGCTGACATTTTATTTCGCAGGTGTGTCCCTGATCTGGGCGCTCTTCTCCGCATCCTCTGCACTTGGCGTTATTCGGATCTGGGCAGACATCTTCGCGGTGCCCTAGGCGCCCGCATGCGTTGCAAACCTCGTATTTCTTTCTGTATAAGACACATCTTTGCCATGTAAGTGAGAGTTTCACCCACCTCGGCACCTCTGGTTTTTCAAACAGTATGAGCACGGTGGTTGAGCTCCTGCCCAGGCGCCTGGCTCCTAGCACGGGGGGGTTGCCTTTGATCGTGCGTAGCCGTTGCACTATTTCTTCCTCGGTGATGCGAAGGGGAATGTCGTGTACCACCCCCTTACCGCAGTCTTCGGGCATAGCGACGTACGCCGTGATTTCAATTTTCTGGCCCTCGAATTCGAGGACGAGTAGTGCGACGTATTTTTTTTTCCGGTCTTCGCTGTCTCTTGCGATGAGGATAGACTGCTGTTTTGTGTTGACCGAGAAGGTGTCTTCCGCGGCCTCTCTGATGTTTATATTTGCGGTGCGAGCGATCAACTCCGCAAGTTCAATGTTGCCATACTTAAGTAGGCGGCTGACTCCTCCCCGTGGGCGGAGAATTATTTTGTCAGTTCCGTCAGGTATCTTGATCGATTGCCTTTCAACCGACTTTGCTGCCAATCTCTTCCCGGCGAGCTTGGACGCGGCTCGCTCTCTCCCTTGATCATCGGTGACGCTGCGTCCCTCGTTCTCAAGTGGCACCGCCTTTCCTCTTTTCTTGGCAATAAACCACTGGCCAGGTTCTTTCAGCTCCGCAGGGTCTATGCTCGTTCCCTCCACGGTTTCCATCATTTTCGCCGAAATTCTAAACGGCCGGGGGTGCCTTTGTTTGCCTAGGCCTAACTAGGCCTAGTGTCCCCCGTGGCTTGCGAAGTTCTTCAAAGCCTCAAAAATGTGCGAAAGAATCGGCCCACCTTGGAGTCTTGATAATCCGCGGTGAGCGCTTCCTGAATAGAGTCGAATCCCAGAAAATTTCCGAAATCCAGTGGCCGAAATAGAGCGCAAGCGTTCGTGGTCGATGAAGCCCATCGATTGCACGTCCGCTCTCCAGCTTGGTCGGCGTGGAACTCCCACCTGGGGATCTTTAACATGCGCTGACATCGCACAGCACACGGACGCCTCTTCGTTTCGCCTCCACCTCGCCGTAAGGGAAGGGAGGAAGGTGGGAGTGAAAGCGGAAAGAGAGAAAGGGGTGCCGTAGTGGATATGACGTCAAGGATGTGACGTCACCCAACCGGAAGTAGAGCCAAAAAAAAGGGCATAGGAAGGGATTGGCGCGCAATTTGAAAGTACCAAAGACTAAAATGGGCAAACAAGAAGTGAATTCAGCTACTAAAAGCAACCAGAAGCAACCAATAGCAGCATCCGTGCTTTCGTATTGCTCCAATGTAGATTCTGCAGTGCTTTTAATTTTTTGGCATAAATATTTTTACTGCAGCAAGATTACGTCCACCTCTATCGATTGATACCACTGATTAACCTCTACCACTTCTCAATTACCCGCAGTTGCAGCGGACACGATTTTGTGGACGCGGTTTGCGGACAGAAATCTGTGAACATAGCAAAGTAAGGCTTTCGCGTTAAAACCTTCGACAAAGCCGCTCTAACTGACAATGGACGTTACAATCGGACGCTTTTCTTTCCCTGACAGCTGCTTCGGAGCCGTAGTCAGACCCCGTATGTAGCCGTCGCGATGGGACACAACACTCCTGTCCACTCACACAGTTCAGAGAGTGTGTCCATGGGGAAACCCCTATTTCGTCCAGGTTTTCCAGCCCTCCTTCTGTAATGTACTTCTTCATGAAGGCATATTTGCTTTGCGGCCACGTGAAGATGCCGTACCACTCACTTTGAAAATGGGAGTGCAGCCACCTTTCTGCCACTTTTGTCTTTTTGCTTTCTTTTTAAGCTTACTGTATTTAGCTCCAGTCTTCACCGTCTGGCAGTACATCTGCATCTAATTGTCTGCTGGATTCCCCGCTAGTGGCAGGTGGCGACAGCCCGGGTTATTTCAGCACGGGGGATGCCATCGTCTTCACGCCGTATATAACAAGCAAATGACACTGCCAGCGGCACCACCGCTGCACACAAATTTAAACAAGTGGCTTCAGGAAGGCGCTTTCAGTTAACATAGAAGAACAGCTACCATCCGGCCGCTGCTGAGAACTCTTTTCTGCTTCCTCGTACAGTTTTTTTTTTAGCTCACGGCTTTCAACGCTGGCCCGTGGGCTGTGCCTATAACTGCATCAAAATGTCTTATTGGTTTAGACCCAAAAAAATACAAGAGCCGTGATATTAGAGCACAGCAAGTTCATAACGTTGATGCCTTTATCAGTAGGGCATCGACAATGTGGTCAGTGACATTACCGCAGCGAACACATTTAAATACAAATTCCAGGCGTCTTCCAGCCGTTTCGATTTAGGGCCTGTTTTTTGCGATTGGTACCGATTTTTGAATATAGCCAGAAAATAATTTAAGCTAAAATAGCAATTCTGACAGTGCAACCGCGAAATAAAAGTTGCAATACTTCCGGCTTCTTGGTGTGGCGTCGGCTATTACGTCAAGGCTGGTACACCTTTCTGCGCTAGTACTTCCGATGCTGGCCGCGCTGGGGTGGCGCAGTGATTAGGGCACCCGACTACTGTTCCCAAGGATGCGGATCGAATCCCGGCCTCGGCGACCGCTTTTCAATGGAGGCGAAAAGCAAGGAGTCCGTGTGCTGTGCGATGTCGGTGCACGTTAAGAGCCATAGATGGTCGAAATTTCCGGTGTCTTCCACAACGACGTCTCTCATAGACTGAATCACTTTGGGACGTTAAACATTACACACAACATCTTCACAAACCAAATAACTTTCGATGCTGTATTCGGACGTAAGGACTGTTCAGAGCTGCTTTGGGCGCTCATGCCGTTATGTGTGAGACGGCACAAAACTTTTCAGAGAACGGGGAGTCATCTTCACAAAGCCATTCACCGAATAGCCATTCAGCCATTCAAAAAAATTCATTCATTGGAAAGCCATTCAACGAATGGCTTTCCACCGGATGTGTCGGCTTTTGGACTCAATACCGCGACATCCAGTGGAGGCGCACGCAGTGGAGCAGCGTGGTGTGTTGAATAGAAGTGACAAGTTGAACCCCGCAGAAATTAGTACTCACGCCATTTCGTGCGCATTTATTTCTCGTTTTACGACGGTCGGCATGAAAGTTCAAATGACCCCGTTCCAGCTGTCACTGCTGCCGTTCATTTTTCCACGCGCAGCTGTGCTTTTCTGAAAACCGGCTCTTTTAGAAACAGGTGACAGATAAAAGACCGTCAATGTGTGAAATAAGGTAACACACACCAAAAGATAGTGCCAAACACGACAAATGTAAAAAGAACTTCTATTCTTTTAAATGGCACCACGTTGAAGCCAGTTTATGAAATATTTGTCAGTTTTTTGTTAGACTGTGACCATATCTGAAGCCACATACACAAAGGAAATCATTGAGGATGTTTTTTAATTAGTGTGAATTATTAATTATGAAGATAATTGACTAAAATGTAGAATAAAAAAACACATACTACCAGTGGAATCCGACAGAAGCTCATATAGCAGGGAGAAATAGAAATTCATAAAAGGGGAAAAACAGAAACTAGGCTACTGCAAAAACCTCTGCTATGTTTTGCTACCACGAGGTGCGAACTGAATCGTCACCATTGCTTTGGAGCAAGAAGGCCCGAATATTAGCGGTCTGGCACGCAAAAAATAGAGAGAGAAAGAAATGTCTACGAAGAGTTTTGTTGCACGTGGAAATATTGGCAACCAAACAGCGGTCACAAGATGTGCTTGTTTTGAGGTTATCTTTGTGTGCTTCTCATCAGAATTATTGTGTAATTATTCAGGAATTAAAAATTTGACAATTGAGCTCTTCATGTTAATTTTGTAAGCTGCACAGGGCAAGACAAAGGTCACATCTGCTGAGATGGTCCAAACAACCTTTCAACTTTCTTTCATAATTACAAGCGGCTCACCAGAAAGCGAAGTTTGTATTTCAAAAACTACGATTTCTCAGCCACATATGTCGGCAATTATTATCGTTTACGAATCCCAAAGATAATTGTTTTTTAGTGTTCAATTTTCATTGGATTCTGACAAGCCCGCATCTGTGTCAGTGATGGTAAGTCTGGACGAAACAAAAGTCGCCGACTAGTGAAAACAAAAAACAACAAAAAAAGATTTCTGTGTAAGTTCCGGCTCCCAGTATGGGGCCTTGTTACATGGTCCCACGCAAATGCCCCAATGCAAAAAAAAAAGAAAGTATACATTTCCAGTGCTTCGCAAGATGACCAAACGCTAAAAAATATTGACTGGATAAATACACATTTTTATCTATGTACATACTGCAGGCCATTGGTGAGGTCCAAGCAGGAAGGGCAACAGCAGTAAACAATACAATAATGTAAGACAATGACATACAGGATAAGCAGACATGAATTGGCAATGATTATTAATAGTTAAAACACAATACCGATTTCATGGTGCTTCTGCAGTAAAAACGGAAGCGGGTTACTGTAACCAGGTTCTCTACTCTGTATGTCGTGGCGACGCTCGTCTGTAATTAAAGTAATTTCCTTCAAGTGGAAAGATTCCCCAAACTAATTCATTTTTTACGTCGGTGCCGCTATCAATTATCCAGTACCGATAGAGGACAAACCTTGCTGCTTTGTTCTGAATTTTAGTGCTGCAGCACTACTACCCGCATTTTCGCAAAAACGCGATATCTGAAGGCGATTTGACCTTTGACCTTTCCTAGGGGCGGCTGACAGGAGGAGGAGGACACAGCTCCGTCATACAGAGAGCCGGCACGTGTTTGCGGTCTGGTGCAGAGGAGAGGAAATGATGCAACGTTTACAGAGGGAGCTAGAAGAAAGGCGATGGGGGAACGCTCGGCTACGATCGAAACCGGTTTAGAGGTGAAGTGAAAAGGCTTCTTCTCCAAAGCTGTGGCGCTGGGGCCAGAGGGAAGTTCGTCGCGTATAGCATTCTCTGCTAGGCGCTCTTGACTAATTTCTGTCATGGCTCTGCTTCTCAGCTTAGAATGGAGGGTAACCGGGGCCGTCCTGGTTCTCAGACCAAGATTATCGTCGTGTGTTATGAAGGGAACAGCGGGCACGATGACAGCGGCAGTAGGAATCAACGGGGGTCAATATCTTGGCTAAGAGACAAAAACGTGTGAACCCACAGAGGTACTAAATACAGAAAATAAGTAGTAAGAAAGCAGTCAGAAGGGCAATGGAATAGCTGTCGATACCTTGTATTTCAAAATTATGTTCTTTTGAAAGACGATTATGCCACGTCAAACGTTTTCGCTGACCACGAAATTGTGTTTGCCAAACTAAAGACGATGTTATTTTCGGTGCCTGGGCACAGCCATCTTAGTTTGATGGTGGCGCCCCGTATGAGCCAAACTGGGAAAGTCCGCTCTGACTTCTCTTGACGCCATCTTGGGCAGTGCTGTGCGTGTTGATGCTTTGATGCGGCAGTGTAAAAGTACGGTTTTGCGGTGCTGGTGAAAGCTATCCGACAGCTTGATACAAAGAGAAGTTTATTGACTTCCATTCCCATAAAACATACATATGGGGCAAAATACCCTGTATTTACATTCTAAACCAGTAGCAGGTTTCGCCTGCGCATCTATGCTACTTGCATCAAACCAGGATACAACAAAGAAATGCAAGATGCATTTTCATTTTGGCACAGGAAACAAAATCCTCAAGTGCCATCTCACTGCCCTAGTGGGGCATCTATTGTACAGAACACAGGTTGCATTCCTCACAATGGCCCAAGGATGAATGAGGGGAGTCGGCAGGGGAGGGTGCCTATATCGAACCATTGGCCTCCGCAGCCTGCCCCCTATTAGAACGAAATACCTTGTGCGCCAGCGCCGCAGAAACCGCGCCTCTCTGTCGGCTTCTAACTGGCTGAACAAGTAAGTTCAAAGCAGGAGGCGCAGGTTCTGCAGCGCTGGGTACATTGGGCTGTCTTCGTGCTTCGGCGAGGCAGCGCCGTTTCCACAAAACAAACATTGCACAGAAGAAAGCCAATCGTCCAAAGAGGCTTCGCGTTTCCAGAACTCCAGGTCTGGCGTGAACGCACTGATATATAAACCAAGCGCCACATTGTTCGCGCTACCACACATTCAAAGAACACATGGCGCACAGTCTCTGTAGCCCGTACAGTTGGCGCACTGGCTACTGGGCACGAGTCCCCATTACTTCAGTCGATCTCTTGTTGGGAGGACGTCCCAGCGCCTTCCCCACTCGAGGTCTCTAACGCTCGGGGGTACTCTGCATAAGTACAGTGCCCTCAACCTCCTTGTCCTCAAGCTTGATGCTATTTTGTGTTTTGCTTGAGCACACCTGCAAACCGTATACCATCCGCTTGACATGGCGGCAGCTGTTGGAAACAGTAATATACCGGCCGGGGTGACTGCGAAGAACTGCGCTCCGCTTCCGCAGGCCGAACTCGTCAGAGTTAACTTTGAGTATGTATCTGTTTTATCTTTCACGATACATGTATTTTCAATTATATTTTATAATCACAATGGTAACTGTACACACAAACAAACAGCGAATGAACCGTACGGGCAGCTACAGACGGCGGAATACAGATACTACGAAATATGCTTTCCAGTCATCGCCGTATTGATTTAACGGGAAGTGCGACCCCTTTCATGTCATATTTATATTCGATGTTACGCTGCTTTCCTTTCGCATTAAAAGCACGGGCAGCGTTTACCGCGGTTAGGCCGCTTTGCGAACGCATGTCAGTGGTGCGCCAGCGACCGAGTGCGAAAGGCATACGACCGAGCAGTCCCGCTTCAACAATTTATACTTTCAAGTTAAGCAACCCTTCAAGACCAGCACATAAAATAAGTAGTGTCTAAAGTACCATCCGTGGACGTTTTTATGCAGCCATTGTGTACGCCCGGCGGCGCAGGAACATTGTATCCCTGTTCCGTTGTAGCAGTGTCGTTTGTACGGCGTATTGTTGAGCAAAACGTCGAAAAACGTGAGCTCTCAGCTGCACCATGAACGAAGACGACAAATTCGCAGCACATACAGCAGCGCTTACGAAAGCGGCGTCGCACGCTGGCGCGGCGGACGACGTCACTCTCGCCGAGCGCTACTCCCTAGTCATCGCTAGAGCTAAATAGTTTCGCATCGAAGGCATATCCGACGGCGGTCAGTAATTGCTCAGCGCTAGAGTAAATGGTATCTTGTGGAACTGCCTTACTGCCGGTCCCATTGCACCAGTAAAATAAAGATGTAAATTTCGAGGAGCGGAGCCAGCTTGCAGACGACGAGCCACGCGCCACACCAGCGGCAGCTGGCTGTGTTGAGAAACTTATTTACGCAATTATCAACAGCACGCTATGGGCAGAGATCCGAAAGAAATACTTTTTGCTTGATGTCTGCTTATTTTTTATGTGAAGAACAGATTTTAGCACGATCTTCTGGTGTTGGAGGATGAGGTTGGCTCGGAGGGCTTGTGGGTCGACTGCTTACCCGGCGTGGGCGTTTACTACAGCGGAGGAAGTAAAATGGGCATCATATTCGGGAGTCCGTCATTGGTACTATTACTGTCTGGCTTACACAAAACGTTCATAGACGAACTAAATCGATACAGACTGGAAAGTGGTGAAGCATCGAGGCATATCACAGCGGCACTCGGACGGTCGTTGCATGCTTCCTACATACGCTCTCGGCAAGTATCTTGCGATTTATTTGATTTTTTTTTGTGTTCTCCACCAACACGCATTGCTGTCTCGAAGACATTACCACTAAAAGGGGCGCTAATATAGGCATTTCTTAAACGACAATATACTGAGGTGCAAGCCCACTCTGCTATGCATGAAGCGTGCAAATGCACAACCCACTTGGTACTGGCGACACTGGGCCGGCATAAATCTGGTTAGAGAGTATTTTCCTCCTCTCCTTCTAGCTCATGGTAAAATGGTCTATAGTACAAAGTGTGATTCATATCCAACTCATCGCTAATAAAAACATTACTTTCTGAAGATTGTATCTGTGAAGCAGATGCAATGTGTGGTCTGGAAGCATGCCCGCCTTATTAACACAGCAAAATAACGATTAATAATATAGACATAGCAAACGCAACCCGGTCAAAACGCCCTGCTGCTGCACGATATTCCGTGATTAAGGGAGTAAAACCCTCTGTAGTTTTTCAGTTTTATTATCCAGAGTTGATTGCTAAGGATCCTATACGAGACAAGCGTATTCGAGTTGTGGGCGAACATTGTTAAGTATAGCTGCTGCTGAATTCAGACAGTGAATCGCGTCCTTCAGATTTCGCTGCATAATGTTGAAGGACCTGGCGGTCTTTGCACTACCGTATCTACATGCGTAATCCGTGAACAGTCGGCTGTAAATGTCACAAATGGTGGTCCTTCTTGAAAGAATGCGCCAGATGGGGGGCGGGGGGGGGGGGGGGGGGGCTAGACGCTACAGTCGCTTTCTAGCTCCGGCGTGCATCCCTAACCGACAAAGCTGTGACCCCCAACCAGCGGTACGCGAAGTCGCCACTGCGGTGGGCTCGGGCCAGAGGGGACAAACACAGAGTTACGTACTCCAACAGAATTTATTGTGCTCGAGTACACGGCAAAAGAACACACAAATGTAACCACCGTAGCGAGCGAACGTTCTGCTCGCGTACGACAGTGAAATAACTACCTATTGGGCAAGCAAACGCATGGAGATGAGAGGTGTATTCTGCTCACCTGGCGCAGCTTCGTTCTCACGGCCCGCAGCGGGTAGTCAGCACGACACCGGGTTAAGAGGCTGAAGGCAGCGGTTTTTCCGACGGAAAATAGAACCGTACCGTGCACGCTCAGCAGTCGTAAAAAGGCCCGAGCGAGTTGCAAGACGCGCGCTCCTCGACTTGGACCGGGGGGTTAGGCCGGGAGGAAAGAGGGAAGACCGGGGCAGCCGTCGTCGCGGGAGACTGGGAGGCGCTTGATGGTGGCCAGTGTGCCCTCTCCTCAGCCAACCTCCCTAACAGCGTGCTTAACCGTCACCACCGAGATTCTAACAAGGCCTTTGCATCACCTCCTCTCCCATCAGCGAACGTCACGACAAGCGGATGAGCGATAAGGTCTCAGCCACTGAATCTGCGCGCACAGGCTTGGGTAAAGGGGCGAGATGACACCATGTGACTAGACTCAGATTCGCGCTCGCACCTTCATTTGCTGGTACTTTATCGCCATCCGCCTGTCGTGACGTAGGCTGCTGGGGTGCGCAGGCCTTGCCAAGATCTCGGTGGTGTCAGCTTAACTCGCGTTATTATTACGCGCTGCCGTTATAATGGCGCTAGGGTATTGCGAATCCCAACTAAGTATTTTTTCCCTGTGTTTTACGTGAGTACATTACCCTTGATCATCTATTATGGCGTTAACGCTTTTATTATGCAACAATAAAATGAAGGCATATTTTAATTTTGAGGTTCATTCTTTATTTTGAACACCATTCAAGGACACTTGATAAATGCCTTTGTAACTGTGCAACATCACCTCTATTTCTAATTTCTCCATATAAAACACAGTCATCGACAAACAGCTGTATACAAGTATTGATTCCTGGACAAATATCATTCATATATAATAAGAACACTTAAAAGGGGTCCTAAAGCTGAACACTGAAGGACTCCTGTTATGATGTCTACAAAACTGGATTTCTTACCATTTGACAGTACGCACTGTCAGCGGGAAGATAGTTTTCGATAAGGAAAGTAATGTGTGGTTGATAGCTAGTACAGCAAGTTGTCTTAAAATCAATGGGTGCGAAAGAGTGTCAAACTCTTTACGAAATTCCAGAAAAATACAATGGGTTTTTCCGCCGTAGTACAGATAAATACGAGGTCATGATTAAATTCAACAAGTTGTATCGTACTAGGTAACCCCTTCCTGAACTCATGTTGTTCTGAAGCCATTAAGTTGTCTGTCGGTAATTGTATCATTATGTCTTTACATATGTTTTCTATTACTCTGAACGTTTCGATGTAAATAAAATGGACCTAGAGTTAGCGACTTCTCTCTTTGATCATGCTTTATGACTGAGGACTTGCGCAATTTTTCAATTGCCTGGAAGGGCATCGAAAGAGAGAAACTTCATGTAGATGACACAAAGATAGAAAGAAATTGGTTCAGCGCAATGTTTTATAATTTCAGAAAGGAATTCCATCAGGTCAAGTAGCCTTATTATTGTTACTAATGTTTAGACATGGCCTGATTCCATTCACATTTTGCTCTGCTTGTTTCATACCCGGAACACAACTTATTTAATGTAAGAGACTATACAACTGCTTTTGGATAAATATACAGTAATTATTGAGACAAGTTACATTTTCAGAGTCACTTAGTAACACCTCAATATTAACTCTCGTTAATAACAATATGATCTGCTCCATAGCTTTTCATATACTTTGAAATACCTTTTCATTCGATTTTATTCAAACTGCCGAGTTTTTAAAAGTAGCGTCAGAGTCCCTTCGAGTATTTTATGTTCTGCTTATATTCACTTATTGCAGCACGCAAGTTTGCAGTGTCTAATATCTTAGTCCACTGATAATCTAAAAATAGGCGCCTTTGTTTCCTGATTATTCTTTAGATATGTGCAGTAATGCATGGTTTCTTACGCTGTTTAGGTTGTTGCATCAGTTGTCGCCTCGCGAAAAAATACACGCTGGGTATCCGCCATATTGTCTCCCTTGGCTGCAGAAGACGCAGCCCAGCCAGGCTTCAGTGAAATTGCTGAGTGCCCTGTCTTCGATGGTCCATGAAGCAAAAACGCGGCTACTTTGTGCTTACAAGATGACGGGAGGTTCTTGAGAAACGTATGAGTCGATGCCGTGCCCAAAAGATCACGCGCGCCATGAAGAAAAAGAGCAAGGCGGAGTGATCTTTGTCAAACTACGAACGGATGACTGAACTATGTGTTTGGACTTGTGGTCACCCGTTGGCATCACAGATATTTATGAATTTTCTAGTTCTGAGGACTAGTTTAGTACTTGCTCGGATTGGCGTCGACCTCACGTCAGTTGGTTCGTGTGAGCCATTTGCGTCGGCGCCGCTTAGCTCTTTTGCCTTCTCACACTCATGCAGGCGTGTTTTTGAAATCTTGAGGAACCGACGCTTGGTTTGTCCTGTCTTCAAGTTCTGGGCTTTACTTGCGAGTGGGCTGTTACAAATCACCAAGCACAGTACCATCCCACCAGAACCGACTGCACGCATTAAACGATTATGTCAGTGTGGCTGTGTTGCACGCGTGGTGGCTGGGTTATATGCTGCGAAAGGCGACAAAATGACTGAGTATCCAGAATGCATCGTTTCTTTCAAGCTCCCTATATACCGTCTTCTTGGATGTGGGTAACCATCCACTGTTCTGATTCAAAAAGCCTAAAGCACGTATCGATGTCACCTCGTTGAGGTTTATGCCGCAGAAAAGATGCGGCTATGTGTCGAACAAAAAAAAAAAAAAAACTTACATGAAGCCTAAAAGACTGGCAACCGCAGAAGCACGCTGATTTCGTCATGTTATCGTACTGTGGTGAGCATATGACTGGCCAATATTTTCATTTTGCTGGAAATATGGAATCTTTCTGCGGGTATTTTCCAGAGCAGAGCACTCGAAAAAGCCGCGCTCCAGGTGCTCCTAATGTCTGCAAGGCGGTCGGCTGCGATGCTGTAGCCATATTGCATCCTTGTTCGCTGGAAGGGGTTCTCTTAAGGCCTAATGCCATAATGAAGTTCTAGGGTGACAACGTGGGTGCAATGTGCCTACTGCATCGTTGATCAACGCCCTTTTGAAATCAGCCGACACGTTTATGTTCGAATCGTACATTAGTGAGCGGCGTCACGGTATGTTTGCGCATTTTTTACTTGATATTGAACTTTAAAATGCGCGTTCTCGGTCGTAGGCGTGTTGTGCGTCAGCAATCGAGCTGCCGCTTGGTCTACTGCGGCATTGCTCGGCGCCGTAGGGAGAGCGCCGTATTTCTCTCGAGGAAATTCGCATAGTTCGTTTGCCTGTGAACAAGGTGAGCACTAAGAGCGGTTGTCGATGCACTGTGCGATTGCCTTTTGTGTACTGCGTGAAAGGTGAGCAGTGTCACCAGAACGTGAGCGCCAATCACACTCGCCTTTAACTGCAACGTTTTCTGTAGGCTCCGAGCTAATATATACTGCGGCACTGAAAGCAGGTTTTACTTATTTTTATTTATTTTCAGTACACCCTGCAGCGCCGAAGCATTATAGCAGGGGAGTGGGTACAACATTAAAGTGACGAGCAGATAAACAACAACAAAAAAAAATCATACGAGAGAAAGAACAAAAAAAGCGGAGGGGGGGGGGGGGGGGGGGGTTAGACAAAGGAGTAATGAATTAAAAAAAAAATACAAGAGGAACAACTGTGTATTCGGTCAACAATAATAGTTTGAAGGAACAGTATAATCACAAATCATTGATTAGCCGTAAAAATACATCTCGGTCTGCACTCACATCAGCTGGCAACTTGTTCCATTCAGAAATAGTACGTGGAAAAAATGAGTACTTTTTGTAGTTCGTTTTACACGCCATTTCTCGTATTTTAAAACTGTGGTCTGTCTTGTTAGAAATACAGTGGGCTGTTTTGAGGTACTTTTCCTTACCAATGCCTGTTGTGTCGGTGTATATTGAGTGCAGAAGTTTGAGCCTTTGCTTCTGGCGACTTATCTGTAGCGGTTCGAGTTCTATGTGTTTCTTTATCTGTGTTATGCTGGCATGTCTGGAATACTGCCTTGATATAAATCTGGCTGAGCGGTTTTGTATAGCTTCTAATTTATCAATCAGGTACCGCTGATGCGGATCCCAAACTGCAGACGCATATTCCACTTGAGGCCTTACCAGCGACCTGTAGGCAGTACTTTTAAGAATCTGAGGAGCAGTTCCAAGGGTCCGTATGAGTAGGTTGAGCATTTTCCCAGCTTTTTTGACGGTCATATCGATGTGATTTGAAAAGGAGAGATCAGCAGTTAGTAGGACTCCTAGATATTTCACTTCATTTGCCGTGCTGAGAGTGGTATCACCTAGTTTGTAGGTAGGTTCTTAAGCATGCTGTTGCAATGCTCAGAGGACCGTGCCGTTTTATGGCTAGAGAGTAGCTACCACTTTTAGGACTGCTATATTACGCAAACAACTGGATATAAAAAAGATGAAAAACACTTTAGTACTATTTTAAGGGTATGACGCTGTAGAGTTAATGGCTCCCGCCCTCGCGGTTCCTAGTTTGCATAAGTGTAGTTTCTGCTAACTTAATTATCAATCCCCTAGTTATGCCTTTAATATCTGACACATTGTCAACATCAGACAGTAATGAGCTGCCACATTATCTAGATACCGGTTCTAATCCACCACCCAAAATGGATATATTAACTCGGTTAACCATGCGGTGTAAACGTGCCCGCATGGCCTCCGGGTTACGTGCATGAGTTAGCATCCAAATGCCCTCAGATGTTTATTATATGTCAACTTCCCACCTGAAATGAACAAGCCGAGAGGACAGCTCCTCCAAACTTAGTGTCAACATTAGTATCGTTAAGCCACCGAACCCGTCAACGACTCAGTGTTACACCATGTCGTATGCGCCCTGCCACTTTCCACAGTCGTACAATTTTTTTTTCTCGCAAGTCAACAACACCTACGCCGAATTTTTTCCACAACTGGGAATGTAATGCATCTCAATATAACTTTTTAAGATACCTCTTACATGAAGTTTTTATTTCTGCCTTCCAAACTACAGTTTTTTGCAGCTCATTGGAACATGTGACAACTTTTAACTAAAAATTACAAAATTCTCTTAGTACCAAGTGTCGAAAAATAGTACGTCAGGGCTACAAATCGGCTCTCGCGCTTCCCACCTCCACCTTCTTGCGTGCTACCGATGGGCGTCCACACTAATCTTTCAGAGCTTATGGAGGCCCATTGCTGTGAACTGCAATGTTTTTCAAAGCTCTTTGCTCTTCGATCCGCTTCACCCTTGGGTACTCTATTTGTGTCATCCGTAGCTTATCCTCCTCTTTATTCCCTATGATCACACCTTACCCCATTCCGAAGAACATGAAAGCTGAGCGTCACGCCGCCCGCTGCCACTCTGCCCTCTCTTCCACCCTGTTGTGCCAGTACGGCGGCCATACAATACAACGCATTGTATAGACTTTTTCAAAATTGGCCTAAGGGCGCTGCCATATTGGAGACTGGGCTGTGCTCATAACACAGGAAAAAGCTGCGGATTCTCCCCCACACCTGGTTCTCAGCCCAGTCAAACCGGTTTCTCCAAGGGCCGTGAAAAGGTCTATACGATGCGGCGCCATGCCTACCTCACCAAGCTCATGCCTTGGCCTCCATTTCCCTGCACTATTTCCTCCTCTCTGTAGCCAATATCTCTGCCTTTACCTTCACTGCCGCGGACGAAGCAGGTATCACGCTTGTTATTGCCACTGCCCAGTCTACTTTATATTCAATGCCTCCAATACCGCAATTCGTAACTTTGTGAAGGACCTTATCCTCTGAGCTAAGCACACTAGAGCCCTCCTCTCCGCCTTACTGTCCTAGGTAATTCCTCTTGACTACGGCTAACGATGGGCACATTGACAACGAGTTAAAAAACTAATCGCTAGCAAGATGAAACACGGAGCAGACCCCCTCAACTCCGGGATAGACATTAGTGATTACCTCCTCAATCACCCTCAATTCCTTCTGCCTCAAAAGTAACTATCTAAGCTCCAACTGACGTGGCGCCATTTTGTCTTGACTTTTAATCTGTATGCATGCTCCGCTGCCATCGACGAGAAATTTGTGCTGATATCTTCTAATCATGTCGGAAACATTCTCTCCCCGCCAACTGGCATCTGAAAGTTCGCAGCTGTGGAAAACGGCTTTGGGCAGCTCGGAGACGGATATCAAGCTGCTGCTTGCCGCTGCTGCAGATTCTTCTAAGCCATCAGAGTGGCTTGTCACGTGAAACTCGACAGTCGGTAACAAGTCTAAGCCACAGAACTATGTTAAAAATGGAAAGAGAGAGAGAGAGAGAGAGAGAGAGAGAGAGAGAGACAACACACACAATGCTATGACTGTTTCAGAACAATAAAATATATGGCACAATATTTAAGAAGAAATCCAAAACAGACATTACACAATGGCACAAATAGGGAATACAAAGGTCACATTTATTTTATGCATAATTCCTTTTCGTTCTTGCGAAGGTCGCGTATAGATCGACAAGTGTAAATTTTTGGAGAAAGGGCAATAAATATATCTGGCACATATTATGCTCGGGTATATCTACCAAATCTGGTACACGTGTGGGGAACTGAATAAGGGGGTGTATGGCGCAAAGGATGGTATGACTCGGTGAGCACTTTAATTGTATCGTTCCAGAAATACTTGACCACCCCTGTATGAACAAAAAGTAATCGTAGTTTGGGCATTCTTAATCTGAAACAGGTTCACACCTTGCGGAGTTTGTAAGTTGTAAGCAACATGTTTGAACATGCATTTTAATACCCTATTCACACGGTGATGCCAGATGCTAGAACAGTGAACGAAAGTGGTTATCCGCATCTGAGTACACTGTGGTCAACGATTTAACCAAGAGTTGTCTGACGCCCAAAGGTAAAAGAGTATTGATACGGTACCATAAACTGACAATTCTATGAAGTTTGCTACATATATACATGACAAATGAATTGAAAAAAGAAGACCAAAATGAAACCATACTCCCAAATACTTTACGGAGTCTGAAAAGTGCATAGGGGGACAAGAACAGTTGACACATCGAAATGTGTGCAGATAAAGTGAGCGAGAAAGTGAGACATTCTTGAGTGGTCTGCAGAAGCAAACCAACCTTGACCTATTTATCACATCTGCATCAAACTAGTCAGTTAATTTTTCCTCGTCACTGTCAAGAATTGATTTGAGAAATTCATATGAGTAGCTATAGGTGCGGTGCCGTCCGCACACTGAAAAAGTTTGCAAGTAAATAGTAAAGCACCGGGGACATACACATTGAAAAGTAAAGGATACAAACTTGAGCCTTGTGGTACACCAGCCTTCAGAAAAACACGGGAGCTGAAAACTTTTTACATTGAAACCAACTGAGAACGATACGTAAGGAAATTTTGCAACAAGCGAAAAGAGGACGACACAAACCTAAATAGTAGAACTTATCTAGCATGTAGCATTGCACATCGTGTAAAATGCTTTTGCGACATTCAAGAAAAGTGCACATGATACGAGATTCTTTTCAAGGGAACAAAATAAATGGCCACTAATTTCTTCCAATAACACTACAGTGCTCTTCCTTTCAGCAAAACCGTTTTGACATTTAGGAAACCCCCGTGATTTGTGAATGAAGCTGTTCTTTTTATTATTAGGAAGATATGGTTTTCAAGAAACTTTCTAAACTGGGCAGGATAGAAATGAAGCGATAATTTTGTACACAGTTAGCATCCCCACCTTTAAGGAGTGGCCGAACTACGGCTGTTTTCAATCGTGTAGGATTGTTCCCGCTTGAAATAATTTCGTTCAGGATTTATAACAAGACATTTTTCAGCAGGCTGAAATTCCTGAGAAGGTCCACCATGCGAAATTTATCGACCCCTGGAGACTGATGACTTCTGAAGCTGCTTGATAACGTGTAAAGTTCTTCCGAGTAGTGGGAAAAAAAGCGGATTCTACTGCCGGAGAAGTTTTGCAAGAACGATAACGCGATTCCCTGGCCTTCCCAGACATCTGAGTGAAACATTATTTGAAGGTGTTGAAAACTATTTACAAATCAGAATCAGAATTATTTATTCTAAATATGATTAGCCGAGTCTGAAGGTAGACCTCTTACCGCTTTTATTGGAGACAATGTTTTCTTGATGTAACGAGATTGATGAAAGTGGTTCCTATTGTACGGACATTTTGCCGCATGAATAAGAGCATTTACTTTATTCCGGGATGATCTGAAATGTGCACGAAGAGCGCTCTCAATGGACGCATGTCTTTCTTTTCTTTCATAGCGCACAATATTATTAAACTGTTCCAATGTTCCTCCAGGGTTGATTAATACCGCGTTGGCAAACGTGAACTTTCCTCTCACTAGATTTGTAAATGATTTCCATCTAACGCGAAAACTGACTTTACAGATCCGACCTGTTGGTGGTTAATCTAGTGCAATTGACTAATTACATGTCATACCGTTTTATTCTACAGATTATTATTACATAAAAAGATATGTGGCACATTTCCTCTATGGGCCACAGATATGAATTATAACTTAGATTTTTAACGTAAGTTTTTTATTAGTATCTAGGTAGATTTAAAGGTGGCTAGTTGCGCGACTAGCGGCGCACCAGCACACAAACGCAGCTAATTTCAAGAGAAAACAAGTCCTGTAGTGAAACAGCTACCCCGATGTCCAAATGCAATTTAGGGTCAGCCTGTTTAGCAGACGTGCAAAGGAATAATTTCGTAGCACTTTCGTTAAGTGCCACTCGCCTTTAGGGATAACTGCACAGTTTCATATGCGACTAACCTGAATGGCGCTTCATAAAGATTGCATTCAGAATTAGCCGAGTTTGGTGAACTCTGTTCGGATATAATGCACCAAGGTCTGTTCCTATGAAGAGTCAGTTCTTCGGAATAACAAAATGTTTATTTAGTTCACGAGAGGCGCCATGATGAAGAATCACGTTGTCTTGAAGGAAGTAAGCGACGTCTGTGGCGCATGCTGGCCAGGATGGTACGGGTAACAACGTACCGCGTAGCGTAATCGGTGGCGACGGCGATCCATTTGTTCCCCGATGTGGAAACTAAAAAGGGGCCAAGCAGGTCAACGCCAACCTGGAAAACGAGTCAATAGGTACGAGGATCGGTTGCAAGTGATCATAAGGCAATACGGAGCATTTCTTCCGACGCTGACACAGTTCACATGCGGCAACATAGTGCTGGACCTTAGAGCGGTAGAGTCCCGGTCAGCAGAAAAGACGGCGCAGGCTGTCGTATTTGCGGAGGACACCCAACTGAAGTGTCCAGCCGTGGGAGCATCATGAAACTGTTAAAGGATCAGAAGTGCAAGATGCCGGGCTAGTTGGTACTGCATAATGATATCCAGGGAAATTTCAGAAGCGTTCGAAATCCACAGCGCAAATGAGCAATGTGTGAGTGCACCCTCCCTGTGCTTGTCGCAAAAAGAATTGGAATTTCTCAGAGGCAGGGTAAATCTTTTTTCTTGAATGCTCCTCTCCGCTACTTTTGTTTATAACCTTGTGCCACGACTTTAGTCCCGTGTTATTTTACCGTTATATTTTAATGCTTTTACTTGCCGTCTTGGCTATGTATATATCTGGTTTTACCGGTTTTACTTTCCGTCCCGGCCTCTTACACCGTGGTTTTTATCGCTTTTAGTATTTTCGGCTTTTCACCCTTTTTATCGTTTTTTACTCTTGGACGTGACTACACTGTTTCGGTGATTGTGCAGGATCGCATTTGGCCACACCCCTCTCTTTGTACCTTATATATGTGTCCTGCTTCCCAATAAAATTTCTGTTTTTAGTCAGCGCCTGTGTCTTTGTCTCCCTTACTTCGTGTTTCGTCCCGTTCCTTGCGCTGTTTTATTTCATTATATTAAAGGATGCTAGAGCGCAGAATTTCGGGAATGACGAGCAAAAGCTCAGCGCCATCTGGTCGCATATATTACGTCGGTATAGGGCGTCCCATTGGAGTACAAGTAAGCTGAGGGATGAAACAGAGTGGTCGGAGGTAAGATAGTGGAGAAGGGAATGTAGCGAATGATCCAAGCGCTATTCATCTCCAATGTTAGAAAAGCCCGAAACAGACAAGACACATGCGTCATCGTCACTGTCGGGAGGGCCAGCGAAACAAATAAGGGCGGAATTTCGGATATCCCAAACAAGTGCCAAGGACTCTCACTGCGTGATAAAATAATTTTGTTCAGGCGTAGATAAGAGGCAGCTGGCATACGCAATCGCTCTTGTGCGGCCGTGTTGTTGCTGAGCGAGTAGCTCCAATGCTATGGCCACTTGCATCGGTGCGGGGTTCAGTAGGAGCGGATGGGCTGAAATGAGTCAAGACGGGTAGAGTAGTGAGAGCAGCATAAAGTATGAGAAAGCTGCAACTTGTTCCGGCCCCCAAGGAAAGGAAACGTCTTTCTTCGGTGGGTGGGTACGAGGACGAGCAAGGGCTGCGAAGTTCGGGACGAACCATGGGAAATAGGAGCATAAGCCAATAAAGCGCTTCGAGCACCGGTGGATGAACACGGGGTCGAAACATATGGCGCGAATCTTATCAGGATCAGGCTGAACGCCGGCAGCATAACCAAGTGACGAAGGACTTCATTTCCGGTGACCGAAGCTGCACTTCTCGGAATTTAATTGAAGTGTGGCGGGATGGAAAAGCCCAAAAATTATAGAAAGGTGAAGGAGGTGGCTGCCAAATGTAAGAGAGAAAACAGTTACGGCCGTCGAGATAACACAAACAAGTGGCCCACTTGAAGCCTCCGAGCAGAGTCCATTATGCATACGAAAGTTGCAGTGACATTGCAACGGCCAGAAGGCATGACTAATTCGGTAGAGGCCGTCAGGGGTGATGAATGTTGTTTTTTCACGATCTCTTTCGTCGACAGAGACAACTGTCGATGGATAAAAAGTAGCTGGTTCCATGCAAAGTATCCTACGCGTCATCGATACGCGGTAGAGGATAGAAGTCTTGTTTGGTCATCTTATGCAAATGGCGGTAGTCAATGGAGAATCTTCAACTGTAATCTTGTATCTTGACGAACACAACAGGGGATTCCCAAGCGCCACTGCAAGAATCGATTATGTCGTTCGGCAACATCTTCTGAACCTCCGTTTGAACGCTCCGTTAGTGAAAGACAACAGAGCCACATGTGAATAGGACTGGCATCACCGGTGTCAATTCGGTTGGTGACAACTGAAGTTTGACCTAATGGGTGGGTACCGACGTGTTTTGACTTTGGTACCTACCCTCTAGGTACTCTAGGCACCGGTTACAATGCGGTGGGTTACAACTGAAGGTTGACCTAATGGGTGGGCACCAAAGTCAAAAGGTCATTACGGGTGAGCAAAAGCTTGTGCAACTCCGCGGCGGATTCGGGTTGAAGATAGGCTTCAATCATGCTGTTGACAGGATCGAGGCGCGATGTAGAGGACGGGGGAGTGGCTGCAGGGACGGCAGATATAGGATCTGTAATCAGAGCTGAAACGACACAATCGGTCAGCGGGGACAGCGCAGCTAGTGAAATGCCTTCAAGCAGAAATTGGGTTGACAAGCTGAGGTTAAGGACAGGGAGTAGGGTGCGGCTCTGGGAGATGTGCACAATTAGATGAAGAATGAGGAAGGGGGATATGCCCTTTCAGGATGACCGCAGTAATAGGACATGCGAGGTAGTCTCCGTCTGGGATTGGTGAGAAAGGCGACATAAGGATGCAAAAAGCAGCTTCAGGAGGAAGGTGGGAGAACTGTGGTGAGCGGGGTCTTCAGGAGCAGAGCGGAAGGTCAAAGGAAAGTAGGCCGGTATAGCAGTGAAAAGGGCAGAATGAGCTGATAAGAAGTCAGTCTTAAGGATTACGTCATGGCGGAATTCCTGTAGGGCGATGAACAACACTGAGGCGTGACGGTCAGCAATTGTAACTAGTGCAGTACACATGCCAACCACGGCAGCAGGGCTGCCATTGGAAGCGCGAACTGTGGACGACAAGGCTGGCGCGAGTACTTTCTTGAGGCGACGCTGAAATGAGGAGCTGAGAACGGAAAGTTTGGCGTCGGTATCAATAAGAGCAGAAACAAGAACGCCACCCAAAAGGACATCGATGTTGTTGTTTAGTAGTGCAGGGGTCAACAGAGATTTTCAGTTCGAGTCACCAACGCATCATCACCTCTCGCAGCTGCATTGGCTAGTTTTCCTGAAAGTGGCCGGGATAGGATGGTGAAGAGCTGCGGCGAGGAAGAGGAGAACGGGAGCGTTGGGCTTGCGGGGGCGGCGAATGGTTTGAAACACGAACAGTTTAAGCGAGGTCAACACGGGTCTGATCGGGGCGAGGTAAGGATTGACGGCGAGGAATGATTTACTCCTATTCCTCATAATATTCACACAAATGACGTCAGAAATGAAAGGCAAAATAACCTTTTCTCGTGCCGTCTTCGACATGTGATGGTGATCTTTGCTGATATTTAGTTACTCAAAAATAACGACATGAGAAATATTATATGGAAGTAGTTCTTTCTCGTGCTCAATATCGTCCCTAATGGTAATCTTCACTTAGCTTGTACCACAGTAATGATCTTCACTTATTAAAGAATGCGACCAGGAATGAAACCCAAAAACAAATTTTCTTCTACTCACACCTACATCTGTGGGTGACTTGCCAAGACAGCTTTAAGGCTCACATGTTGAGATAATCAGCACTAAAGATCATGAATAAATCAGTCGCGCATTCGTTTTTTGTGCTCAATACTATATATTAAGGTGATCCGGACGGATTGAGACAGCGCGCGCCGGTGAATTATTCACGAGAAAAAGACCAGGGATGAATCAATAAATGAGAATTTTTTCAGCAGTTGCTGCAGAGGCGGTGACAGCACATGAGTACTCCTGCTTTTATCATCCCTGAACTGTTCCTGAGTGCTTCTGACATTCATTATAATAATCTCGGCGTGTTTTTGAGATACTTTGGCGAATTATTGCTTTAGGTGAGCCTCCTCATCTGCCCATTTAAATATTGCAATGCCTGCAGCACAGCATGCTTCATCTTAATCCATGTGAGTTCAGTGTGTATATTACACAGCCAGAGTGGAAACAACAGTGGAGTGCACGCTGTCATTAAGTTTACCGGCGTTGTGAATGCAGTATCTTCTTTTATTTTGGCATCACAGAGGCCGAGGTGTTCAGGAGCTCTGGTTAAAGTGTTTTCACTTGTCAAAGCACCGCGTTTGACATCACCCACCGCACTACCCTTTATTGCGGGAAGTAGTTGTAGTTATTGATTATTGTTTTTGTAAATGATAGGCGGAATATGCCACTGAAATAAAAACGCTTTTTTTTGCAACTCTTACAGAACATCATCAAACAACCCATAAAGGAGTTATCAGCCATCATGTCTGGGGTTCTCCCAACATTTTTTTCCGCGATAGATGTCCAAGGATAGAAGCAGGGGGAAAGAACAATTAATTCAACTCACACAATTGATAGAGGTGTCCTCCACTCGTTCATTGCCAGCGGCCAGGTATTGTGTAGTCGCTGCTGAGATCTCCATAGTTATTTCTTTTGAGGCTTGGTTTGTTCTTCTGCTCATGAATTTCATCGCCTGTCACGTGGTCTGCATCTACATCTGCACTGAATTTCCTGCTGAGTCTACCGCTACCAGTGAATGAACATAACCTCGGATATCTGGGCACGGAAGACATCATCATCATGTCCATATATAGTTGGACATCGACACTGACGTACGTGATCGGTAGCCCCTTAGCGCACATTTGTATTTAAGTTGCATCACCAAGGCGCTTCCAGAGGGCACGGGGAATTAGCTAGAATGAGGTGACCGCCTAGAGTACTATCTGCTGTCTTGTGCAGCTTGCTATTTTCGCTAAGGAATCAATAAGTTCAAACAGTAGACGAACCACGGAGGAGACACAATGACAGGCGCTACCCAACGCCAACGACTACTTTATTCTTCGTGGTACACCGCTTATATAGACCTGAGGCCAGACTTGTGCAAGCAGACAAGAATCCGACATGTCATCTAGTCCAAGTTAAAGTCGCGAGCACAGAAACTTACATTCGGCTTCGTGCAAAGAAATAGAAGTGTTGCTAATACAGTCTTTATCCTTTTCCTTGATATGAAAGGCTTCAAGTGCCAATCGCGTGTGTTCATTTTGAAGCGAAAAGCTTCACTACGCGGGTCAGAGCTGAGCTGGTGAGTTACGCGCATGCGCGAAACCAAGTGACATCACGCGCCGCGCAGATCGTCGCTCCTCGCCGCTGCCGAAGCCTTCGCCGCCACCGATTCCGTCGCCTGACTATTCTAGCCTGACCTTTCGGCGCAGCCGCGCGCTACTGCGCATGTGCGTCGCCTCCTCGCCCATTGTTTGACCTTTTGTTGCAGCCACGTGCTTAGCACAGATGCGCTGCGCTCTACTACGCATGCGCAAGGAGGTAATATAATACGCTTGCCAGAGAATAGGCGTGCCCAGTCGACATGGAAGGGAAGGAGAGTGCGGCTGCGGCTAGAATACGCAGAAAAGCTGAGAAACTAAATTCGTCCGATCCAGAATACTCGTTTGGGAGTTGTTTGTTTTATTACGCAAGCTTGCATAAGGCATATTATTAAAACCCATGTAAATTATCTCCGTAAGGAATCAGAGAAGGCTCCTGCTCTTATGTCGGTGAGCCATTTGGAGAAGTCCTCTTCCCTTGTTGCGGTTAGTCCCACTTCCTGCAGAATCTGTGTCCTTGATGCCCTTGCCCCTGCACAAGTCCACAGCAGGTGGCAAACATCCACTTGTGCTGCTTATGCTTGGGAGTTGGCTGCACAACAGCGAAAATACTATAATGACAATTCAGTTTTTCGCTTGTATATTCAGGCTTAACCAGAGCAGCCACTGCCTAATTTTGGTTTTGCTTGAATTGATGTCTTATCAAATCGCGGTGTACATTTGCATGCAAGAATGTGTGACACGAGATGAAAACCTTTGCCATCTTTCTTCTTAACATTTAGCGCATGCACCCTGAGCCGCTCATCAACGCAGCGGTCAGTCTGCCCGACGTAAATCTTCCCACAGGAAAGTGGGATAGAATACACCATTCCAATGGCGCATCAAATGTGGGTAGTTGCAACCACGCCGTCCATCACCGCACGTGCGGATGCATACTTAGATAGCTTCTTCGGAGCAGAAAACGCCAGAGGGATAGAATGCTTGTTTGCCATTTTCTTCAAATGGTGTGAAACCCTATGAAAATAAGGCACCACCACTGGCCTGAACGTTTCACGTTCGACCATCGACCTCTGACTTGGCGTTCGGTATTTCGCATATGAATCAGGGCCTCGACAACACCTTTTAAGAGCGACAGAGGGAAACCTGCTGGCAAAAACTGGCGCACCTAATTGTCAGAACTTGCCTGCATTTTGATTGATTCAAACACATTTATTAACAGCCCTGTAACGCAATTTTGCTGCTGGCATTTGTGCGGGCATCTGGCCCCATCACAATCACGGCGGCCAAGGAGGGTGCTGGTTCGATTGTGACTGACATCTGCCGTAAAGCTTGGCTCTGGGGTCTTAAGCCAAAAAACTCTCCAAGCTCTGTCCAGAGCATAGCGACGGCCTCGTTGTCAAGAGATAGCGGAAGGACCCATTCGATGTAGCTGGCCGGGCGGATGGCAGTTGGAATATTGGCGTGAGCCCTGATTCGAATCTCAGAATACGCTTGACAGTCCCATGCTATATGGGCAATGACGGGGTTAACGAAGTATTAGTTGCGAGGCGGAGGACTAATGTCTGCCTGGCCCCCGATAACTCCTCAGGCATAGCGGGAATGAGGCGCGCCTGCTCCTTAGCGCGTTCCTCTCTTTCATCGCGGATGTTCTCAAGGGATGTGCTTTTGCGCCGTCACTTCCTCGCGATTGCTTTGAAGGTCGAGGGTTCCAACGGGCAGGTGTTGTTACCCGCTATGGTGGAAAGTGCGTCCGGCGAGGTTGACATTTTGCGTGCTGCTGCTCGCCTCGCTGTTGGCACACTCGTTGCCTTCAATGCCTGAATGTTGAGGCACCCAAGAAATCGTCGCTGTAATGTTTAGCTTAAGATTGATGTCATCAAATGTTCCTAATAAATCACCGGTTATTTTAGGGTATGTTGACGGACTCGAGGTCACTTGTCTGCACACTTCATACGCGCGAGATCAGTTCGTAAAGGTATATATATATATATATATATATATATATATATATATATATATATATATATATATATATATATATATATATATATATATATATATATATATATATATATATATATATATATATATGCACACTTCATGCGCGCGAGATCAGTCCGTGTAGGTATATATATATATGCAGATCAATCAAGGGGAAATGAGGGTGCTCGTTATAATTTTTGAATGCACACTTCATACGCGCGAGATCAGTCCGTGTAGGTATATATATATATATATATATATATATATATATATATATATATATATATATATATATATATATATATATATATATATATATATATATGCAGATCAATCAAGGGGAAATGAGGGTGCTCGTTATAATACATGAAGGAAAGAAGCCAACAGTCGGCGAGGCCAAGGAAAGCGTTGGGGATGGTACTTTATGTCGTTTTCTTTGTAATGTTTACTTGGATAATCACAGAAATTAGTAATGTAATCTGTTTAGGGGGAAGATAATTAGACACAAAGTAGAAGATATATATATATATATATATATATATATATATATATATATATATATATATATATATATATATATATAAACTCTGTGCTTTGAGTCATATTTTGGCAAGGTTTGTAGGATTCACTGCGCTGCTATTAAAATTCTGCAAGCTCTACTTCCACAGTGCCGACGTCATCGAAGATGGGCAGTGTGGATGTATCCACCCCACGGTGGACGAAATCGACCCACGCCACCGTTCAGATATACATGGGAGCATCAATGTCGCTGTTATTGGAATTGGCTGTGGAAAGTATTGGAAGTGTTTGAAAGGTTGTGGAAGTATCCATACAGGATTTTCTGAGAGCCGATTTTATGCATGAAGACACTATTCCCTTTTTCGTTATTTTTGAATGCGCGGACTTGAACGGAAGGAGATCTTTTTCTGCGTGCGGTTAATATTCCCAACCTAGATGGCGTTCAATGATTTGGAGCTTAAGGTCAAAGAACTGCAAAACATTTATCTGGGGTAACTCGTGAGTGAAATGTAGATCTTGTGCGTTTTGCTTAAAAGCATTTAAAACAATATTATTCGTATCCTGGTAGGAAGAGTCAGACTTTAAAACCAATAAAAAGTCATCAACGCACCTAAAACATTTTCCACCTTTCTTGCTTCAAAAATATGGTCTAAGGTCTAGTCAATAAAAGCTTTAAATATATATCAGAGGTAACGATATAAAAAAAGCACGTATCCACTACTATGCCAATAAATTTGCTGACATTTATTATGATCCTCAAAAGACATGGCGCATTGTAAAAAGCTTACTTGGCAAACACCATACAGTTTTACCTGCTGAATTAAAGAATGATAACCAAATGTACGGTGGTGTGGCTCTCAGTAATGTGTTCAATAGACATTTTTTAACTTTTGGATCTTTTACTACTTCTGGTTCTTACGATTTCGATAAGTATATTCAGTGCAACCTGACTAAGTCCGTGTTTCTTTATCCAGTCACAGAAACCGAAATTGTCGACCTAGTTAATGACCTTAAAAATAACAGTTCATGTGCTTTCGATGGTATTATGGCAGCACCAATCAAAGAGGTTTCTGATATTCTATCTGAAGTGTTATGCCACTTAACTAATCAGGTGTTATCTACAGGAATATTTCCAGATAAAATGAAAATTGCTAAAGTCATAGTTCTACACAAAGGTGGTGCCGTCGATTGTATCAGTAACTATCGCCCAATATCAGTCCTCGCACTGTTTTCCAAGGTAGTAGAAAAAGTAATTAATCTAAGGCTAACTAAGCACTTGACTGAAAATGCCTCGCTCTCTGCAGCCCACTATGGTTTCCAGAGAGGTAAGTCAACTGAATCTGCTCTATTATTCATTAAAGATAAGATAGCACATACTATAGACATGCAGTTGTGTACTATAGGAATTTTTTTGGATTTCAACAAAGCTTTCGACTAAATTAAGCATGAAATACTTTTTGAAAAACTGCCACACTACGGAATAGGAGGCGTCGCACTTCAACTGCTTTAAAGCTACTTGTCAAACCGTTCTCAGTTTGTCGTTATAAATGATTTTGCCTCGGATCCTGAATTCATAAAATGCGGTGTTCCTCAAGATTCCATCCTAGGCCCTCTATTATTTCTTTTATATATAAATGATATAATTGCTATCCCTGGAACTTCCAATATCTTGCTCTATGCCGATGACACGAGCGCCTTTTTTTCCTCGCCAAGCTTACCCTCTCTAGTGTCTGCAGCTAACAAATGGCTTGAAGATCTGTCGAGTTGGCTTTGTGCAAACCAGCTGATGTTAAATGTTAATAAAACAAAATATATAATTTTTTCCGCTGTCAATAAACCAATAAATAAAAATATCACACTTTCCTTCCAGTCTGTCTCCTTAGAACGTGTTTCAGTGCATAAGTATTTAGGTGTTCTATTTCACGAAAACCTCCGCTGGTCTTATCATGTAGACTTTGCATCCAGCAACACAGCCCGATACATAGGCATACTGAATAAATTTCGCCCGCTTCTGCCAATGCACTTGAGGAAGCAACTATATTTTTCCACTGTCCAGTCTCGTGTTCAGTACTGCCTGTTGGTATGGGGAGTGGGTACAAAAACCAACATGGAAAAGATTTATATTTTGCAAAATAAAGGCCTCCGGTTTATTTACAACCTGTCTAGATATGATTCTGCGTCTGCATACTTTAAACTAAGTAATATATTAAGTATTACAGCCCTCTATAAACGACGATTATCCGAATTTATATATCGACAATACAAAACTGACAGTAATGCGTTTTTAGCTACGTTTATCAACACAGATCCACATTACGTCCTTAGAAATGTGAACTTCATAAAACCTCGCATAAGGACCGGGTATGGTATGCAGTTAATTCACTGGCAAATCCCTAACCTCTTGAACTGTTATCCTGACATATTTTATCTACTTGAAGAATCATCCTCCTTGTTAACATTCAAAAAAAAAAATTAAGATGTACTTTTTGGAACATACGTGATTATTTGTTTCCTATTTCCATTGTGTAATACCAATTGCTGTTGACACTGTTACCTTGATGTATGCTAAAGATTGAATTTTATGTGTTTTGCCCCTGGTTTGTGTTTGTATTACATTCTCACATATGACTGACTATTTTGTGCTGCTCTGTGCCCGCTGCGTTGTGTTGCACATGTCATTTGCGGTGCCGAAGGCCCAGTCAGGTGACTTGTACGTCACCTTTAGCCTCGGTCCCACGGCAACAATTGTATTTTTGCTACAAACTGCAATAAACAACTGGAGCAACAAAAGGGACCCGATGCAAATACCATTCCGTTGTAAATACGGCTGGTCGATAAAAACAATAAATGTGTCCTTAAGGTAGAATTCCAAAAGATTTAAAAAGTTCCCCACAGAAAGTCCGACAGCTTTCTGGAATGCAATTACGCCTTTTTATTCAATACATGCTTTGACAGAAATTAAAAGTTCACGCTGCGGCGCTGAGTAAAATGAACCTTCAATGTCAATTGACAAAGCATACCAGATCTGTGTATTGCTCTTCAATACCGCACAACTTCATCAGAATTCTTGGTCCTGACTGTGCATTTACCACAAGCAATTTCAATTTCGAAATGGCTTACACAATGCTACCAGCACCCAGATTCACTGACAATACTTCTGAATGGTATGTCCGGTTTGTATGTTTTTAGCTTTAAAGATAAAAATCAGCCTCTACTGTTACCTATGTCCTTTGCGAGCGAAGCCAGTTGCAGGTTGTTGCAAAACTCGATGAGCTTAGTTTCTATCTAACTTCGCCTTTCTTAACCGCCACAAAGCTCTTTAACTGAAACTAAGCAGAGTAAAGCCATTTGATTTTAATCACGTCTGAACTTTGCTATGCTCCAATGTGATTTGGTACCAGGTTGCTATAGTGTTCGCCTGCCACTGAGGTGCGCTATAGGGGCGTCCACTTTTATGGCGAACACGTGTGAACGTGGTCGTTCTTTTCATGGCGTCAGTGCATCCGACTTCTCTTCGAAGCAAAGTGGATGGATGGGTAGATGTTAAGAGCATCCCCTTTAAACGGGATGTTGATAGCCGTCGCTCAACCTTTCTTTTTATGCCATTTAACTTAGACAACTCTTCCACTTTAACTACTTTACTTGTAGACACAGGTTATCTTTAAATACTCTTGTTCAAAGTTGATTTAGCTTCCATGCGTCTCCGCCCTGATATTCACCCCATAAGCTTCCAAACGAAGCTTGCTAACCTCTACCGTCGTTTCATCGAGGCTTCCTTTGTTACCTCTAAACTCCAGGGCCTCGGCTAGAGCTACTATGTCCGCACCAACATCTGGATGGATGCTGCCACACTCCAGTAAAAGATGTTCAGGCATCTCCCGCACAGATCACAAGTTTCATCTTCTTGACTAGAATTCCTTTTGTAGCTTCGGGTTCAAGACACCCTGATCTAACTTCAAAGAGAAGGCCGCTGCCTCTTGAGTTATCTTAGGTTTCCTTTTGAATCCGAGTTCTTTCTGTAAATGTCTAAAGTTGTTGGCTTTTTTTTCCACTGAATTATATCAGTTTTTAATCTCTGCGTTCTTTACCTGTCATTTAATGCTCTTCATTTTTCTTCGTGCCTTCCTACATACTTGCAGGTTAATAGTTTGGTCCTTTTCCGCCACTGTGAGTTAATGCCCTTTAGGTATAAATATTTAAATAATTTACCTGCCCACCTATTGTCGCCCATTTTGCTGAGGCGTTCTTCGTACAATATATTGCTCTGAGCCTCTCGTGCCTTGACAGACGCTCAGGTAATGTCTCTATGTACTGCGTCGCTCGTTGCTTTGCCGTGGGCTCCAAGTGCTAGCTTTCACACAGATCTCTGATTTATTTCTAACCCCAACCGGACCCACACTGCACTAAGCACAAAACCGCGTTCCCAAAGGTAAGCCCTGGTGCCATTGTTTATTTCCAAATACATTTACGTACTTGATATCTGTAGTACCCCCCGAATGCTCTATGCTTCATTATCGCGGCATCTCTTCGTCCCATGAGAAGTGGCAGCCCATGCGAAGCATGACCTTCAGGTCCGTCTGTGCACGCTGCTTTGCTGTGATGTGCGGCCGTGTGGCAGGTAGCAGCGCTTTGAAGAGAACTACCACTTCCTTGCATGTTCACCTTAAGAGTGGACGACCCTGCACTTTTCAATTACGAGTCAAATATGCAACTTACACTTAGCGGCCGAATGTTCCTGGTGGCGCTGCAAGGCCACTGAATAAAGAAGGACGACGATTGAGATAACGTGGTCGAAAAAATGTGTAATGATAGCATGCTTATCACTATACTTGTTTCGATAGTCTCACATGGCAAAATTAACCTTTCACGCCATGGTCCTTTTTTGTTTTTGTGTGCAGCAGAACAGCGGAGATGTTTACAGTGGTAATAGGTTTGTAACAGTCAAGATGATGTATGTCGGCGAAGGGACTCTGCAGTTGAGACAAGAGTTTTGAATACACGGTCAGTTCTTGACCTATATTTTGAGTACGTACAGAAAAATTAACGTGGAGTGAATTCTACTCGCTTGGTGACAGTTTAAAGCTCTATAGGTTCCTTGCGTAGCTTCCCGCGTGACTCAAAGGCCTATCTTGTTAGTAGAAATTTAACATTAGATTGTCTAGAATCACAGTAAGAATTCAACTTGAAAGACAGACTTCTTTATGCGAAAGAGATGTAAGCGGATAGGCTAAGTCAGCGAACTTGGCGCCAAAGTGCCGAAAGTGAGAGTAAAGTTCCAAAAAGCTTCTATGCTCTTTCATATATTTTGACTCTCCGACACATGACAACTTCATTCTTCTGCAGGTTGGGCCTGACAAGAACAAAATTTAGGCAAAGGCGCTAAACCTAAGTAACTAAAGCGATAGTTTGGACGTCTGACGAGATGGGTTCAGGTTCTTTCGAGGCCTCGGTGGCAAGTTTCTCACGGCCCGCCTCTCTTCGTCCTTGTGCCGCAGCTCCTCTGCAAGCTACGCCCACTGGATGATCTGATTTGGCCTGTCGTCTTTACAATAACGATATGATGAAGTCTCTCACAGCGTTTCTCGAATGTATTCACTGTATCTAAGCTTGACCTGGGAAGGTACGGAGTGATTAAGCACCGCATTTCAGCAGCCGACTCGCCACCAAAGCACAAAGGTGCTATAGAATTCAGGATTCAGAGAAAAGAAATAGGTGGGAATAAGATATAGTTGACAGAGGTATTGCCGAACACCCAAATTCTCTGTCGGGCTCACTTGTACTTTTAGCTTAGAAAGAAGATGATTCTTTTAGACTGGTGATAGACTATCGGACCGTACGTTTTTTTTTCTTCACAAGAATATATACCTACCCATTGCCACAAGTACAGGGAATTCTTGCGGAGCTTGGATCAGAGAAATATTTATAATCATGCAGCTCGCATACGGGTTCTGAAGGATCGAAATGGATGAAAAGCATACCGGAAGGACCAAAAATAACACCCAATCATGCCATGTTCGATCGAGATGCATGCCGAACCGACTTCATCAACCCTGCTGCCGGGACGAAACTGTAGACATAATCTTGGTTTGTTTACTGAGAAGGGGGATTTTGGTCTGCGTAGGCAATATCATTTAGAGCAGGACTTTTACCTACCACTTAGAGGTCATTGAGCAAGTGGTAGAGTGGTAACTCTGGCTTAAAAATTACGGAACCGTTCTTAAGTTGCTTAAGCGCGGAAATGGCGAAAGCCACTTTACAGGACTATTTTCATTAACTCCATCGTCATTGTCATCGCTGCCGTTATCATCATTACGGCTACTATCAATTTTATCATTATCAACTAAATAAGCTATAACGGCATCGCTACTGTTATGATACCACTAATTGCACCGTCGTGTCATCGCTACTGTTATCATTATCAGTATCACTAATTGCATAGTCATTGCCTTTGTTACTATCATCTTAATGCTAGAGGAGGATTACGATATATTTGTCACGAGCCCATCGCTTAGGAGCAGTGGTTTGCGCGCTTGGTTGGGGACTGGAGGAATATTGGTTCGATTCGAGGCGGAGAAAGACCTTTTCTCTAAGTGCCAGTGCAAAAGGCGCTTTCTGGTCACACTTTCAGTGCACGCTATATACGAGGCAAGAAAAGCTTTCTATTAAAATTGAAACCTTCCATGTGCCAGCTTCTTCAACAGCGAGATACCTCGGACATATCGTTTTCGTTGACAAGGTAACACCGTCACGAGGCTAGCTGAGTAGCATCCGCTACTTCCCTAGGTCAGCAGCAGTGCGAGTATTGGGCGAGTTTTATTGCGAAAGCAATACTACTATAGCTTTCGAGCCTTCAGCGTAGCGCGGCGGTAGCCACGTCTTACCCACGTGACGCTGTGACGTCACACCCCACGTGACAATAGGGTGAGAGCTGGTGTACCAACTCAAGCGGTCGACGTAGCGCGGCAGTAGCCACGTGCTACCCACGTGATGCTGTGACGTCGCACTCGACGTGACACAAAAGAGAGATATGGGCTCCCAACTCGAGCGGTCGGCGTGGCGTGATTGGAGCCACGGCTCAGTTGGCAGGAGCTGCCAACTCGTGCCTTTCGTTTCACATGGGACGGTTATGTAAGAATCAGCCTGCTAGGACCGTGTCATTCACGTTACCCCTATAGGCCACTAAGGCACGTTCATACGGCTTGGTTAAGGCGGGGCGTTATGTGTGGGCTGAGGAAGAAGAAAAAGAGAACTCTCGGTCGCCCGCAGCTAATGCTTCCGCTCAATATTTGGTTTAGCAGCGTTGAACCCTTGTAATTGTTTTTTGGTCTAGTTGAATATTACCGAAGGTTTGGGCGAAAGTTTGCTCGAATAGTAAAGCCGCTGACTGGGCTAAGCGCAAGCGTGCTATAGGTAGCGTTCGATAAAGTGAAATAAAAGTTAGAAACGATCTCCTTGTTATGATATCAATATTCCAGCCAGCCTTTCATAGTGTTGACCGGCGCCGCAATGTTTGCAGCCGGCATGGCGCTTCGATTTCGAGACAGAGCACAAGCCTAGTAAAGTGCACGCTATGCGGACGCATTAAGCCGAGGTAATTTGGCGCGCACAGTGAATAAGTGTTGTCCGGTGATAGATATATGCATTACCGGGCAGCAAAACGACAAAGCACAAGGAAAAAATACTTTACTATATTTCGGGCCGAATAGTCCATGACTATCGGTTACTTTGTTGACAACTAGGGATCGCTAGGAAAGCGCACGTGGCTTACACGGTCAGTAGGAATGCTAGCTAGGCATGGGAAAGAGTACTAGCGCTAAAGTCGATGGTGGCGCACTTCTCAAAGCCATTTAGCGGCGCCTCATAAGCGGGCCATTTTGGAGCGATAAAGACGTGAATGAAGTTGGAATACTGCCACTACTGGCAAATCATATGTTCAAATATTTGAGACCTTCGCCAGCTACTGCTTTTGCCTGTAACAAAAACACTAAAAAAACATAAACGGCATCCACTTCAGGAATTCGAGGCTCTGCGCGCATTTTGAACGGTTAGCACGGATATCTTAGACCAACTTTCAACTATGACAACCAGAAAAAAAAAAATACGGCGGAAACCGTGGCCCGCACCTTAGTAGAAACCGTCGCTGTGCGCTACAGGGCCCCGAGGCTCTTCCTACGGACTACTAGTCAAACTTTTGTTTCGAGAATGATATAAGATGTACATGAGCTCTGTTGCATCGATAATAAAAAGGGCTGGCCCCTTCTTACCGCACTGCTATAACAGTACTGTGAGCGGCTTAACCAAACTGCCGGTAAGATGGTCTACGTTTCGCAAATTGTTCGGGGTTGGAGACTTACCGTTACGAACTCCTCCCTGACTGCCAATGAAGTAAAGCGCGCTATTGCAAAGCTAGTATACAAGGTGCCCTGATTCAAGTGAAACGATCGATATGAAAAGGTACTCCGATGTCACCGATTCTATTCAACTTGTATTTGTAACTCCTGTCACATGATACTTGTTTCTGAGTGCATCAATGGTTCAGAACTCCTCGTCAAAGAACTAAGCACTTTCACATGCGCGGATGACGCCTATGCGAAGGCGCAACCTTTGTTTGCAGGTCGCAGAAACTATCAGTGGTGGTTGTCTGGCCAGCAAGCAGCTTCTCGCAATTCTCCGGAGTGGAGCTAAACATCTAGAAAATCCCAAGGCGCTTGGCTACGACGAGGCTGGAACAAGAAGCCCTGCAAAGCCTTCGGAATAGAGTGGAGCGATAAAATCCATCAGTACTTAGCGTCAATCCTGACGTGGCTACTACCATCACGAACAAGGGAAAACCGAAACTAGTTGCCACGGAAAGGAAGCTTTAGCCTTGGCGACCGAGATACATAGCAATGTTTTGAGAGCCTATGTAGTAACGCGGTTGCTTACTAGGCGTTGCTGTACTGAGAGTAACCACTATTTTAAGGGGCTTCATGGGTAGCTGCACTAGTCATAACCAGTTCTCATATGGCGTTCTAAGACCCAGGTAGCCAGTCAGAAAAACTACAGAAATATATCTGTTGTTACGACCAAATTTCTGTGCGGTTTTTGACCGGAAACTTGTTGTGACAAAAGAACCTTCGGTAGTAACATCAGAAATGTCTGTAGTTACAACAGAAAAGTACTACAGAACTGCAGAAGATAGAAATATACTACAGAAAAACTACAGAACTACAGAATATTTTGTTGTAGTTTTGACACGGTGCTGTAGTTTTTTTTTCGACTGGGTACTGTCCTGGAGTAATCTGTTCTGTATCGTGGAGGCAAGGTGAGGCTAGTCAACATAGAGATTAAGCCTATCGTCCAGAAGACTCGTTTATTTCCGGACCAACCGGATGATTTTCTACTGGCAGCAACGCAGCCCTTCGGCTTGGAGCACGTGGCGCCGGGGCTATCCCCAAATAAGCCAATCTAAGATTACATGGGAATCAGGTCATCCTGCAAAATGCTCTGGGGCTGCTGCAAGGGCTTTGCTCTTGAGAATACCGGCTTTCTGTAAAACTCGCCAGCCTTACCGCGACCTATCGAGGCAAGTTTTTCAACCATCATTATATTGGCAACCAACCACAGGTGTGGCAAGACATATTCTCAATAGTTCGAGGAGACTAGTCTTTACATCGGGCTCCACGAACTTGTTCCGTTTCAATGCAAGCATGCGTATTACCCGTGAAAAACTGTTAGGAAGAGCTGGGTTTCTTCCTAGCATGGAATGCAAACTACTTCCTCTGTGGCAAGCGGAATACCCCGTGCACGTTGTAATATGGTGCCATTTTCTGGAATGAAGTGCGCAATTTTTGGGCATTACTTGGCGATGTCGCTTACGCCTTGACACGCCTTCTGAGTGCCCACTGTTCCCAAAGTGTGAGCTGGTGCTCGCAATGTTTCCACACCAAGAGAACGCCAGCTCAGAATGTTATGTTCCACCGAAAAATACAACCGAAAGAGACAATGGTTTGGAAGCGATTAATGTGACCGAAGAAGCCCGTTATTCCTGAATAGCCCACATCAGAAAATAGGGCGCTCGGCGCTTCTATGGACCTGAAAAGCAAGGCGCCTGTGGGCTGTGCGCTGTCAGTGCACGTTCCAGAACTCTCGGTAGTCGAAATTTCCAGAGCCCTCATTTGCGGCATCTCTCATAGCCCAAGTCGCTTTGAGACTTTAACCTCGTAAAGCTATGAACCTAAACATGCAATCAACCCACTGGACTGCCTTGAAGAATAGTTGGCAGCTCCCAAGATGGAACGTTTTGCAGATAAGACGACTACGCAGCACCTTTAAGAATTGGGCTGCGTGGTACAAGTGCCGCGCACATCAAGCTGTTGCACATTTCTGTTCAACTGTCTTTCAGTTATTGAAAAGAAGAAATACACATATCTTTGCCGACTTTTGAGTGAGCCGGGGATGAGTCATGAGAAGGCGTTGGCGAAGCAAGCAGGGGTCTCATAGTACGTTAATACAAATAATTAGAATTGTTAAGCTCGTTTGTTAGACTCATTAGACAGCGATTGTGGGCAGCACTGAATATTTACGAAAAAGTATCCTAGAGACTTGCATAAGGTTGATTGCACCAGTTAATCTGGCTCTCCAACGTGAACTTCAAGACACATTTTTTCTCGACAAACAAGTTGTAAACCATATCCCTGCGCTTCCAGCTCCCTTTTTGGCATGTTACTTCCTTCGTCCGCCCCATATGCTAATCCTGTTGTCGATAATATACGTATAGAAATCGCTCAATAATTGTACAATAAATGCACAAGGTAATGCTATAGCGGCGATGAGGCAAAGCTTAATGGCGTATACCACATTTCTGACAGACGTAGAGTTGTTTGCTTAGAACAGTCAATGTAGAACTACGAATATTATTCTCACTCTTAAATTTAGTAATATCCGTTAAACAGTCACATATACTACTGAAATATGTTCGGTACACAGTAGAGTAAAGTAAATATATTTAGAGTCGCGGCAGGCCTCATTTAAAATCATGATGAAAAGAAATATTTCCTCGAGGGTATAATACGAACACCACTTCATTTTTTAGCCATCTGAAAAAGCTAATAATAAACAATTTTGTTCCGTTCAAGTGTTACAAACCCTTAATGTATAACTTTGAAAGCATTCAGTTAAAAAAAGAGATGAGTATTTCAACATAAGAAAAAGAAAATTAACGACGGAGTCAAGTTTACTGACACAATGCTTGGTGCTTATATTGCCACTAGGCGCAGATTTCAGATCTGTTTTTTTTTTTTTTTTTTTCAGTCCTATAAACGGAATACTGGGTGAAGAGTGTTTGAAAACAGAATAATAAAGCTTGTATCTATAGCTGCATTCTGTAAAATCTGTCACATGTGTCCTTTTCCCGTAGTAACAATAGGAAGTTTAAAATGTCTTCGCGTCCAAAGCTCTAAGCGTTGTAATGCATGAGGTGCTATAAAGGCACTTAATTTTAGAAATTGAAATAGTGGCGGCAGTGGCTCACGGACGCAGGCTAACTGCGCCCGTGTGTTTTTCAGTTGGAGATCGGCGCTTTGACGTTCCAAGGGAAGACCTATTGCGTTGCCTGGGAACCAGGCTGCACTGAAAAAACCGGCTAGCGTGCATCGATGGCCTCAAGGCCTCCTGTGGCGTGCTACAGCCCCTTTCTTGGATTTGTACCTTGACTCTTCCCGCGTACGAACGTCACCGCTGCGTCCGCCATCTGTGGGCAACGGACGCAAATTCCTTATCATCGGTGGCTGATGGGCGTGGAACCATTGGTGGAACTGTTCACTTTGGCCGAGGCAGCTGCGGCTTACGTACGCGGGCCAGAAGAAACGTCTGCCAGAAACCCGAATGCGATGTACTCAATCAGCAAGCACTGAATCCTCGCACAGCTGCCACACCTTTGCTTAGTTGCATCAAAATATTGCGGCGTGTCATCCTTACTGTCCAAATGACCTACTCGGCTACGTTCAGAGGAGCAGTCGAACGGCGCCGCTTCCACCGGCGTTGTCCGAAGCGCTCCGCATTTGTCAGTCACCTTGACCACTCCCCTCGTATCGCAGAGAAATCTGTTTACTGAGGTTTTTGACGGCTTACCTCTGGCTCGTGCTGCGATAGGCTAAGTTCTTTTTATAGCCGCGAAAACAACGCTGGACGGTGCGCGTCGTGATCGCAGTAGTTACTGAAACTCGCCGGGCTGCTCTTCGGCAGCTCGCTGACTAAGTGAGGTACTTTCTCGCCGAATGAGTGTGCCAAATATCTGAAATTAATTTAAAAAAGACCTAGATCAAAGTCCATATGAAACAAGTAAGTGCATGTATAATTACCGCGCAACTAAAATGAATTGCAAAACATAACAAAGCAGCTGTTGAACACATGATATCCCAGTTAGGGAGTCACGCGGGTGTTGCCGTGAGGTGCGCCGCAGTATGTCTTCTTTCTCAGTAGTTTGCTCTGGTGAACTGGTGCCTGATCATATCGCTAACTGGCCCTTTACGGCAAAACGTCTGATTGATTTATTAATTGCGCATCATAATTATTTGCACTTAATTACTGAACCGTGATAAAAAATTGATCTTCTGCAGAATCAAGTTGTATAGCATTGGATAGGTTATGTCGAGTTTAAATGTAGTTCTAATTATTTCCTGTTTAGGTAATTGATGGAAATTGAAATTTACTCTAAAGCATCGTTGGAGAGCTTAAGTTGAATATAAATACTCATTGCCTTTCACTCATTGTAGATCCTGATTACTATAATTGTGATTACCATAAATTACCATAATTACGCAAAAACCAGTGCCACTGGGAGCCAGCGCCCCAGCGCCATACCTGATTATGGTCCCAGTATGACGCTGGACACTGGGCGCACTGGGACGCGGCATACTGGGACGCTCCTCGCTGGCGGCACTGTTCGCCCGAAAAAAAAAAAGGCGTGGGATAAAAATTAAAAAGTAACGAAACAAGTTAGATACATAAAAAAACCTTTAAAAAAAGTAAAAAAAAAATTTACTGCACCAAGCGTGCCTCGAACTAAGTCCCTAGGTACTGTTGTGCCGGTGGGGTTATCACACAGTAGCCCACCGTCAACAGGGTTGTGCCAAGGAGTTGGTAACGCAGCGCTCGTCACCCGTTTCGTGAACGAGGGCTGTCAGCTCCCTGGGCGGTAGCGATGAATCCGAGTCGGCGTTGGTGAGATGAAGAAAAGGCTTTATACACTATTTACAGGTATTTACACAACAAGATCGGCTCTGGGGCCGAAAGCTAACATAGCCGTACGCGACTGTTCTCGCGCAGCGACGGCCGGGGAGATTCCGCCGCGTCCGCACTGTCAGGGGGCGAACTGCTCCCGATGGACGCTCGTGACGAACTCACACTCGGAGTCTCGAAAGGAAGCACTTGAGACTCCGTTGCCGAGAACCGTTGACGCTCAAAATGGTCTAATCCGACGGCAGCACTTTCGCAGGGCCAACGGGAGAGCTTGCTGCGCTCTCGCTTCAAATATGCCGCGGGGCGAGAAGGGGTTCACCGTCAGGGCCACGGCGCGCCGTGCTGTCTGGACGTTCAGCTCATGTAGAAACACGTCGCTTCTGTCCCTTTGGTACGGCTCGCCTCCAGTGCATTAGTGCTTTGCAGAGAAGTATCCACAGTTTGTGAAGGAGGCGTTCGCCGAAGAAGTTTGGCGTCCGGCTGAATTTCTAGGCGGCTTTGGCCAGGCACAACAGCACCCCCGCCATCAGACAATGCGCCGGGAAGACGAGCTGCTCGCATGTGGCTCGGATGCCGGGCGCGCTCGTTCGCCAGGTTCCTCCAAGCTCACGTACAGTGTCCGGGCGCCAGGTAGCCTCACGTGCCTCGGGTTCCACTCGCCAGGTCAGGATCTCTGCCGACAGCCTTGTTGCCGGGGCATGCCGATCAACTTCGCTCGAGTCGCTCCGATGCCCTTGCCACTGGTAACGGTAGACTGTTCTGCGGCTTGCAAAACTGACCGACAACAGGCAACACCCAACACAAGCAAGTACCCTCGGTCACCCGCCAAACACCAGACAGAGGCAAAATTTCAAATTCAATTAGCTAAATTGTTGTCCCCTTTTTGCTCCCACTACAACAAGAGACAAATGTATAGGATGCAGTACACAAGGTTCAAACAACAATTTTGCACATTAATGGTACATTAAATAGCAAAGAAGAATAATAATCAGTAATGGAAAAGAGTCTCCTTGAAATCACTTGGGCCGTAAACCACAACTGAGGAAGTAAGGAGGTCATTCAATTTTGCCCAGTCTGCCTAGAGCATTACCGTTAGCGACGAAACGCTCGTCGAAGGTAGCTATGTTTTGAATGCATGACTCAAAGCATCCGAGTTCGCATTGTGCTGCTCTTTTCCGCAAGCGGCAGAACGCGTAGCAGTATTCGGGCGGTTTGGCTCTCCTCCCTCCGCTACAGCTTCGGCTGTCCATTTCTCTGCGAGACCTTTCTTTCCACTTTGTGCGTGAGAGAACAGACGAGCACAAGTTACTAGCTTTGTTGAAGGATCTGTCTCGTTCCTTACGCTTTGCGCACCAATAGCGCATTTTCTCAGCACGGGTGCATTTGTGCCGCTGGGATCGCCGTTTCTTTTCCTTTCGCGATCGTTTGCGTTTTCTCACCTTTCGGTGACAGCATTCTTTCATGCACCTGCCTTTCCGCTCTTTTCGGCGGCTGCACTTGAATGTTTGCTTTCTTTCTTTTGGTGCCAGCTCTTTCAAGCTGCCGGTAACCGGAGATAGTATGGCGCCGACATCGTCGGAGTGCGGCGCCGCGCCTGCATCGCGGTCAGCAGCGCATGACTCACTGCCAGTCGCGTCCGAACAAGGACAAGGCTCGCTCACGCCAGCCCCCAAGCTAGGCATATCCTCTGCAGGCTCGCCACTCAAGTTACACTGATCCGCCGGTGTGCAGCATCGCTCAGCGCTAACCGGCGCGCGATCACGTTCGTCCGACAGCAGGGGCGCTTCGGATCGCATGAGGTCCATGTTCGCACCAGGGTTGTTTTCGCCAATACAATTGAGCGCGTCAGGACAGGAAGATTCATGGCTCCTATCTAGTCGCTCGCCGTCGACTTCACAGGTGTGGTTCTCGACAGCGTCCGCGTCATGGGCCTGCCTTAGCTGTTCAACACTTGTGAGTTGCGCAATTTCCATGAGCACAACTTCGTTTTTCTGTGTGTCATGATCTACGTCGACTCTGACTTCGGACATTGCCAGTTTGTCGTCTCCCAGCCTGACTACATCTCCGTCACGCCTGACAACTTCTGCTTCTGAGTTGTCAGGCGGTTGATTTACTGCCAATTCCCCACTCTCGATTGGTGGAATCGGATTGCTTACAGCTACGTGAGGCGGCGTGCAGGACGGTGTCACTGCGGATTTCTTGCCGATGGAGTCGGCTCCAACCGTCTCAGCTGCCAGTGGCTCGACCAAGGTAACCCTAGACACTTCTGTTCGAGACTCGATCAGCTCGCTGCTGCGGTCGCTTTGCTCGGCCGCTTCCCCAAGCTGTGTCTCATTCTCAGGTGCAAGCACAATTTGCTCCGAGACTTCCTGACTGTCTAGCCATTCGGTTACATCGGCTTTCAATTGATACGCCAAATCCAAGAACGTTTTGGTACAATTTTTCTCACGCCGATACCTGTCCCCAAGCTCTATTGGTGATAGCCGATGTCTTTTCAGTAAAGACTCTTTCAAGTAATCGTAGTTTTTCAAGTCAACGCCTAACACGCGCTTGATTTCTTCCGACACCTCGGCGGAGAGAAGAGCCACCAATTGTTGTGCCCAAGTATCTCGCTCGAAGCGCTTACTTTTGCAGACACGCTCGAAATCTGCCAAATACTCTGCCATATCCTCATCAATGAGGAATGGTTGCAGACACTCTCGCGGCTTCGAACTGTTACCTTGAATGGTAATTAGAGCGTCATGCCTTTCAACACTTTTTTCATCTGCCGAACGCTCGAGCTGGATAAGCTTCTTTAAGCGGGCCAACCGCTTTTCGCGTTCTAACCTACGCTCATCGCGCTCTAGCCTTTCACACTCATCGCACTCTTGGAGCTCTAGCTTTTTACGCTCCTCACGCTTTTGGCGTTCTAGTCTTTCACGCTCATAGCGCTCTTGGCGTTCAAGCTTCTCACGCTCATAGCACTCGAGTTCGTGCTTTTTACGCTCTTCGCGCTTTTGGCGTTCTAGCCTTTCACGCTCATCGCTCCTTTGGCGTTCTAGCTTTTCACGCTCCTCGCGCTTTTGGAGTTCTAGCCTTTTGGCTTCCTCCTTACCTTCTCTCTCTTGAATATCATCCCAGGCCTCTGCGGCTTCCTCAACCGTCACTTCTTCTGCCTGCATGATCTCAAGAATATCCTTTTTCCTTTTTGTTGAGCCCAAATCGATGCCCAACTCCTCACAAATTTGGAGAAGTTCTTTGACCTTGTAACTCTCCATCTTTTACCGGCCTCTTGTTGTTTGCCTTTTTAGAATAGTGTACTATACGTTCGCTATCTCGCTCCTAGCAAGAGATGCGCAAGCCTTTCTCACACTGATTCCCTTCTCAGCATCCTCTGGTTTTCAAAACACTTCCTATAGGCTTGAAACACGCAAGGTTAACACAATGCTACGCTCAGCCTTTCTCTAAGCTACCCTGTGTGTTAGAGAAGTCTGGCGTTTGAGGGAAACTTCAGGTACTCACCGCGCCGAGGTGCCTGACGCCGGTCGATCCCGCAGCTGCCATCCAATGTTGTGCCGGTGGGGTTATCACACAGTAGCCCACCGTCAACAGGGTTGTGCCAAGGAGTTGGTAACGCAGCGCTCGTCACCCGTTTCGTGAACGAGGGCTGTCAGCTCCCTGGGCGGTAGCGATGAATCCGAGTCGGCGTTGGTGAGATGAAGAAAAGGCTTTATACACTATTTACAGGTATTTACACAACAAGATCGGCTCTGGGGCCGAAAGCTAACATAGCCGTACGCGACTGTTCTCGCGCAGCGACGGCCGGGGAGATTCCGCCGCGTCCGCACTGTCAGGGGGCGAACTGCTCCCGATGGACGCTCGTGACGAACTCACACTCGGAGTCTCGAAAGGAAGCACTTGAGACTCCGTTGCCGAGAACCGTTGACGCTCAAAATGGTCTAATCCGACGGCAGCACTTTCGCAGGGCCAACGGGAGAGCTTGCTGCGCTCTCGCTTCAAATATGCCGCGGGGCGAGAAGGGGTTCACCGTCAGGGCCACGGCGCGCCGTGCTGTCTGGACGTTCAGCTCATGTAGAAACACGTCGCTTCTGTCCCTTTGGTACGGCTCGCCTCCAGTGCACTGGTGCTTTGCAGAGAAGTATCCACAGTTTGTGAAGGAGGCGTTCGCCGAAGAAGTTTGGCGTCCGGCTGAATTTCTAGGCGGCTTTGGCCAGGCACAACAGCACATACCAATCATTAGCTCAGCACTCTAACCACTCGGCCACGCCGAGAACTGGTTTTTCGATAAACATTTTTGCATTTTATGTCATGAGCCGCATTTATAAGGTTGGGATTTCATGTTTCGTAGTCTACACGCCATTGCTACCGCTCTAACAATTGCAACTTCTTGATCATTTTAGCTTGCTGACTGCTCTCACGACTTGCAACTAATGTTCTGGGTGCCTATGCGCGCTATTTTGTGCACTGGAATTATTTTAACATGTGGAGTTTGACATCGCTGGCAAATTTACCAACGCCGGCTTTTGGGTGGTGGTCTACTACCGTGGGCGTAATTTTCGCTGAACACGGAGCTTTAGTAGAAGCCTTCGAGGAAAAACGTACGACCAAGCTTCAATACCGGCAAGCGCCGCAGCGATGACCCTAATTGCGTGTAACTAAACCTTATTTATATGGAAACGTTGCGGGAAGCGTTGCGATGACCGAGGGCTCGGCTGCTTGATACGCAGAGTAATAAGGAGCGCAAAAGCTTGAGAAACACGCCAAATATTATGTATTACAAGCGCTGTATGTTGTTGCTTTTTCCCTCTTGGACCCATCGCTCGGTAAACTACTCTCTTCCTCGTTTTAGTTTTTCTTTCTGCTGTTGATACTGGGCCGTGGTGCAGGCTACGCTCGCCTGCGATTGAGCCCGCATTGAACATTTTGACAGTAATCATTGTGTTAGAGTGCCCTTAAGACCAGCTATGAAGTTGGTTATGCATGGTAGCCCACATTATTCAATTCCAGCTTGAGTAGTGCGTTAATCGTCAGTCTGTCATGAGATCGAGGCGCGGCGATCGTTGTCGCTCTCGAAACGCTCGAAACGACCTATCGAAACATGGAAACTCTAGAAAAAAGATATTGCCCTTGTTTTCTTACAAATGCGCAACGACTTCGCAGCAAAAAGCGCTTGCTTGAACCATATTTTTCATATGCCCCCCGATGGTCGATTGAAAGTACGCTGTTGCCCTGTTGGCCCCTGAGGGATGCTACTCCGGCTGACGCCGCAGGCCGCACCGGCTATACTGGGGCACTAGGACCAGTGCGGCCCAGCGCACATACAGCGCTTCTCCCAGTGCATCGCGGATGCCAGCGACACACCCAGCGTCAAAAGGCTAATACCAGCGTTTTTCTCCCATCGCACCAGTGCAGCCAGTGTCTTCCCGTTACTGCTCCAGTGAATATCGCAGACCTCCAGCGTGCCCAGCAGATCCAGTGCAAAACCAGCGCGAAAATCTTACTGGTTTCGCACTGGAGACGCTGGTTTTTGCAATAGGGGATCCCCATAATTGCCAGAAACTGCAGATAATATTGTCACATTAGGCGGTGCATACGCATAAGGAAAGAAGAAGAAGACTCTCGTGAGTTGGAGAGAAGACGACGTTCAAGAGCGTCGGCTGGTGCCTACAGAGAACGTCTGTTTGAAAACCTTGTCTTCGGTGTCCGCCCTCTGCTACAAGCTGAACTACCCCGTAACACCTTGGTGGAGGTACTTTCGATTCCCCTTGCCACAGCTCCTTGTACTTTCGCGCCAGAAACCTGGATTTGCGCAGTAGACGTAATCTCCCTGAGCTCACCCCACCGACTACCACAGTAAGCATGGCATCCCAGGATGCATTACCCGCTACGGAAACTCCAGCTGCCCCCATGGTTTTAACCAAAATCCGTCATCCGCCTATCTTTAAGGGCGAAGACAACAAGGACGTTGAAGATTGGCTCGACGAATATGAAAGGTGCAGCAAGATTAACCGCTGGGATGCTAGCATAATGCTTGCAAACATCATCTCATATCTGGCGGGAACGGCGAAGACCTGGTTTACCAATCACGAACAGGAGATGCCTACGTGGGACATCTGCAAACAAAAACTGCAGGACTTATTCGGCAAACCAATTGGGCGAGCTCTGGCAGCCAAAAAAGACCTGGCTACTCGGGCTCAATCGTCAACCGTGTCATACCTGGCCTACATACAGGACGTTCTCGCATTGTGTCGAAAAGTGAATACCTCCATGACCGAAGATGATAAAGTGGTACATATACTTAAGGGTATCGCTGATGACGCATTCAATATACTTCTCTGCAGACTGCTCTACGGTGGACTCAGTCCCGCAAGTCTGTCGCCGTTTCGAACAGGCGAAGCAGCGCCGCATCGTCCACCGGTTTCAGCGCCTTCCAAACACGGCGACTACATCCTCATGTGACGACTTGCCCACGTTACAGCAGCCTTCAAGTCAGAATAATCTCACTACCATCGTCCGCAGAGAAATCGAGGCCTTGACTCCTGTTACACATACGTCACCTCCTGCACAGGCAACAATAGCTATGATACAGGCTGTTGTCCGCCAGGAATTCGCTAATGTGGGCCTCGTTTCAAATCCTGCCCCACCACCCCCTGCACCACAGCCAATCCCAGTGGTTGCTGCTGCTGCCACAACCCCGCCCTACACACCGCGCTACCCTACCCGCAATCCTGCGGAGTGGCGCACATCTGACGATCGGCCTATTTGCTTCGTCTGCTGTCGAGCTGGCCATACGCCCCGCTATATCCGCAGCCGTCCGGCTCCCCCCTCTCAACCCTATTACAGCCCTGTCCGCCATAACTATTATGCACCACGACGCGTTTCTGTCACTCCAGCACATCTTCGTACTGAGAACACAGAGCAAGACCGTCGTCCTAGCCGTTCTCCATCGCCTCAAGCCCACCATTCCCGATCACCTACTCGTCGCCGCAGCTTGTCCCCAACGTACCAAGGCACCTACTCGGGAAACTAGGCAACGCAGCGCCCGGACGTGACGCTGCGTTACCAACCCGGACAGCCAACTGTGTTTCGACCATCGCACCACGCCGCAACCTGATCAATGTCCTCGTAGATCGAGTCCCTGTGTCCGCTCTCATTGACACTGGAGCCCATATTTCAGTTCTTTGTTCGTCGTTCCGCCAGCGCCTCAAAAAAGTTCTTACGCCCGCTAACACCTCTACAGTTCGTGTTGCTGATAGAAACACTGCTGCCATCATCGGAATGTGCACTGCACGCGTTAGCATCACCGGCCACCACGTCCCTGTGCTCTTCGCCGTCCTTACTACTTGTCCTCAAGACGGGATTTTAGGCCTAGACTTTTTAACAGCCCATTCCGCTCTCATTGACTGTTCCTCCGGACTTCTGCGCCTAGCCCTGCCCTATTGTGTTCATGACCACAGTGCTGACCAATCCCAGCCTCGCCTCCGCTCCAGTACACTTACTCGCCTACCTCCCGAGGCGGCAGTATACGTGCCCATGTCACGTTTTCCCTCCCTTCCTGACGGCGACTACGTTGTCAACCCCATCACCGACGTCACTCTATACAGCGCAACATCGTGCTACCTCATAACATTGTACACGTCGAGAATAACCTCACCTACATTCCCGCACTCAACTTCAGCATGTCTTCACAAGTTCTTCCGGAGGGCATTTTCCTTGCCGAGCTGTCGCCTTTGTCCAGCTTTACTATTTCTGCAGTGCTGTCCGACCGTCACGCTGAGGTACCTGCACAACCTGTCCCATCACATAGTCCGGAGGACCGCATCTCAGCCATGGTTGCCTCTGACCGGCGTCTCGAATATGCCAGCGCCCTTGCCGGCCTTTTGCGGTCATACAGCGATATTTTTTATGTCGGTAACGGATCCCTGGGCCAAACGTCCGTCGTCACACATCGTATTGATACTGGAGATGCCCGACCTATTTATCGACGGCCTTACAGAGTTGCTCTTTCCGAACGCAGGATCATTCAGGAAGAAGTAGAGAAAATGTTGGCAAGCAACATTATTGAGCCGTCGAGCAGCCCCTGGGCGTCTCCGGTAGCACTCGTCAAAAAGAAAGACAACAGCTGGAGGTTCTGCGTTGATTATCGACACCTAAACAAGATAACAAAGAAAGACGTGTACCCTCTTCCAAGGATCGATGATGCTCTCGACTGCCTGCATGGTGCTAACTACTTCTCCTCCATCGATCTCTGTTCTGGATATTGGCAGATCTCCGTTGACGAAAGAGATCGTGAAAAGACGGCATTTGTCGCCCCGGATGGCCTCTACCAATTCAATGTGATGCCTTCCGGCTTATGTAATGCCCTTGCGACATTCGAGCGTATGATGGACTCCCTATTACGCGGGCTCAAATGGACCACATGTCTATGCTACCTCGATGACGTCATCGTATTTTCATCAACCTTTGAAGGCCACCTCCATCGTGTTTCGGCTATTCTTGGCGTCGTCAGACGAGCTGGCCTTCAGTTGAACTCCAAGAAGTGTACCTTTGGTCGCCGGGAACTCAAGGTCCTAGGACATTTAGTCAACACCCATAGCATCCAGCCGGACCGCGACAAAATTCGCGCTGTAAGGGATTTCCCTAAACCGAAATCTAGCAGCGACGTGCGTAGCTTCCTCGGACTTTGCTCATATTTCCGGCGATTTGTACCAAACTTCGCAGAAATAGCCCATCCGCTCACGCAGCTTCTGAAAAAAGAGGTCTCCTTTACCTGGGGCCACGAACAATCGGCCGCCTTCGTCGCTCTTATTGCCCACCTCATCGGTCCGCCAGTGTTGGCTCACTTCAATCCGTCAGCGCCCACAGAAGTACGCACCGACGCAAGTGGTCATGGAATTGGTGCCGTTCTCGCACAACGTCAGCTCGGGTTACCTCGCGTCATCGCCTATGCCAACCGACTCCTCTCTGCGGCAGAACAAAATTATTCCATCACTGAACGTGAGTGCTTAGCCCTAGTTTGGGCCATTACAAAGTTCCGCCCTTACTTGTATGGGCGGCCATTCACGGTAGTCACTGACCACCACGCACTGTGTTGGCTTTCTACACTCAAAGACCCTACTGGCCACCTTGGACGTTGGGCCTTGCGCCTTCAGGAGTACAATTTTTCAGTAGTTTATAAGTCTGGCCAGTTGCATCGAGACGCCGATTGCCTGTCCCGCCATCCAGTCGACCCGCCAAGCCAACCGGAATGTGACAATGACGCTTGCGTGCTCTCCTGATTTCTCCAACATTCGCCATGAGCAACGCCAGGACCCTCAGCTTCGCGAAATTATCAATCGCCTCAGCGCCGATCGCAATGACCCTTCCCTTCGTTTGTTTGTGCTCCACGACGGCACCTTATACCGGCACAATATGCGACGTGATGACCCCGACCTTCTACTAGTAGTCCCTCAGCACCTACGCTCAGCCGTCCTTCAACAGCTTCACGACGTTCCTACAGCGGGTCATCTAGGCGTCTCTCGCACATACGACAATGTGCGTCGTCGGTTTTTTTGGCCAGGCCTATATCGCGCAGTCCGCCGCTACGTAGCTGCTTGTGACCGCTGTCAACGCCGGAAAAAGCCATCAGTTTTACCAGCTGGACTTCTGCAGCCAATCGACATCACCATAGACCCATTTTCTCGAGTGGGTCTGGATCTTCTAGGGCCTTTTCCACTGTCCGCATCGGGGAACAAATGGATTGCGGTGGCCACTGATTACACCACACGCTACGCCGTCACACGAGCAATACCAACCAGTTGTGCAACTGATGTCGCTGCTTTCCTCCTCAACGACGTTATACTCGTCCATGGAGCTCCCCGCCAACTGCTCACCGACCGTGGCCGTTGCTTTCTGGCTCGTATAGTCGACGAGATCCTACGGCTGTGCAACGTTCGTCATTCTTTCACGACTGCCTACCATCCACAGACGAACGGGCTTAACGAACGCCTTAACCGGACACTGACTGACATGTCTATGTACGTTTCTGATGACCACCGTCCACCGTGACTGGGACATAACGCTGCCAATTGTGACATTCGCTTACAATTCGTCGCGTCACGACACTACCTGCTACTCCCCCTTCTATCTTCTATACGGCCGTGAACCTCTGCTTCCTTTTGACAGCCTGCTCCCGTCTGTCACCACTGCCAGCTCATATGCTCGTGACGCCATAGCCCGAGCTGATGCTGCCCGCGTTGTTGCTCGCAACCGACTCGCAGCCTCTCAGCACTCCCAGAAACGTCGCTATGATTCCTGTCATCGCAACACCGAGTATTCTTGCGGCTCTCTTGTGCTGCTTTGGACTCCAGCTCGCCGCGTTGGCCTTTCGGAAAAACTTTTGCCCCGGTATACAGGACCCTACCGTATTTTACGACAAGTGACACCAGTGACATAGGAAATTGCGCCCTTGCATTCCGTCCGCCATGCCTCTACACCACGCACCGAGACGGTCCATGTTGCACGCCTAAAACCGTACTACATGGACCCTGGTTTGGACGCTAGTACGCACCGGGACGGTGCTTTTCAGCCGGCGGGGTACTGTCACATTAGGCGGTGCATACGCATAAGGAAAAAGAAGAAGACTCTCGTGAGTTGGAGAGAAGACGACGTTCAAGAGCGTCGGTGGTGCCTACAGAGAACGTCTGTTTGAAAGCCTTGTCTTCGGTGTCCGCCCTCTGCTACAAGCTGAACTACCCCGTAACAATATTATGTCGAGTATGACTGCCCTGGATTGATTCTTGTTCCTAACTGTTTACCATTGATTATTTACTTGTGATAGGAATTTGAACTTTTGCGATGTAGGATCAGGATAGCATCACGATGGGGTAGTATATCATCTTGGAATAACAATAAGTTGAAGTCTTAATTATTATAGTTAACTGTGAATAAAAATTGAACTTTGTGCTGCAGCCTCACATCTTATATTATTGAAAAGATTTCAGCAAAGAGAATCACAAAATGTGTAATATCATACAGCTATCAGTCGATCTTGAGTGCCATCTGGGCCAAACCGTTATGATTAATTTTTTTTTCATTCCTTTTATATTTTAAGCAATTAAAATAAATGCATAACAGTGGTACTTAGTGGTCGTTCCATCGACTGCATGAATGGAATGCAAAATGTAATTTACTATCTGCACAAGCAGCAACGCGCCCTTAAAGGCGCCGCAGACGACAATTCGTCAATGCGAATTTCTGGTTCAGCACAGCAGCGAGCGTTCTCTGCGTAGCGAGAAAGTGTGCGCCATAAATAATTTCCGGTTAGTGCTGTGTGAACAAGCTGCCTTTTCGTCATTTACTATGAGCGGCAGCAGTGTTCAGTGTCTGTTACTGCGTATATGCCGGCAGAGCAGTAAGAATAACAATTCAGTTCGGTAGTGTTCACGTTTTATAGCTGCAACCGGAACGCATTCACTTCCTATCACCGATCGCAGTGACGACAGCACTGACGTCCGGTTCCAATGCTCCAACCAACGGCATGAGGCAAAATAACGCTTATAAAACGATGGAAACTGAAAATGCCGGTTCTTTCAGAAGAGGAGGGCAATACAGCCATGCCTCTTTAAATACGTACGCTTTGGTTCCCGACCAAAACAGTCCATAAATCGAGTCGTTCGTAATAACGAATCGCAAAAGAACATTAAAGAAAAATCAGTTTACGATTAAGGTCTGTTTCGTGCATATGGTTGGCCAGTGAAGTTGAAACTGGACGACTTTTAAAGTAACAAGCCAGTTGCCCTGGATGCCAGTTTGATTGAAATTATCTGCTGCAATTTGACGTGTGTAGTGGTCAGCGATAGCGTTATGGCGTACCATAGATAAATGAGTTATCTTCTACAAGAACGGTTCACATTTTGCACAGTCGGCAGCTGAGAGTGGATGAATTGGGCTTTCTTCAATGCATGAGTTGCATAAAGATATTTCATTCCAGCCATCCATGCACACATTGCGGAAAATGGTAAGATGCATAACCTGATCGAACAACGTCACACTCTCATGCATAAAACCACGAAAGAAAAGGGTCATTGATTGGCTATGTGCACATTTAAATTGTGTCCCTCAATTGGCCTGCACTCAAGGTGCAGAAAGTGAAACATCTGGCAGGTGCATTAGAGGGTTTGCTCTCATCACTGTCCATATTAGCGACACAAAAATGCGTGGGAACAGTGCATTTCCCCCTTGTACAGTCGAGCGCGATTTGAAGGTTATCACGCGAGCATCGACCGGGAACATTAGCAGCGCCATGGCCCAGAATTCTCTGCCGAGGCGAGGGAGGTATAAAGCCCGCTTCCCTCACTCTTTTTGCTGTTCCTTCAGCAGCCGTCACTCCCTGTTTGGACATCACTTCCTTTTCTTTTTCTTTTGGTTCCGCGAACAGGCAGTGATCGTTGTGCACTTGACGTATTTTTCGGTATTATCTGAAATCGGACAATTTATCGCAACAAATGGAAAGCTTAGAACAGAGAGAAAGAGTGGTGAGTTTGTCGCGGGGGTGATGGCTGTTGTATGGAACAGCGAACGAGGGAGAGAAGATTACGCAATCATAATTTTTTCTGTTCCAAACCTGGCCGCCAGGTGCCTGGAATGCTAGGCTCGTCGATGCTCGCGCGATAACCTTCAAATCGCGCTCGACTGTACACTGTCTAGGCAGCGAGGCTCCATATTAACGAGGTGAAAATACATTTCAAAGGTTTCGTTCACAGAAAAATTTGTCCATAATTCGATTCGCCCATCATAGCGGCAATATTATTAACGACGCACGACTGTATTAGATGTAAATGTATTCTGAAATATCAAAGTACAGTTTTATTCTCTTAATACTCTCAATCTGTAAAATATTGAAAATATAGCATATTTCTTAAGAATTGCTGCAAAAGCTTACAGCGCCTCGTTAGAGATAGATATATTAAACTGTCGTTTTCAACCGACGTTTAGGTGCTACCGAGAGAAGATGATTCAGAATGGATTTGAATGTGCGTTTGTTTAATTTCCTACTACTGTAATAGCCTGCAATGGCTGACAGTACGAATAAAGGAAATTAAATATTAGGATTGTGTTCGTCAGACTCGCACAACCAACTTATTTCAAGCCTGCTCCTTTCGCATGACTGTACCCAGGCACGAAAACTTCTACTAACATCGATTTCTTTGTGTTATTAACGCTTGCTGCGTTAATAACAGCAATAAAAATATTTTTTTTTTGAAGTTTATACTGCTTTGTGCTCAATTTCGTTCGTTCCTGAAACAGTGTGTAAAAGAAGCTAAAAGCATGATAAAGTAATTACTTTATTGTTCAGCAATATGACGCGTAATTCGTTTTTGCGGGGTTATAAAGGGAATCGCTAAAGGTGGAGATGATATATATAATGCGGAAGTAATTACACATTAGCATTCACCCGAGCGCAGCAATACGGCTAAAAATCAAAGCTATAATGATTTCTCAGAAACAGCGCTGTTGAAAAAAATTTGATCCACATCCAGAATTTCAATCCGATATCTCCACCACTTCGGAGCAATCGCTTGACAATCGGATCTAAGCAAATGTTAGCAGATGGTACGGTGAGAGGAAATTGGCTAAAAATAATTTTAGAAAACAATGTCGTTTTCGGACGCAGGACAAGGGCGATTTTTTTTCAACTGCGATATTTCTGGGGAAAGTTGTATCACACTATTCGGTATAGCCGTGTTGCTGCGTTTTGGTGGAAGTTAAAGTGTAGTTTCTGCTCTTATATGATTTTCGGATATCTGCTCTACCGATATAGCACAGTACGTGTCCGGCCTTCTGTACTACATATGACAACTCAGCCCACTAGGCTCACTCAATCTAATATACGCCCTTTATTTAACCTTCAGTTCCGGGACGAGTGCTGCCAGGGTAGCCTGAATAGATCGAGTTCTAAAATTAATCTTTGCCACCTACGATTTCCAAAGCCCCCTTATCCGGAAGTAGAACCAAAAAAATCCACCGGAAAAGTTCGTTTAATTACCTATCCGTGGCTAATTTGAGAATTTTGTTTTAACATAGGGTATGGCTAGATGTTTATTTTGGTACCGGGGTTTACTTGGGGTTCTCCGAAGTCTTATTCCAAGTCCAATCCCACTTTCGCATTTCGTCGCCGCTGAAATGCAAGGCCATGATTGATTACATGATTTCGAGCGCAATCTTAGACCCCGAAAGCTGCTCGTTAGAGTCTTTAAATTGCATATTCATTTGCACTTGTTGGCAGTCAGAAACTAAGTTTTACGCACGATACACGTTAGCAGCGACTTTTAATATTCCTCATTAATTTCTTTACCTTATTTTCAGCCTAGCAAGTCAAGTACCAGCGAAGACAGAAGCAGGGGAGACTAAGTACATCTTATAATACTCAGACTTCATGGCGGTCTTACGTGTGATAGCAGTCATATACTTTTGTGCCTGGGGATGTCAGAATGCGTCTGTGCAAGGGCTAAGTGAAACCGAAGGTAAGAAAGTAAGTTATGTTTTGTGAATTGCGAACACGGGTTACAGAATTAACTTTGATACGGTGCCTCTTGCCCATGTCAGTGTTTAGTATGCAAACATCAAACAGTGTTTAGTAATGCATATCATCAAGTGTTTCATTTCACAAAATAATCGTAAAAAATCCTTTAAAATCATGGTTTGCAAACGAAATAGCGGGTAGAGCTTGTTAGGTGAAATAAAGATGCGAATATAATTGACAATGCTAGCCACTGGCAGAAACACCCAGATGAAAATGTACCAAAGACGACAGCATATTCTTCTGCATTGCGTTACGCGTTGCCAATAATGTTCGCGCGTACAAGCAGCAGTGGCTGCGTTGCTGTTTATCCCTCACTAGACTTGTCGTTCTACGTTCACACTCTCTGTATATCCCTCATGCCATCCATACCGGGTGTATTCTTTAACTCAGCTTAAACGTAAGGCCTAATATGTAACAGCTTAGAAGGCATTATGATTTGCGCGCATAGGCTGGGGACCACTCGCATTGTATGCGGCACGATGAAAGGTTTCAAGCTATAAGTAATGCGCTCACTGCCACATACGGCCGTTTGAACTGCTGAGGCTGCACTCTAGATCAAAATAGAAACTCTGGAGTCATATGAAATATATGGACAAGATTGGTTTGTGGTTTGTGAGGTTTAACATCCCAAAGTGACTCGGACTATGAGAGACGCCTTAGTAGAGGGCTTCGGAAATTTCAACCACAATGACATCGCGCAGCACACGACCGCTTTTGCTTTTCGCCAGCATCGAAAAAGCGGCCGCCGTGGTCGAGGTTCGATCCCACATCCTTGGGCACAGTAGTCGAGTGTTCTAACTTGCACTACATCAGCGGGTCTATTTGGACAAGAAACTTTCGCAATTTTTCTACTCCCTGGTAAAATTAGTTTTCTCAGTCATAACAAAGAAAAACAAAACGAACTCCAAGCAATGGGCTCATGTTTTACAGCCTAAAGAGAGATAAGGGCAGGGAGATTAACCAGGCGACGCCCAGTAGGCTACCTTACACTTGGGGAGGGGAACAAAGGTAGAAAAAGGAAAGAAAGAGCGCCAAGGAAAGGAGTCTGTCATATGTCCGGAAATCTATAGTAAAAGGGGGTAGATAGCGCGTACACTTAAAGTCTTGAACTCAACCTCGAGTCCTTTAAAAACTTAAAGAGCGCCTTCACTGATTTTCTTTGTGATAATTTGATAAAAATATGCTGATGATTCAAAGAAAGCAAGCTATTAGCATGCATAACAGGGCTTTAGCTAGGCGCCGACATATGAAGCTTGACTTGTGGGTCTTTGCGGGGCTGCTATGATGCCGTCGTCGCATGGGGTACTACTCCACTGAGGCCAAACGATCTTGTACACTTCGAAATCGGGGTGCACCACCCTTAAATCGATAGCTTTAAAGCTCCCTTTCAGAGGAGCAGCGTAGGCGCTGTGTCGAAAACGAAATGTCACGCCTATACCGAGAAATATCCGTCCCGCATGAGCGGAGTGAGCCGCGTCGGAGGGGAACCAAAATAATTGAAAACAGGGCTCGCAAGCGTCTGAAGTTTATGAAGTAATTTGAGTTTATGTGAAGCAAAACTTGCATAAACTTTAGCCTGGCATTCGAAATGAAGGCTGTGCGGTCGTAAAAGCAGTGCACTTTATGGACAGGGCCACGAACGCGCGCATGTACCTACATCTCCTGAAAAGGGGGGGGGGAGGAGGTCTAAATACACTGTATTGGCTTTTAAGTAGAGCGATATGTAACGAGTGAATTTGAAATAAGTATTTGTATATTTTTTATTGGGATAATCAGAAAATGATAGGAATTGTAGAGACTGGTTAGAAGAGCATTTGAGCTGCAGGTATCAATGTATTCGGCTTATACAATATTAGCCAAAATGGATAATCCCATACAAGAATTTTCTATGGTCAGCTATAGAAAATCCTTTGTATGGCCGGCTATAGAAATTTGGCCCAAATAGCTATAGCCGCTTCTATGGCTGTCTTTAGGTTTTTTTTATAGTCTGTTCTATAGAAGTCTTTAACCTGTTCTATAGACTTATGGTTCCCTATGTACTGCAGTCTTTAGCATTTTCTATGTTCAGGTATAGGAAGTCTGTAACCTATGGACTAATTCTGGTGTCATAGGTGTTCAGAGGCACTGAATTTTCTATAGACAGCTAAAGATAACTATATGGCTACTAGTCTATAGCTTCGAGAGCATACACTTTTCTATAGCCAGTTAAAGCAGCTTATATGGCATGCAGTCTGTAGCTTTAGAGCCATTCAAGTTTCTATAGACAGCTAAAGATAACTGTATGACTAATAGTCTATAGATTTAGGAGCATACACTGTTCTATAGCCAGCTAAATCAGCTTATATGGCTGGTAGCCTGTAGCTTTAGAGGCATTTCAATTTCGATATACAGCTAACGATATCTGTATTACCAATATTCTATAGCTTCAGGAGCATAAACTTTTCTATAGCTTGCTAAAAGTGATTCTATGGCTTGAAGTCTGTAGCTTTAGAGGCATTCAAATTTCTATAGAAAGCTAAAGATAACTGTATGACTAATAATCTACAGCTTCATGTACATATATGGTTTTCTATAGTTAGCTAAAGAGATTTTGTATGGTCCAGAAGCTATAGACAAAGGGGTATAGAGTTTTTTATAGCTGCCTATAGATATTTGAATGGCAGTTTATAGCTGACTATAAAAGTCTATAGATAGACATAGCTGACCATAAACTTTTCCATTGGAGCACATAGATCATTGTTGTATGGGATAGACTGCAATGTTGGTTACATGTCTAATTTAGAATGCTTGTCACGGCCCTGAGAAAGCTAATGAGTGGCAATAGAGGTGAGCGATCCGGAACGGCGGTGCCACTCATGTGAAGTACAAGAAATTAATTTCTGAAGGGAAGTTTCTATGTGATGTAAAGAAACGTTATCGTTTTGCGTGATTAATTTGGAGAAATATATGAAAGTGAGGATTAAGAATGCCATGAAAAAATGCTGTTATAAAAATTGTGAACTAAACTCGGTCATACGCATCAATGGGGTAGGAACTTAGAACCTACCAAATAGGGTTTATCTTAAATTAATGACAACACAGAGTGCCATTGAACAAAATATTGTGGTGGTGACGTTAGTAGACATGAAGCGTGCAGAATGATTTAGGGAAGAAATGCCAGTTAACAATAGTCTAGACAACATCGCGAACTAGAAGTGGGCATGCAATATGAACGAAAGGGAACCAATGGTCGCTAAGGATGACAGACAGGGTGACAAGAAAGGCAGGGAACGCAAGAGGCTGCGCTTAAGTTAGGCCGGCGGGTGAGATTAGGATGTTTGCGAGGGTAAGTTGGATGCATGCGGCACAGGACCGGGTTACATAGAGAGACATGGGAGAGACCATCGTCCAGCAGCTGTTGTAGGAGACTGATGATGATGATCGAACAGAGTCGAGGAAGTTTGCGATTTGAGGAGGACAGATGCAGTCCGTTGCAAGCTGCAATGAGTGTTTAATTGAAGGTAAGGTAGTCGTGCCTTTAGTGGGAAGAAGAAAATAATTAAAAAGGTATTTTGTCTTGAACTAAATGGAGGGGAAAAAAGCTAAGTTGCCGCTATTGAGGTCCCAGACGGATGTGGCGTACTCAAGCTCGCTACGTATGAGATGTCTGTAGAACAGAATTTTAGTGGCACTGCTGCAGCGGAAACGTTACCCCGTGGTTAATGCTGGTGACTTGCGTTTTGACCTGTCATAACAAATTAGAAGTAGACATGGTATGGACACCAAGGTAGCGGTACGAAGAAAGGAACTGATGATTAAGGTTACTAAGAGCGTACGGTACAGTAGTAGTGAAGATGTAGAGGCACCCACTACTATACAGTTCAAAATGTTACATTAACCAAATATTGTCACGTGGTGGTGACAAGGCCGTTGACACAAAAGAAGACACAGGCTTGATGGTACTGAAATTAACTCTTTATTGGGCTAACTTGCGCCCGCAAAAGAACTAAGCAACTCGGCGGAGGCGATAGCAACAAACGTGCTCGTCGATCGTCGAAAAAAGAATGCTCGTCACACTCGTCAGTGCTCAATTTAAAGGCTGCTCAGAACAATCTAGATAACGTTGCAAAGTGCCACTAGCACAACCGGAACGTTGAAGAAACATACGCAAGTGATCGGAATCTTCGAGACAAATCTTGGCTCATCTTTCGCGACGAAGAAAATGATAACGCGTCGTATCGCGACAACGAGCATGAACAAACACGGGATACAGAATTGATACGCGTGCCAGGATCACAGTGATAAGCCCGCATGCCGGCGGCTTTTACATAACAACAAACACAGTTTTGAAGGTTTCGCGGCGATATTACATCAGTTGGAAATCACGTAATACAATTTTAATTTATCATGTCGTTGCTCTGCCCTAGTGAAAAACGAAAAGTTCTACGGGGCAATAACCTCACAAAATCTCACCAAATCACGTAGACTCTCATACGGTGGACATCATTATCATAAAGTATCTTCCACAATTTATGTTACTGTACAAGAAACTATGAGATCTTACGCAATTATATGCGACCTGTATGTGATTTTTCACGTGAATTGAGTGAGACTGTGTTAGAAAATGTGAGATTATTGCCTCATACAATGTTTTCAGTAAGGTGGCTTTGATTGTACGAATTTCTTCGCATTATTATTGAATATGTGAATGCAAGGGGGCATGCACTGGGCTATATCATTATGTTTACAAAAGCAACGTCAAATGACCTAAACCTTGAAGTGCGATGGAATAGAGAACAATTAGTGGGGAGCTGCCACTCTTAACCAAGATGAACTGCGGTCGGGAAGAGAGACAAATAATAATACCAATTATATTTCGTCCCCTATATTCAATCTAGCTTCTTTACACAGCTGCTTACGGCAGACCTTTTCACTGGCTTTAGAAACATTGCGGAAAATCCCGTATGAAATGAAGGTAACAGGTGCTAAAAAAAATCAGTGAATGATGGTAGCTGTTTCAAAAGAGTAATTCTCGTGAAAGCCTTGGTGCGCGCGCATAAAAAAAAAGGAAGTTAGTCTTGAAAATGTGGACGATGGTTCTGATAATGGTAGGGCGAGTCTTTAGATCTTAATTTGTGAACTATAGCAACCTTTATGATCGTCGATTTACAAAGAAGGGCACTACAATCGAGATTTTTTTTCTGTCTTTTTAAGAAATGTATGGTTGATTGGGTCAATATTCCGACTAGGCAATATCCGACAATCAATAATTGTCTCGATACTTATTGCTTCCATAATATAGGATCCACAATAAAATGAACAAGATGCGAAGACGTAAAGAAGATTAAGATAGATTAACAGAGGAAGTGAAAAACATTAGTTGTGGTGTAACTCTGTTTAACCCTAGTTGAATTTCGATAGCAACGGCGGAAGCTTCTTTTGCCTGCTACATTATTCCCCTATCACGCCCTATCAGTGTAAGGTGCTACATTACTGGGGACACTTAAGATTATCCTTTAAGAGTATGGCTCGAGAGCTTAAGCTACCAGCTCAAATATAAATGAGAAGGGTTCAATGCTGCTGAATCGAATGTGGAGCGAAAGCATTAGCTGCCGGGGACCGAGCGTTTTTCTTCTTCTTCTTGCTACGTGACTGCTCGAAACCTGGCGCTGTATTGCAATCGCAATAAAAGTAACTCGTGGTTCTTGACGAATGTTTGAAGAAAGAAAGGCGCAGTGTAATTCGGGCGGACACCACGGAATTGTGGACACCCACACTTTATTTCTCGAGGTCACTTCAAGGTCAACCGTGTCGACCGGCTGTGAGCTACGCGACGGCTCTAAACCTGGCGCAGTATTGCTATCGCAATAAAAAAATCTTTATGCTTCAGAGGCGTCTTCGGGGGATAAATGAGCACCTAGGGAGTATAAAAAAGTTATCAGATCATTCTCGGTGAAGTGTTGAGCGCGCCAGAATTTCTTTGTGTTCGTAGTAAGCAAATACAATAAAGTAGTTTGAAGAAAGTCAGCTTCTGCATTTTTATGTGCGGGGACATATGCGGAATTAGCATTCTTCTAATGTAAAAAGAAAACACGATTTTTTCATTATGGCAAAAGCTTTTCGCAAGAACAGCGTTTGCCCTAGTGGAGTAGTCATGTTTTCCTTTTTTTTTTTTTCAGTTGCTGTGTCGCTTAAATTTTACGTTACAAATTGCTGCTTGCGAGTGAGGCCAAATGAAGCGTCATGTCTTTGCTTTGTTTACAAATTTTGTGCACATTCAATGCAAAAAATTCCAATTTTCTCTTGCGATTTGTTACATAATATGCTAAAAGATATGAAGTGAGAAATATCTTTTTCATTGTTTGGTACTCGCGTTTAGTGTAACAGCTAATGGGCTTTGTTTTGACACTTTCATTTGGGATGTTCTAGGGCTAAAGGCAAAGCTGAAGCAGTCGTTCCAACCAGTTATACATTATAACGGCGAAAAAGATACATTTGATGGTGTTATTAGAATTATTGTATTGGCGGTGTCATTGTTTTTCTGGTTGGCTGGTCAACAACAAAATGGAATGATGGATGAGCAAAGGCATAAAATGCGCTACTATGTGAAGAAAGTGGAATGAAAGTGGGTCACCAGTGACCACATAATTACCTTGAGGTGTCATTGTTCATTAGTGTTAATAATATTGATAATCTTAAATCAAATCAGTTCGTTCAAACATCCCGCTATGCTTAGGGGCACGGAAAAAAAGCCATAGATGGGCTTGACTGGGTCATTGCCGGCTACAAGGCATACAAGGCCGCCTTCAGGCGTCCCACAGGGAAGCGTCCTCGGACCTCTCCTCTTTTTGATATATATATCAATGACATTACTAACGTTATAACTACCCCTGTTCAAATTAGATTATTTGCAGATGACTGCGTTTTATGTCACCAAATTACTTGCCAAGATGATCAAGTTTTACTAAACTCCAATCTTCAGAACATACATACATGGTGTAATAAATGGGACATGAAGCTTAATTTAGAGAATACAGTATACATGAAGATAACTAACAAAAAGGCTTCCTTCACATTTCCTTACAATATTTCATCTCACCTTCTGACCGAAGTCAGCGAGTACAAGTATCTAGGAGTTACAATAACGAAAAACCTTAGCTGGAAAAAACATGTATCAAACGTATGCTCCTCAGCCTTTCGTAAACTCTGCTTTCTTAGACATAAACTAAAACTTGCCCCACCTGAACTTAAAAAATTAACCTACTTTTCAATAATAAGGCCATCACTAGAATATGCATGCACCGTCTGGGATCCCTACACTAAACGTAACATCGAGGCCCTTGAAATGATTCAACGCAAAGCCGTCCGTTTTATTTTTTCAAAGTATCGTGTAACTGACTCACCAACGACACTCATGGGAACTCACGGCATTGAAACATTACAGCTGCGCCGGAAAATTCAAAGACTGAAACTACTTTTCTTACTAAAAAACCATAAACTGTCTATGAATGCAGACCCCTTCCTTAAACCTAACACGAAATCATCATGCACAATCATTAACCCCTTACAGTGCTAGGATTAACGCCTTTAAATACTCACTTTTTCCACGCACCATTGAGGAGCGGAACAGGTGTCCGCCAGATCTTTTAACCAGAGCTGATTCTTTTCACTCAATGTTTTCGTCACAGCATTTAATTTGAGAGCCATTTATTTCTACGTTTGCTTTTTGTATTTTGCATATGAGCCTTGTATTTATTGTTGTATTTTGTGTTACAGCTTACATTACCCATTTTTCAATTTTGCTAATCCTTTTATTTTTGCATATATTATGTATTCGCCCCTCCTGCTTGGGCCTACTGTAGGTCTGCAGTATGTTCTAAATAAATAAATACACTGCAAAACGTTGGATGTTGCAATAACGGGAAGACACTAGCAGAACGTGGCTGTTCATGGAAGAAAAGCGTACAGAAGGACAAAATGTCATGCGAGTACCAAAGACACAATTTTAGGTGGCGGAACATGATTGATATGATGAACGTAGTATATATAGCACTGACAAAACGGAATCGCGTCTGAATCAGAAAAAGAACCAGTAACACTGCGACACACATTTATGCAGACATATACTGGCAATAAAAACCGAAGGCGAGTTAGGCGGTCGATAACATACACCAAGACCTTTATAATAGTGCGAGCCCATGCCCAAACTTTATCTAAGTTAGTTTGAATAATTTGGTAATTACTGAAGAACTCGTGGACTCCCTATTAGAAGATAGGCACCTGCGATATATATATACGGTCATGTAGACAGAATGTGACACTGGACGAATCATAAAATATTTCCTTGTTTACCTGATAGTTAAACCGGGTTCCATCGTACAATGACCTTGGAGTTGTTCGCACTGACAAAAGAATGAAGCACGCCAAGTTTGTTAGGTTTATTCTACAGGTGTGGCTAGAGTCAACACACACACACACACACACACACACACACACACACACACACACACACACACACACACACACACACACACACACACACACACACACACACACACACACACACACACACACACACACACACACACACACACACACACACACACACACACACACACACACACACACACACACACACACACACACACACACACACACACACACACACACACACACACACACACACACACACACACACACACACACACACACACACACACACACACACACACACACACACACACACACACACACACACACACACACACACACACACACACACACACACACACACACACACACACACACACACACACACACACACACACACACACACACACACACACACACACACACACACACACACACACACACACACACACACACACACACACACACACACACACACACACACACACACACACACACACACACACACACACACACACACACACACACACACACACACACACACACACACACACACACACACACACACACACACACACACACACACAAAAAAAAAAACAAGTGTCAAGGTATCCTAGATAAGGCAGCGGATACAACAATATAGACAACATAAACTAATTAAATACTTGATCATCTGCCTTCTGGAGCGGTTATCTGGCAATCTGAAGCAAATTGTGAATTCAGAGAATTGAAAGTGTTCACAACTTCCTTAAGGATTCCACATAGTGTCCCTTCAGTAGCCTGTTCAGTTGGTGAGAATAGGTAAGGAATTTGAACACTAAGGCATCTCTTGGCATAGCTACTAAAAAGAGGTGCTGTTGTCCAAATACCATATGGCACGTACCCACAGAGGGGGATAGGCCAAGAGTTGGGGAGCAAAGAAAGTTTTTGAACTATACTTTGATGTAATAAAAAAAGAAGAGAACGTAATTAGAGGGGTAGAGGAAAGGAAGCAAAAGGTAAAATAAATGAAATATAAGATGAAAAGTGGTAACACTTACGGGAGATTGACACTGGACTTGTAGAACAAGTGATGTTGAAACATTGAGCAAAGCAAACGATTTGATGCCAGTAAAGAAATTTGCATGGCGGTAAAAACAGACCCGTGACTGTGTCCCAGGATGGTGGCGCCAAATGATAATATCGGGCTACTTAAACTGAGGCCAAGCTGTTGCAATGGACTTTCTAACAACTGTCTTCAACGTAGGGAAGTGGCGGCAAAGCAATAAAAAATGGTCTAATGATTCCTGTTCACCATAAAATGAGTAGGTTGGAGAAAGTGCCAAACTAGACCTGAGACGATAGAAATTTAAAGGTGGGATATGGCATCGCAGCCTTGTAAGAGAAATCTCAAGTTGCCGTGAATGACATAATTTCTTATTCCATGATTATTGGGGATGCAGGTAGTCATCATATCCTAAAAGATGTCCAGTTTGAATGTTTATTAAAACGTTTATCCGAAACCTCGCTGCGGTGATGTACGCTGTCGCCGAAAGGATAGATAATACGGGACCATTGAGGGATTGTTTTGCCAAAATATCAGCATATTCATTTAAAGCCACATTATTGGGGCCTTGTACCCATACTACATGTACAAGTTTCAAATGTCGAGGGATCAAGGAGAGAAAGGTTTTTACAATTTCAGAATCCACTGACAAAGAGAGGGAAGAACACAAGGATAGAGAGTCGGACATTATAGCCACTTTAGAAAAAGAGGAGTCTAGTTTGTGTTAGAGTCTAGTTTAGAATAACGGATTATAAGTCTTTAGCGTTATTCGGGAATATGTCGTTAAAGACAATTGGCAAAAGACAAAGACAAAATACAAATGGGATGAATACTAGGAAGGGAAACATTTAAATGGTCTAGCAAATTTTGGACCATAACCACCTGCGGGCTGTGAAATTTAGCCTAATGGACACCGAAAAAGGAGGTCGGTTGGCGGCAAAAAATAGACATAGATCGGTGAAACTCTCATTCGTATATCCTTAGGTATGTCTGAACAGTTCGAATTTGTAATCTACATATCAAAGGAACAATCCGGGCTTCAGGGTAGAGCACACTGTTGGCGACGAAGTTTGGAAGTCCAAGACACAACCGAAGCGCTTCTCGCTCCAAGAGAACAAGCGGTCGAATTTTATTAGCTGCTGAACCAGAAAACAAGAATGAATCGAACTCTAAAATTGGACGCGCATACATTACATGAACCATTAAATGCACATCTCTCCGCATTCCATACCGGGGACGTATAATTCAGTGCAACATGCCGACGGCCCGAGCCCTTTCGTAGCAATATGGGTAATGTGGGACTGCCATGAAAGACTTTCATCATAAGTGACCCCTAAATGACTCCTATTGATGCATAATCTAGTGAACAAGGCATGTCCCGACAGGCTCTAGAGAAAGAAGAGGGTTGTAAGGAAGCATTCGCTCTCAATAATTAGGAAAAATACACGAAGATTGCAACTATTCTGTGTATTACAGCACCTTCTTTGTCGCACAATGCAGAACGTGCAGTACGTATGCAAGTTGTGCAAACAAAAAAGGCTTTGAAGAATTGTGCGAATGAACACATACAGCTCCTAGAACACCCAGAGCTAGAGCACCCAAGATTAATGTTTGTCGCCTCAGAACCAGGATTTCTGGATCCTAGTGTGCTCCACTGTTGCTAAAACCCGTGATCAGTGAAGGCGGCCACAATACAGCTTATGCAGCTGAAAAGACACGACATCATACCCTACTGACTCAAAGTTTTCTGGTATGAGCCGCACCTGATACAGCTGAAAACGATTGAGTCAGATCTGAAACGCCGAATAGATAATTTTTTCTCACCAAAAAGGGTGTTGTCGTCAGCCCATAGGCCAAAGCCAAAATCTTAATTAAACAATTAAACAAGGGTAAATAACGAATAGCTGCAGCTTCTTGCTGGAACGCAAAGGGCGTGTTCAGCCTGCAGCAAGTTTCGTACGCCCATCGTTGAAAGTTACAATTATAATTTTCAGTGGAGTGTTAATACACACAAAACAAAACTACAAAAGCATTTGGCCAGCTCTCAGCTTTGCGTTTCCTTCAGTACATTGTGCTACAAATAGTGTTTTGCTTCGTATGCGTTCGTATAGCAAGGCACATTTCGCCTGACGGATAGCCTTATATACAGCTGCTGCTACTGACTAATTCTCTTTTTGAACATAAGTATACATTTCCCCATTTTCCGTCTAATAACTTGTGCCATTAAGAAACCAAATATAGGCACGCAGTGCCAGCAGCAATCGTTTTCTACGATTTCCTGCTTAACCCTGTGTCTACCGCCGCTTCGCCTGTTTCAAAGTTTCTCAGATTTATTTATGGTGGTGGAAATTCAGGGAGCGAACAAGACGCCACTGCTAAGCTGTGGCGCTGACGTCGCACCAACCGACGGATTCGGTTATCTTCCTCTACTCTGCACGATTAGACGCGCTGGTAGTGAAAAATGGGAAGAGTATATTGGCTCACAGGAAGAGGCTGGAGGACGAAAACAAACCTCTGCCTATTGACACTTTAACCCGCATGCTTCATTGTTACTACCCTCTGAGGAAACCTCGTTCACTCTGAGATTGGTTTCAATATGCTTTTACGCGGAAAATTGAGAGATTTTATCATTCTGCTGTCATTTGCGTCTTTCAACTTGTCGGCAATATTAAGGAATTTCGCAATTCATTTCGCACACCTGAATCCAGGGTATCTATTGAGTGCAACGCATTTCTAATGGTTGAGGGAACCTATCTGATAAAATAATGATACTTTGGGTTAGCTATTTTCTGATGTCACTGCTTCTGCTTTCACGTAACAGCAAAGGCAGCGGATGATCCAGACTTCTGTTCCACGTGGTGCAGTCTTCAAGGTAGGACCTTTATACGATTCAATATTCACGCATTTCGGAGCTAGCAATTCGTGGATGGCCATCAGTTTAGGAGAAATACTCATTCTCGATAAGTAAATACAGTCGCTACTGATTATATTGTAATGGGGAAAGAAACGCTGTGCATATGGAATACAATGTATACCGCGATATGACGGGCAAAATTTAATATGTTCTATGCAAGCTGTCACAGACTTGAACGGATTGAAGTGTAGCAATTAAGCGCAGAGATGAGCTTTAACGCGATTCTCCTTTCATATTACGTGCCGTTCTTTACATGTGCAGATAGCGTATACCGTTCAACCTTGGACAGTTTATATCACATTTCATATTTATTGAGACCGAACTTTTGCGACACTTGTAGCACAGGCTGAGGACGTACGACCGTTTTTATACATGCTGTATAAGAAAAAGCGTTCCTTGGCTAAATCGCACTTCCTTCCTCCTCGGCCTTCCTACGCTCGTGTCTTTCGCTGACTATGTGAAAACATTTCAAATGCACGCATTCGACAAATCTTTCTGGCGACGTTTTTAGTATGGAAGTACATGAAAATTTCTCTTGTTATAGATTGCAAACTCGAGGTGGAGTTGCAGCACGCGTTCTCGCAGTTGAGTAGACCTTAGACTTTCAGAAAATAAAGGCTAACTAAACAAGATTTCATCATTATGAAGGTTTTCAGTTTTTCAAGGAGTCCGCAAAAAAGTACAGTTGCGACGATGAAGACTTGAAACTTGCGAAATATTGGTGCCTACTCAGCGATGAGCATGAATTTTATTTGCATTGTATATTATGTATGTAGGCGCCAGGCTAATGTGGGGATTTTAATTGAGCCTTCATGTAAATTAGACAATAGAACCAATGTTAACACAGCGCGAAAATACATGACCACATGGAAGAAGATAAGAAGGCGAGACCAGTATCGGTACTTTAGTCTTTTTCGTTTCTTCCTTATACACGCGTATTTTCGCAACGAGCTTTGTCCATTAATAAACTGTCCACTCAAAGGTACCTTGAATACGACTTTAAAAAGGAATCCAAAGGTAGGGCTTCAACTAATTTTGAATATTACCAATTTGCGTTGCCGTTTTACGAACAGTTACCTAAGCCTGCCTGATGTTTTAAAATACAGCGTTAAATAGATTTAAACGTTTACTCCTGAAATAGATGCTAGTGGTGGCTTGTTTTCTTTAGGGAACCAGGAAGTTAAAGTTGCTCAAGGCAACCAACCTGGTCCATGTGACAACTTCTATAAATACGTCTGTCCTCAAGAAGAGCCTGATGTGCAAGATGGAGACCTCCACACCTCGCCTGAGGAATCAGTTGAGGTTCCTAAAGACAGGCTGAAAGAAGAACTCTACAAGAAGGTCAAAAGTAAGGAACCACTTCTCGCATAGACTGTTCATGGAAAGAGATCATAATGAAAATCAATGGGAGTTGAAATATGGTGCTCATGGTGACTACAAATTACTGGCAGCAATGTAGAACTCGCAAGAACTGTTTTATGTTTTGCAGACGCCTATGCAATAAAGTAGCTCTTAGACAAAATAGTTAATCGCGCAAAAATAAAGATGTGACGTAAATGACGAGCTAGAAATCAAAGCGTGCATGATGTCAATGTCTATTGCACCGCATAATATATATATTTAAAGAAGCTCTGAATCAGTAGTTTTAATACTGCACAACCACATGAGTTAAATGAACCTTGGCTACTCATTCCGTGAGAACGCATCATTTAGCAACAAAAATGAGTTTCTGCCGCAGATTTTATGGTGAAAGCCTTAGTTGTCTCAATTTTGAGCGGTACGCGCAGCGTTGTGGAGTAGAAAAGAATGTACTAGCACTTCAGACTGATGAAGCAGAACTGTCACGTCATTACATGGTAAACGGCGTCAAATTCTGTAGGCATAGAGATATTGGAAAGTTTAAGAAGAGATAACGCTCTACTAAGGATTTGATATTGTCGATTACGTCGGATTAACAATAACTTGCGATGAAATATATGTGTAATTTGTTAGAAGCTAGTGGGCTTTGCTGTATTGGGGATATAATTAGCATGGTTAGGTTGGAATATAAGGTAGAGTATGGTAAAATAAGAGTAGATTCTATTGTAATAAAAGACGTTTACCTTGAATAAGGTTGCAGTAGGGTGATTTACGTTGTGCTAAGGTAAACGGTGGACTGCGGACAATTAAATTTGCATTACATTTAATAAAATATGCTGCAGTTGATAAGAGTGGATTACGCTGGAATAAGGTTGATTAAGATAGACAGACGTAGAAGTCGCTAAATGGCTTTGGATGGAGGGTAGATTATGATGAATTACAATGAACTGAGTGTAGATTAAGTTGGATTAGGTTTTAGTATGATAGATAAAGTTGAATTTATTTGCCTTATAGTGCATTGCGGTGAATGATGGTTAAAATATGACAGTTCAAAGCAGCTTAAACTAGTCATTGCTTTCGCCTAAGCAGAACATATGCAATCAAAACTCTCCTGCGTATTGTTTGATGGGAGAGTGCTATGTTTCCGTTCTCCAGAAAATATGGTGTCGAAGTAGATGACATTGTCAGCAGAAAATCACGGACATGTCTCTGGCAAGTGGTAGGTGTCATGTGACATGACCATTCATTGAATGGTCGTCGGACTGTGGGAAATGATTAGACAACATAAAAAAGTCGCGTCGGTGGACGCTCTCAACTACGGCTCCGCCTTTCAGATGAGAGGGTGAGACCGGAATCCACTCTTCCAGTACCCTTGACCGCACAGGCATGCAGGGCTTCATTGAAGCGGGGATTTGTATCTATGCCGGATGGTATTTCGAATAATGAGGTAGCTTACGCCCGTAACGAAGGAGATGTGTGGGAAGAAAGAGTGACGCAACAGAATGATTAAACGAGTTGAAATTAGTCGCGTGCATGCAAAGTACATGCACGCGAGACAGGATCCTCAAAGGGATCCGGCATTCGGAAGCTGCTAACGTTGTCTCGTCGTACAATTGAAATTTAAGCTTAAATCTCGCCAATTTTTTTGTAAAGTTTTCAATCCTCAGAATTGCTGAAATGTTTTATGTATTGTTCTTACATTCTGATGTGCAAATACTGGTGCAGGAAAGAGTCAGCTTAGTCAACTGTTCCGTGTAGATTGCGCAATCCTTGATTGTTCGATTGCATAAACTTCCAAAGGCTTTGCAGTTTTTGAAGCAACGAAGTGGCGGGCCAGAACACTTATCTCGCATCTGAAATTCGTAATAGTGCCTTCATTGAAACGAAAGCCCGTCAGTATTAGTGCGTAGTCCTAAATGTTAGGTCTGTCGGAATTAAGGGCGATAACTTCATTATCTTGTTGAGCATTTTTCTTTTTCTTTTTATGCCGTTATTTTTGTGTCTTGATTGACCGACAGTACTAACTGCGGATTTCCCTCATTTTCAACATTTTCCTCGAATAAGAAAAACTCGTGGAGGGGGCAGTAATAGCGGGGATTGTTAGTGGACGCTATTAGTGTGAAATTCTATCAGAATTTTCTTACATGCTACCAGATGCTGAAATTCTTTCAGTTATATAAAAAGATACTTTAATGTATGTGGTCTACTGGCCAAACCTTCGTAATATGAGCTCAATTCTTGAAACCATACAATATAAGTCAATATATGCAATAAGGAACAAGTAGAATAATAACCGGTGGTTACTTCAATATAGATGTGTCATCATATGAGCCATACAAGTTTTGTTTTCTTGATCTTTATTTATTATTCATCAAATTACCATATCGGGGTCTTACAAACGGGAAGCACAAATACAAGAGAGATACCGTGCAGAAGGTCCTTATAATTACAACAAGCTAGCGTAAAACATAATTAGAAGCAAAGAACATGAACGTGAACGCAGCTGATAAACATTGCCTTAATACTAAGGTTATCACACTCGTTGACAAGTATTTCGTGCAGGAGGGCGAGTATACAATGATTGCCGAAAATGGTCAGTATAACAAGAGAAAATTTACACCAGCATAAAACGAAGCAAAAACAACATGTCAACTTAGAAGATAACATCGCCTTAAACCTAGTCGCATGCAGGCTGATTAGTTAGTGGTGCGGACAGCAGTGATCCATTCTTGAATTGTTGTCTGGAAGCACGACTTGTCAAAGATTTTACCAAAACGATGAAGCAGTTGTACGCTATTAAAATGAAACAGGCAGCACGACGCACGAATAGAATGAGATATAATGAAACCACGCAAGGGGTAGGGGAAATTTAACTTTAACTTATAGAATAGACACTGGCGCGCAACTTTACGGCCAAGAGGTAAAACATTTAGGTCATGTGATAATGCAATTTCGATTATGCTGGAATATAATTCTTACGTTGAAAATATTGTTACTTAGTGTTAGGTGCTAAGGAGGTTATAATAGAATTGATGGAGTGGAGGCTGCCTATTGCGCGGAGGTGGAGCCTGGTCAAGCGCGCGGCGGCCATCTTGCCATAGGCAAAAAGGAGTATATAGGGACTCGTATAAGCTCTTCCCGCGCTGATGTTTTCGGATTAGGAGTGAATGTATGAGTGATCCTTAGAGGGGATGGATAGAGGGATGGCTTGTTTAGTTCAAGGAACGATAGGGAACGATATAGTACATTTTATGAAAATATATGTGTGTGTGTTTGTGGGGGGGGGGGGGGGGTTAGCGGTTTTTTAACGCAATGTTTTGCTGGGATGGGTGGTTGCTTTTCTAAATAAGCCACTGTCGTGCATTTACAGAGTGGAGTTTTAAACTAAATAAGATGGGGCGACCTTAAAGCTAAAGCAGAAAAGTATTGAAAAAATAAATTCATGTCATAGTTTTGGTGCGCACCCAAATAAAACACGACAGCAACCTTAGGTTATATGAAGCAACATCAACGCCTGCGTTTGACAACAACAAAAGGCTCACTCGAGCACAAAAAGTTATTTCTCAACAAAGAAATAACAAACGAGGCCTGCATACCACACATACTTGACAAGGGGTTTCTCGGCGGACCCGAAACACTCAAACACAACATATGCACCCACTGTCAGGAACAGCGTACAGCAGACCTAAAACATCTTATATGGCAATGCGCATTATTTTCACAAGGGAAAAATAAAAATACGTGTATTCCACGCGACGAAATGCCCACCCTAGCAGATCAGATTCTATCAATTAAGCACCACAATACAACAATCCATTTCCACCTATTGTAGTGAGAGCGGCCTGCTTCGAGTAGTGTGAGAGAAGTCGACCTACAGCGCGCAGATCGGCATCATGGCAAGCAACGAGAAACAGCTTGAAGAACCGTGAAGAAGCTACACTTCCATCCCTCCTAATCCCTAATTACTCAAACAGCGGCCGAGAGCCATTCCTTCCTTCAAATAAAGGCTTCATTCATTCATTCAATCACTCATTCATTCATTCATTCATTCATTCATTCATTCATTCATTCATTCATTCATTCATTCATTCATTCATCAATTCACAATTACAGCGATAAGCAGGCGAAGACTGAAAAGGGACAAATGTGCACTCAGCGCAGTTTCTGCGCCTATTTTGCGCAATGATTTTAACTTGAGCCAACAAGCCTTCTTTAACGATTTCGCGAAAATATAGTTTATTCGAGCTTTACACGAATTTCAGCCTGTTAGTGAGCGTCACCTTCAGTTGCGTCAATAATGAATATCTGTGATAAGTTTTAGCGACGCAAATGTATAATTGTAGCACAAGTGTTATATCATTTGATAGCTTTCATCATGAATTGACTTTTTATAACTAAGCGTAACAATTACTCGTAGTTGAATTGTTAACTGCGATTAAAAATAAACTCTATGCTACAATATCGTCATATATAATTGAAAAGCTTATGTTCAGTATAAATACACTGGACAGGTAGGTAAGGGCTAAATACTTAGCAATAAATGTTTACTGTAAATAAAATAGAACTTAATTGTACGCTAAAGCATCGCATTCGCGATTAAATCTAGATAATAATATTCCAAAAACCAACATTAGATCACGTAAAACCAAGCAAAACCAATTGCTACCGATGGTATAACTAGGTTCACCTATTCACCGCTGCCAATTTTTCTTGCCCCGATTTTCTTGTCCAGTTCTACTATATCTTCTTGCACAAGTTGACGCCGTGGTTGTCCAGCAGGAGTGTCGCTTTCTTTTCAAACAAAAAATAAAAATTGCAAGCTGGTGTTTCATTGTAATCGCTTATGCAGACTGCAAACGCATGAAGCATGACCAAAATGTACATGGCCGTTTAGTGTGCGCTTGAAAGTAAGATGATAGCGGAACTCAAAAATTGTAGTGTTTTTCTTCTAAGCCCCGTAACGGGACTCGTATAACAACTCTGGCGTTCGTACTCTCCAAGATGTCAAGACTCTTCATTCTGCTTTAGCTTGCATTCATATTCAAGTATTGCCAGCAGAAATCGCGTTACAGGGCTTAGAAGCAAAATCGCTGGACTGTATATTTTTGACAATGACTGTACATAGCATTTTTCATCTTCACTTCAGCATAAGCATGCTTATGGCGGCTCGGTGCATGTCACCGGGATAGATTTTAACGCAAAACACTTAAATTTGTCCAATCTGCTATTCATTTTTCACTTAAGCTGAGACTTCGCACAGTAACTCTAAAACTGAGCGATTGGAGCAAAGAATGCGTACCTAGCTCAAAAATAAAAAGAAGCACGCGCAAATTATTTTGTGGAATATAGGTCAGATTGTACCCTTTTTGGCATACATAATTAAGCACTGCAATCCCTGAGAGTAGTTAGCAGCTGGGGAAGCACAGGACGCAAATTTTTTCTCTCTTTTGGTTCCCAGTGTCCAATCGAATCCAACGGTTCGTTTCTATAAGCTTCACAATTCTTCATTTTTCGAGAACTTGTCAACGAAACGGCTCATTAGCGCTGTCCCGAGCACAAGGGGACAGCACGCATTGTCTTTAATAATTTTAGTGTGCTTACAGATAGAATATAGCCCCTCGATATTTCTTCACTCTATGTGCACAGTCATATGCAATGCATGACGCTACCATTGTCAGAGATAAGTATCCATGAGTGTAAATCCGCGCCAAGCGAAACAGGTGCATTTGCTGCCTATGGCAAGATGGCGGATTACAGTTCCAGCTAACGGGCACCTCTTCCACTCCAGCTTCCTTGGTAGGCGCTAAGAAATTTAGAAAGACAAGTGGACCCAATATGGCCTGGGATTTTGCTGCGAAGTTAGGCAAATAGTACAATATGGAAGATCGCCTATTACGGTGAACTGGTAGCGAGCCGTGAGAAGTTGTGAATTCACCGTATAACAAGCGGGTAATACCTCTGTCACACTAGCAGATTTAATGTCATTCGAATCGAATGTCATTCGATGCATCGAATCTCATTCGGTTTCTTTCGGTTGCAACAAAGTAAAATACAATGTCATTCGCAAATGGTGGCAATTACAATCAGCTATAACAAAATACTGCACTTAAGGAACATCAGTGAGCATAAAAGGTGTTTTAAATCACTATGTAACATTTTAAAGCTGATCAAGACATTCTGTGGAATACTGCGCTACTTGATATACAGAGACAAATGGAAGACGACACACGAAAGAAGCGCTTCATTCGTGTGTCGTCTTCCATTTGTCTCTGTATATCAAGTAGCGCAGTATTCCACAGAATGATCAACCAACTGGCCCCCGTGTTTGCATTATTGGCTACTACTGATCAAAACATCTCTGCACGATAATTCAAGCGTAAAACATTACTTTTGGTTGTGCTGTTGCACTTTAGCCATAGAAATTCAAGCCAAGTATGGAGTCACTCACACACTCTATAAAAACTGCAAGCAAACAATATGGCTGAACACAGCGGAGCGCGGATACACAGGGCGGAGACGCACGGAGACACAATTTTAAATGGTTCCGAAATGAACATACGGGAAAACGCGGATACAAGAAACAAGGAGATCAAAATGATCGTGAGTCGCTGCCATGACTGGACCACCGCTGTGACCGAGAGTAATGCCGTTCCGCGAGAGACTGCAGTGCGAATAATATTACCCCTAAATTAACAGGTTTTAAAATAAAACTCTAGAAATATAATTTTTAAATTTCACTGTGCGCAGAACATGTTGTTGCATTAGTTGTTTCTGCTGCGTATCTGGTGTCAAGAGTACACATTCGGTTCGCGATCGAATGAGAATGAGTTCCTCAAAATCATTCGATGAAGAATGTCATTTGAACCTAATAACGTTAAATTTTCTCGTGTAGCAGGGGAATAATGACATTAGATGCTAATGTCTTTCGATACGAATGACATTGATTTTGCTTGTGTGACACGGGTATAAATGTAAATGCCTGAAAGTTTATACATAAGGAGTTGCGAGGGACACTGTCGAATACATTGGAAAACTCCAGATATGTGGCATTGGTTTCGAGCAATCATGGTTTAGGCAATGACCTTCGGGAAACTCGAATGACCACGATTTATATGAAAAACCCTCACAATATGCATGATGATTTTTGAAAAAAAAATGAGTTGAAATTCAGGTGGGATGTAGTATACAAGCATATAAACATTCTCAGAAAATTTACAAGGAATGGAGGGTAATGAAAGTGCACGATAAACCGACGGGTTGCTTCGGATATCCTGCCTTGGACACAGGATCAACGTTTTTGATTTTTCAGTAACTATTGATACTGAGCCATTAACAAGAGAATGGAAAATATAGCTTTTAGAATATGACGGTACATTTTTGCACATTTTAATATGCCTGGCCCCGCGGCACTTGATAAGTTCAGTTTGTAGACCAGAGCTCAGAGGCCAGCAGTAGAGGTGATGTGCTGATAGGAACAATACCAGGAAAGTTAAAAACCTTGTCGGCTTGGTGTGTAATAGACAGTATATTGAGTGAAGACCAGTTACAAAACAAAAAGAATCCATGACGTCGAATCGAAGTTCTTGAATCATGTGCAAACCATCGCGATCTCGAAGAGTAATGCAGTGGTAGTTGCTTGGCGGGGGATATAAATAACGTCAGAATTTCTGTGGGTTGTATTGTGAGATGCCATAAAGATAACTGGCGAAAAACTTTGTTTTTATGTATTCCAGCCAGGAGATAACTTTTCTTCTAATTGTAAGCTATCGCGGTCGTTTTAGCTTCACGAAAAGGCTCACCCCCCACCTCTTTTTTGTTCCAGAAATCGTCTGTAAGGACATTGAATATCAACCCTTGTTATATTCGCCGCGAATGCATATCAGCGTAACATTTTCCACCACTTCTAAAACTGTATTTTTGGAAGCTACCTAGGCTCCTTCTATAGTCATATTAGTGCTGAGTGCCTAAAACCAAGAGAAAGAAAAAGTTCTCACGCTCTGAGTTAGCACAGCCGAAGCTTACCCTTTCTATAATAGCATATGTAGATTCTTCTGCCGTCGAGTAAACGCGTTATATGTTGAATAGGATAGCTTTGCGGTCACAGAAACCGTGCTTCGCGGTCACTGAAGCCGTCAATGCATGATAAGGATCGAATGAGGTATTTGATAAACATTAATATTAAATCGAGAGTGTTATTGGTAAGACTAAAATATTTTCCCGTGAGGCTGAGGTTGAAAATAAGGATAAAGCTAAAGAAGGTTTTCGATGGACGATATGTGCCCAAGCTTCCGCAGTCTATGTCTGGGAAATTATAGTCATTATAGTCTCCGAAGAGGATGCAATAGGTGCGAGGAAAATAAGTAGCGAGATTGAGAAGGATGGAGCATATATCAGTAAACAAAGAAACCGTTACTCCCAAGAGGGTGATATTGTTGCGAAGAAGGAGATCGGCAGCGGCGCGAGAGGAGCCCTCGCGCTAGGCCAGACATATAATCATCATTCATCCTGTCACCATGTTGTGCCATCTCTTTGCTTGTCGCCCCGTAACAATATTATGCAATATGTATGCGTGCGATTGCGGATAAGATGAGTTTGACACAAAGAAGAATTAAGACTAGTTTAATAAGAGATAAAGCACCACCTTCTTGCTCGAACTCCAATCAAGTCTGTCATATCGCGGACAACTTACCGCGTCATGTTTTCCAGTAGTTCTTCGTTGAGGATATAATTTGAGAGCTCCCGTAGGATAACAAGCAATCTGAGCAAAACGAAAGTGATTCTTTTGACCATGATTGCAGCGATGTGGTGCCCAAGATGGTCCGTGAACGGTGGATGTCTTTGTAGCCAAAGAAATATTCCCGCGCAGATAGCGACATGGGATTGTCAGTCGAGGATCCGGTCATAGGTGATGACTGGCACAAAGTGCTTTCAAACTGGTTGCAGTGCGGTTCTTCGCAAGTGGCAACAGCGGAGATGATGTTGCATTCAGAGCAGGGTAACATCAGCAAGGTTTGTGACAACAGTAAAACCTGCTGCAAGAAGAACGTTCTTTTGACCATGTTCAAAGCTGTGCTGTGTTCCCAGTTTTTAGCAAATGGTGTACGATCCTGCATGGTAATGACAATGTCTCATACAGGTAATATGTCACAAATATGATTACCATATTATCCCCGCCCCTCAAACATGCACTGATATATTGTTGCACTCGAAGGCCTTCACGAAGATCGGGGTGTCCTAGACGCTTTGTCAGTTACTAATCTCTCAGGCTCTGCGCGTGCCCTACCAACAAACATCGTTCTCCTCCACAGCACCTAGCGCCTCAACTTCTATGCGACCGTTACAATATTATCACGTGGCGGTGACAATGCCGTGATCGCAAAGAAACACACAGACGCTGCAGCATTGACATTAACTCTTTATTGGGTTTTCTTGCGCCCTCCAAATGGCTGAACAACTTGGCGGCGGCGATAGCAGCAAACGTGGTTGCTGGTCGTCAAATTATTAACTCCGTCACACCGACAAACGCTCAATTTAAAGGCGGCGAGGAAACATCTAGATAAAGCCGCAAACGGCGAATAGCATCACCTGAAACATTGTAGAAATTCACACGAGAGGCCGAAATCTTCAAGATACATCTCGGCGTAACTTGTGCGACAAAGAAAATGATAAAACAGCATCTTCCGATAACGAGCATGAACAAACAAAGAATAAAAATTGATCCGTGCACTAGAATTACAGTGATTAGGTCGTATACGAGCATGAACAAACAAAGAATAAAAATTGATCCGTGCACTAGAATTACAGTTATGAGGTCGTATGCCGACGGTGGTCAAAAAACAACTGATAAAGATTTGAATGGTTCGCGGAAATACATTGATTTTTCACTCATTCACCCAGACGTTACATGGTGCGACTTAAGAAATCATATGTGTAGTATCTCGAACATGCCTGTATTAGAACAGAGTGCGAAGTCAATTTTATTTTTTTCTCTCCCCATTAAGACATTTCCTTGTGCACTTTTGGTTCTTCCGTTTCCGTTTCCTGCACTGCCTAGATGGCGCTTCAATTGTACCACAGCGTGCCTCAAAAATGTAGCTCTTAGCCGCTTGGTTCACGATAAACGATCGAGAAAAATCAGCACCATTATAGACATGCGTGTGACAGATAACACCCTGTCCCAGGCGTTCTCTATATAGCCCAGTTATCTGAAACACGCAATGCAAAGCTTCGACAGAGCGTGCAATCTTATCCCTGTAAGCTCATGCAGGTGGCTTGAAAACGCTGCATTGGATTGGTAAAACATTTATTTGGGGCCTGCAGTAGAACGCGCGCTCGCGCGCGCGCGCTCCGGACGGGGCCTACGTCGTCCTCTGGACACCGGCCTCGCGGCCTGGGTCCCCGCTCGCCGTGGCCGGCTCACTGGTTCCCTGCCGGGCCAGCGCCTTGATGACCTGCTGGACGGCCCAGAGTTGTTCCTCTTGATTGTCGCTCCCTGCGGCTGCTTCCAGTCGCGGCGGGATCCTCCCACTTAGCTTAGCTTCTTAGCTTCTTCCTGGTACTTGTTGCAATTCCACAGAATGTGTGCGAAGCCGGCCGTCTCCGTTCGGCAGACTCTGCATTTGTCTGTCGAGTGCGTCTCGGGATACATTCTGTGCATCAGCGACGGGCTGGGGAGTGAGCCCGTCTGTAGCTGTCTGAATAAAACGGTTTGCTCTCGACTGAGCCCCGAGCAAGGGGGTGGAAGAGTTCTGCGAGCTAAGCGGGACGCCTTGGGTATTCCGTTGAAGTCGGTCATTCGGTCCTTGGTGCTGAACCCCAGCAGCCAGTCGACCGAGGCACGGTCCGTTAGCGCGCGCGTGTGCCGTCTCGTTGTGGTTGGCGTTGCGATCTGACGCCTCGCCCGCGTGCGCCGGGAACCACTTGATTCTCAATTGTCTGCTGCCATCGTCGTTCTTGGTTGCCGGCAGTATGCGCACCGCTTCCTTCGCTATCCTGCTTTTGGCGTAAGTTCTCACCGCCTGCCTCGAGTCGCATAGCACTGTGTGGCAGTCGCGGTCGGCGATGGCCAGGGCGATGGCCACCTCCTCCGCTTGCTCTGCCTTGGTGCATCTCGTGCTGGCGGTCGTGCGAACGGTGCTGGTCGAGTCGACGACGACCGTCGTGAAGCCGTGTATCCTGGCGTACTCAGCCGCGTCAACGTAGCGTGCGTGTGTGTCGGCCGCGTGCTGGTCTATCAGCGCCTTGGCTCTCGCTGCTCTCCTCCCTTTGTTATACTCCGGGTGCATGTTCTTCGGTACCGAGTACCCTCTGATGTTGCGCCTGATCTCATCGGGGACGGGGAGCTGCGTCTGCTTCCTGCCTTGGTATCCAATTCCCAGGTTGTCCATGATTTTCCGGCCGGCCTTGGTCGTAGACAGTCTTTCGATTTGCGCGGCGCGTTGGGCCTCCGCTATCTCCACCAGTGTGTTGTGCACCCCCAGCTGCAGGAGGCGTTTGGTGCTCGTTGTTTTGAACAGTCCCAGTGCCGTCTTGTAGGCTCTGCGGATGAGTATATCTATCTTGTTTCTCTCGCTCTTCTTCCACTTGTGGTAGGCCGCCACGTACGCTACGTGACATATGACGAACGAGTGGATCAGTCTGATCTGGCTCTCTTCCCTCATTCCAATTTTCTTGTTCGTGACTCGTTTGAGTAGTCTCGTGGCGTTCGCCGCTTTCGCAATGAGCCGGGTGACGGTCTCGCCGTTTCTGCCGCGCGTCTCGATCGTCATTCCCAACACTCCGATCTGGTTGACTCTTGGGATCGCGTTTCCCTATCTGGTCTTGACTGATTGCCTCGTACTCTCTCGGGCTGCTCTTGGGTTTGCGGTACTTGACGGGCGGGTAGACGAGGAGCTCCGACTTGGTCGGTGAGCATCTGAGCCCCGTTCCATCGAGTTGGTCTTCGATCGCATCAACGGCCGCCTGTAGGGTGGATTCGATGTGGGCATCGCTGCCCCCTTCCACCTACAGCGTAATGTCGTCCGCGTATATCGTATGTCGGACTTCCTTGATGCTTCTGAGCCTTTCGGCCACTCCTTTCATCACGAGATTGAAAACTACCGGCGAGATGACCGATCCCTGAGGTGTTCCTGTGCTTCCCAGCTTCTTCTCCTGTGCTTGGAGGTCCCCCGCTCTGAGCTCGGCCGTTCTGTCCATGCGGAAACCTTTGACGTAATTGTATGCTCTCTCTCCCATGCCCATGTTGAGTTTCGAGACTTGGGATAGGATCGCCGAGTGCTTCACCTTGTCGAAGGCGCTCTGCAGGTCGAGTCCCAGTACTGCTTTGTTGTCGCCGGTGTTGCCGTCGATGATCTGGTGCTTGAGTTGTATCATGGCGTCTCGGGTACTTAGATGCTGCCTGAAGCCAATGTTCGTTTCCGGGTAGAGATCTTCTTTCTCGAGGCATTCTTGCCACCTGTTGAGCAGGACGTGCTCCAACACCTTGCCCAAGCAAGATGTGAGCGATATGGGTCGGAGGTTATCCGTGTCGGATGGCTTGCCCGGCTTGGGGATCAGGATGATCTTGGCAATCTTCCACTGCGTCGGCAGCGTTCCCGTTTTCCAGCATTTGTTGTAATAGCTCGTGAGGCTTTCTATGGATTTGCCGTCGAGGTTCTTAAGCGCCTTGTTGGTGATGCGGTCCAGCCCGGCCGCCGACCTGCTGTTGAGGACCTGCAGTGCCGTGCGAACTTCTTCTACGTCTATATCTCTGTCAAGACGGGCATTGGGCAGCCCCGTATACGGCTCGTGGCACTCCGTGGGCGTAGTCGGCAGGTATCTGTCGCTGATGCGTTTCGTCACCTTATCGACGCCGTGTTTAGTGACTTCTCGATGGATGAGTTTCGCCAGTCGGTCCCTTTGGTGTGACTTAGTCTTGGTTTCGTCGAACAGATGCTTCAGCAAGTTCCATGTTTTCCCGTTGTGCATCTGGCCGTCGGCAGCGTTGCATATCTCGTTCCACTGTTGCGCACATAGCGTGCGACAGTGGTCCTCGATTGCTCTGTTGAGTTCTACGACTTTCTTTAGTACCCTACGATTAAGGCGTTGTTTTTTCCATCTGTTGAGAATGGACTGCTTGGCCTGGATAAGGTGGGCCACTCGGTTATCCATTCTGTTCGTTTCGAGGTCTGTTACTATGCCCTTGGTTGAGTTTCGAACATCTTGGAGGATTTTGTTGGTACACGCGTCGATGTCGTCGATTTCGGTCTCTTGCGCCTCCTGATTTCTGTTATCTCTGAAAGCGGTCCAATCGATCCACCTATGTTTCCTGACATTGGTACTGCTCTGCTCCGGTATGACGATTTCCACGATCATGTGGTCGCTGCCGAGGTCCACCCCCGTGTTCCTCCACGGGATCGTGATCGGTTCGTTGTTCTTGACGAACGTGAGGTCGGGGCTGGTATCTCGGGACACGGAGTTGCCAATTCTCGTTGGGTAAGCCTGGTCGGTTATGAGGGTATAGTCGAGTTCCGCCGCGTCTTGGGATAGTTTTCTGCCTTTCGCATTGCTTTTGACGTAGCCCCATGTCGGATCCATCGCATTAAAGTCGCCGCATGCGATCAGCGTGCTCTGGCCGGCCGTCGTGCTTGCCTTGTTAAGAATGGCTTTGAACCTCTGCAGTCCCCGCGATGGGTTACTGTAGATGTTCAAAATGAAGATGCTGTTTTTTTCTTTGCTTGGTCGGTATGAGTTCGGTGAGCGTGTGTTCAATCCTGACGTTGCTGAGCCGGTGTTCGACGAAGGTGAGTCCCTTTCTGACCAGGGTGCACAGGCCTCTGCCGTTGGGCAGGCCCGCGTGCACCCTGTAGCCGGGAAGGGACGGCTTGTCCGTTAGTGTTTCTTGGAGAAGGAGCACGTCGGGCTTACGAGCAGCGTGCTCGATGTGCTGCTGGACGACTGCCCTCTTCTTGACGAAGCCGCGGCAGTTCCACTGCGACGCAGTTATGCCTGTGGAGTTGGAGGCCATGATTGTCTTATTCGGAATTCTCCGAGTTGCTGCGCTTGGTTGACTCGATGCTATACTGGCGCGAACGTTGGGTTGCTTAGTATTTGTTGCACGCTTCTTTCCAGATTGTTGAGTCTATTGACGTTCTCCATTTGGAAGGCTTCGATGGCTTCCTTCATTGATTTGATCATATCCTCGAGGCTGCTGAGTTTGACCTCGACGTCATTGTTGCTGTTGTCGGTGCTGCAGTTGCTGATATTGTTCTTGGTGTTGCGTGGTTCGACGGCCTTCTTCTTCGTTGCCGGCTCCTTGTCTGCGTCGGCTAAAAATCCGGATAAAAAGTATTTGCTCTTCTCGCTAGGATATGTGTTACGGCTCTACGATTGCCAATGCGAACTTCATTGCTGGCTGCCTATACGCGCCATTCATACGGGTCGCATTCCAGAAAAACTTTTGGATGATCAACACGAAGCTCTTGTGGATTCCAGGTCACGCTGGATTGTCAAGCAATGAGGTAGTGAAGAGGTGAAGTAAAATAAAAGAGGTAGTGCATCGCCTCGCCCGCGAACTTCAGCACAGGGACGCCTGGGATTCCGAGGTCTTACTCACCTACGTGGGACGCTACTCTTCACTAAAACATTCAGTTAATCTTTACTGCGACGACATTAGGGAAAGGCTTTGTACACTTCATCTTCTGGAGAAATCCATAACTACCACAAAAATACGCATTCTTGGACGGATACACCTAAATCAACTAATACCATTAAACGTTTTCAGGCACAGTTCCAAGCGGTTGTCTTTGTGGAGACAGGGATCCTCTAGCACTTCTGACTACGCCACAGATCTGCCGGTCGCCGTGAACCGTTGCTCTGTAGCTATTGGAAACTGAGAGCTGAGGGTTTATTGCAGTATTCATATACAAGTCACATCCAACTACAACACCAGGGCCCGTATTCCGAGTTTGTGTCGTTATCGAAAGTGTCGCTATCTCTCTGACCTCGAGTCATTTGATTGGTGGAAACGCCGGAGCATGATGTTACCACCACTTCCGGTTCAGTAGTGGCAACACCCGGTTCCGGCGTTTCGACCAAACAGATGACTCGAGGTCACGTGAGATAGCAACACTTCGATAACGATGCAAACTCGGAATACGGGCCCAGGATGGCCAAATTCTGTCCTTCTGAGGGAGTGCTTTTCCGGAGGTGTTCAACGAAACCAGCTTGCACACCAGACCGGTTTGTGCAATTCCATTGAAACGATGATTTATTTTCTGATTTAACGGAGACTTGCCTGGCCCTGAGATTTCAACCACGGTCATCTGGCACACGAGGCGGACGTTGTACATCTACGCCACCGCTGCGTAACAGAGGCTCTTGAAGCAAGTCAGCTGCCTATCATACTAGATTCACCGCTTTGCTGGAGTTCCAACTGCGCTATCGATGGCATGCCGCTATGTATGCCTCTGTCAACCATTTGAATTGGGATCATGTCCTTCAAAGCATCGGTTACGCCCGCAGGGCCACTATGCGTTCTACTGCCAGATCATCTTCTTTATTGCCATCATCCGTTTCATTACCACCCGTATACATCTAGTATGCCCCTGCTCCGAAGCACCCAAAAACGCAAAATGTCGCCAGATCTCCTGCTCACATTCAACGGAACACCAGTACTGCATGAAATCTCACCTCACTAACCGTTATCCAACAGCGCTCGTCTCCTCTGGCACCCCTTTGCGTCTCTAATTTCGTCACGCACAGTAGGACTTCTTTTGAGATTATTTCCCAAGTATCATGACCATACGATGTACAAGAGCGAAATCTGTTTTTTTTTTTTACGATACGGAACTTCTGACACCGACTCCTAATCTTTTGCGGCGCGGAAGCGATGCTGTTAAGGTTCACATTGCCCAAACTCCTACCTTCTTGGCCTTCGAATGTTTGTTTTCGACGCTACTCCTATTATGCCATTGGCTGTCGGTAAACCTTTTTTTTTTTTGCAGCGACAATAAGATGCGCAGGATACTTCCAGTTTTGAACACCCTGTTTGAGAAAAATACAATAGTTGTTGAAAAATTCATCGAAATATAAAAAAGAAATTTAAATAATATTTGCTAATCATTCTGGGCTTTAATGGCGCGTCAACACAGGTGGATGCGAGGATTTATGCTCAGAGGAACTCGATCCCAGGTTCGGGTTTGGATGGTTGTCTTGATTTAATAGTTCAGAGACACAACAGGTAACAAAAGCAGTTTCGGATGTCAGTGCGCTTTACATTTATTTTTCATTTCGAAAATTTCTTGAGCACGTATTTGAACTTTTGCAAGAAGAGTAATCTCCCCACTCGAACCACTCTTTTGCTAATAAAGTAGTTCATCACGTTTTTCAAATTTCTATGTGCGTATGTCATCACGCATGTTATGTCGAAAGCAGTCCAAACTAGGCATTTTGATCCATCGGCTGTATTAAACGCACAGGGTACCTTGCCGAAAACCTTGTGTAAAATATACATTCAACTATGCAGGACACCTTCGAAAATAGCGCTTTTCCTGACCGACGTTACATTCATTTTTAGCACTCGTGAGAGGGTGGTAACAGGTCCTTGCGGGCCAGCTGTGTGCACTTGTACTGGGAAACCACACTGCGAGATTAACGTGAGGTGTCCTTGAAGTTTTACTTTTATCGCTTTCCCATACTCAGTCTCCTCTATGCTGTGAAGCCAAATCCAAAGGATTCGTGGTGGTCTTGCCACTTATTAGTACGCTCAACAGCAAACAGCCTCCGCGCTGTGGGTTGCTGATGCGAGAAAGGTGGCGGGGGGATTTAACGAGACAGCATTGAAGGTGATGTTGTCCAGAAAACCCGGTGTTGCCTTTGTCGAAGTAGGTGTTGTGAGCGGAAAATCACGGGAATGTCTCTGGAAGCTGGTAGATGGTAAATTACATGGTGTGCACTGGTTGTACCTCGGATTGTGCGACGTAAGCTGCTTTGGCAGCAGCTTTGAGTTTCGCGGGTATGTGGCATAGAATACGCTGGTATACCATTCGATCCCGAGTAAGACACGCTGCTCAAGGGCACGCAGGCACGTTCTTGCGGATTGGTTGGAGCGGGGATTTTATACTCGAGTGAAGTGGTCTCTCACATAATGCGACCCCTTACGACTGTTTCTAGAAACTACGGATGGAGTGATATAGGCAGACAGTAATTGATTAGGGATCAATTGAGCAGCATAGGGCATGTGCACGAACGAGCATCCGCAAGAGGTGAATTAGCGGGGAGCCATCAATACTGTCGCGTCATACCCTTGAAGGAAGAGCTTAAGTTTTCATGTAGTTTTATTTTGGAGGAGACATTTTTAGCCTAGAATTAAAGTGTCAGTAGCCGCTGTTTTATTGTGCATGTTGTAACTGCATGTGGGCAGATAATAGCTTCAATCTGCTTGATTTAGGTACGAGGAGAGAGAGATGTTTATTTTCTCTTAGCGGCGCAGCATAAACATAAGACAGTTTGTGCTTCGTCTTCGTCATGCGTATTTCAAGGAAAATATGCTATCATAAATTATTTGTGTCATAACATGAGCCTAAGCGCTTTTGTATCCAGGGTAGAACGAGAGAAAGAAGATGGCTACACGGAATGAAAGAGGAACTGAACAAGGGTAAAGGGGGGAAGCATCAGTTCACCAGTGAAGCCAACGTTTCGACAATTGGACTTTTCTTCCTGTGGGCAGCGAGATAATCACCGTGTTTTTGTGTTTTGAGATCATGAGTGCTTTTGTGGCTTTTATGGACAAGAAGAAAGTTCCACAAGGAGTGAGCTAGTCTTCTTGCGCTAATTTTGTTTGAATCTTTTAGCTGCAGCGTCCAGCAATTGTGTGACTGAAAATATTCCACAACTTTTTTTTCCAGCCATCCTTGAGAACAACAGTGAGGAATCTATGCCGCCGCAGGACGCAGAACACAATAAAGAAGGCAATGAAATAAACATCAAGACGTTAGCAAAGGAGCTGTACATGTCTTGCAAAAATGGTATGTAATAATGGGACTGTCCTGCGTTAGAGTTCTCTGATATGCTGCTTCATTTGACGATTTAAATGGCCTGTTGTCATTAAGAATGATTTTTGTATCTCACTTAACAGTAGCCTATTGTCGTAGCGTTGCTCTCTAGAAACTGAGAGAGCTGGTCCGGTGCAGCCGATATAAAACGTTGCAGTCAAATGCAGCCACACGTACTTATGCTTCAGGGGTTAGGATGCTTGACTGCTGAGCCGGAGGACGCTGGTTACATTCGGGCCTCGGTGACCGCTTTTCGATGGAAGCAAAACGAAGCGGCATCCGTGTGCTGTGCGATGTCGGTTAATGTTAAAGAACCACGGGTGGCCGTAATTAATAAAAAAAAAACTTTACTTCTTCGTCCCGCATGCCGCCGATGCTTTTTAGGATGTTAAATGGCATATTCCATCATATGCCGTTCAACGCATTCCTTTTTATTTCTTGCTGACAATTGTCGCGTGTGAATAATTAGGCCGGCCCTGGCCATATTTCCGTCCCTAAAATTGTTCCTGATACTCAGACATGTTTTTACGGGATTTAATTAATAATTTGGTAGTTCATTTCTTCATGTAGAAGCGCACCAACACCTCCCCTTGTTTTCCGAACATGTCCTGCTGAACCTCGTTTAGACGCAGTCGTCGATAAAGAGTGTGCATCCTACGTTTCTGAGATGCGTCGTGAAGAGAACGTATCTACTTATTTCCTTCATTACATAATGGTGTATTTGTATTTGACTCTCATTTTGTTGCTTCGAATGATATGCATACAGAACTGATCTTGATGCTAAATATATTTGCTCTACTTTTCGTCCCGATCATCTTTATGACCATTTGGTTGACCGCTGTGTTATGAAATTTTTTTCGTTCCCTCTTAGGCGTTACGCAGTGTCTTAGCGGTTAGGGCGCTTGACTGCTAATGGCAGGGACCCGGGCTTTGATCCTACCGTGGCCGACGCCTTTTGAAGGAGGCGAAACGCTAATGATCCTATTTCAATAGCGTTGAAGAACCTCAGGCCGGTGGAAAAAGCAATTGCTAGGACTTAGCTGAACAGCTTAGAACATCGATCAGCATGGACTGAGTGGAATGTTAAGGCGAAAAACAAGGGGTGATAGAAAGGTCCGGAACTAGGGCGGGAGCTCAGATGGAAGACTTTGCTCTCTATTCCTGCTTTTTTCCCGCACCATAGACGCAAAGGAGTCCGAAAATACATTTTGGCATGCGGCAAGCGCGGCTTCTCTAGCGGATCAGTTTACAGGCTCGACAGATATATATCCTATTGTTAGCAACTAGCCTACCCCCTCTGACCTATAAGGCTACTGGCATTAAGGGAGTAATTGCTTGTAAGCATCCACCCGAGCACAGCCATAAGACTCTAAAGAAAATTGTGTTGTTTTTTTTGGCGCATATTTTGGGCATTCTTTGTAGCCACGTGGGGCTCTCACCGGGTTGATTAGAATGAGTAATTACTTCTTAAAAATTTGCTTTACCTTGGGGGAATTGCCTAGAACATGCGATAATAGGTGCACGTCTTTGTTACGCGGCCGCATGTACAAATTTTGGCTTCCACATGCAAGTGCCTGCGTGGTCTTGGTTTGTGAAACTGACCTGCGCACGAATTAAATTTGCACAGCGCGAGAAAGTGCCGCGGGAAGTCTGCCTTTGGCTAGAGCTCAGTTTAATACAGCAGCCAGGGAAGCTAACGCGCTCCTAGCCGTGGGTTCGATTCGCGTCCGCAGGCGTATATCATTTATTTGTGTTATTTATTATTGTCCCATAACATGCAGCGTGACGTTACACTTTGGCTGTGACCGAGTGGTTTCATTGCTCCGAGGCTTCACATCAAGAATTCGCTGGCGCGCGGTCTTTAATTCTTCAACAGCACTAAATATTCGCGCCTGCAAAAATCAGAAGATCGAACTTCGACGAATTTCCTGTGGGTGTCGTTGGTGTACCTGAAAATCAGGAGCCGCCCACTACGGCCTCCCCTATAGCCATGTTATTTCATAACGTTAAATGTCGTACACTGTTTGGCGTAAATGTACGACAACAAAATATGAAGTCTCGTTAAGATCATTAAACATGTTTTTTAGGCGCCGATGACACATCAGCTTGCTTAGTTCGGTGTTCTTCCTAGCATTTTTCTAAGAGTTACGTTAATTCATTGAACATGTCTGCCTTTCGTAAAACATGCACCAAAAGATCATTTGGGCAAATAAAGCTCCACGGAATGTTTTAAGCTGCGAAGAATGCATGAATGTCGGGGTTGTGAATCATCTCCATAACTTTTAAGTTTTTTCGCAGATCGTACTAAAGTTCGTGCGTTATTTCTATTGAGTGTCTCTGATACCCCACACTGAAAACAGAAAAACAAATTCTTTGTGTAGGTATACATTGAAAGGTCTCAGCTGTTATGATGCCTAGAAGTTCTAAATATACCGCTTTGTTTGGATGCGTTAAATAAAGTTATGTTTGCAAGTCTATAGCCTTCGTGTTAGATGAACGAAGGTGCCACAAAGGCAACTACCGTCACAGGGAAGTTAAACGACTTTAAGCGTGCATAAGAAGTTAGCCTTGCAGTTGTTGATAGAAAAAACATCCTCGTATCACCTTCCTAATTAGTTGCCGTGATCCGAAAATTCCAACTTCCCACGTAATTATAATAAAGTATCTTGGACTCCGGCGTTAAAAAACAGCTAATGAGCGTGTTTAGATTATACTACAAAATGAGGGTTCTTGAACAGAAAGACAAGATGCTGTGCTCTATTTATTTGTGTTCTGCACTCTGTACAGCACTCGTAGCAGCCCGACATTGCCACATTACATCTGGCAGCCTCAGCTAGGATAGCGATGAAAATTGTCTTTTTTTTTCTTCTTTAAGCTGTTGCCTGTGTTTCTAAAAAAGATCTTCTCTTCATTAAGAATAATGTGACTGAATCTTCTTCACTGCTTCCGCTGTAAGATGTCCAGTCAATGCTATTCATGCCTCTAATCATTAACGTGGTAAAGAGCAGACAAAATGCTTTATCAATTATCCCAGCACAGTGCATTGTTAACCTCAAAAGATTAGTGAGCGAGAAAAATTCTAAATATCATTAGGGCCTTGTTGCCGAGAGATCATATTCAAGTCACATAAGCTTCCAAGGAGTGTTACATTGAGAAATCTTCAACTGCACGTCCTCTATTGAATGTGAATGTGCCAGTAAATCCGATTCTTGATTCGTCTCGGCCCTGCATGTCACCATGAGTGTGGTTCCAGCTGGTGGTCAGCAGTTATCCCTCTGGCAAGCAAAGCAGCTGAATTTTGTTAAAGGGGGGAGAAACACCAACCGGAGTAATAGGAGAGTTTATGAATCTTTCTGTACAATTAAAGGCCTCTGCCTGAGATCCTTACCAAAACATTGGCATAGGAGAAGCCAAGCTTACAAGAGGGCGTATGCTTGGTCTCGTTGCCTCACGATTCAAGAAAGTGCAAAGAGCAAAAGAGAAGACAAGCTCCGTGTATCTATCGCCTCCTATGCCTTATCTTTTGCACAGCTTTTCCTTCCTCCAAGAACATTGCTTGCCGATCTGTAGTTATATTGGCTGTTATCAAGCAAGCAATAACTCCAGTTCTATCTCAGTATTAATTTTAAGGGGGCGGATTTAGTCTTGCCAAGCAATGCAGCTATACAAAGCAGTTATACTAAGCGCCGCCATCAGCACGCTCAAAGTGAACCGTTCTACAGTGTCGGTTGGACTAACGCCAGCGCCGCAAAGTGTTATCTAGAGTGTAGACAACGTTCTCGTCATTCTTGCGGCGGCTGATAATAGCTGGAAGGTAGTTTGGTTCCATTGGGTTTCAGTGGTAATACAGCGATTTATGAACGACAGAGAGAGTTTGCGCTTTTAACGAATCCATTTCCCTACATTGTTCTCGTGGGTGCTGCTCATTTTCCACACAGAAAATAGGGAGCAGCTTGCATATGTAGGCGACCCGGGTGCTGACTATCTAAAAGATTGCTGAGGTTTAACTCTACTAACCCTAGTTATACAAAGCGAGAGCTTTGGTTACTCTTGGTCTGTCTTTGGCATGCCACAGTCGTTCACACACCGAACAAACGCTGCTAAACACGTTGCCAAAAATCGGCTATTCGCCTATCCCCACTGGGCTAGCGAAATGGTGTGGTTGGTAAACCGTTCATTTGACGGCGGCTTCTTTTCCACGTGTAATGTGGTAGACGTTACCGCGCCTTCAGTCAAAGCCTTCTTTCGCCTTTCCTGTCCGTGGCATTGTCGTTTTGCGAGCCGTTCGGCTCGATTTTCTTCGGTCTCAGACGCTAACCTGGCGGGATCAGCATTCCGCTTCTTCACTAAGTTGGCCGCTTGCCGGACGATATCCACGTGATGGTCTGCTGTCGCTTGGTGACGACGTTGCAAAGCCGTTTGCGTAACGTTGTGAGATGGTCCAGCATAGCTTTGATCGATGGTAAGGCGCGCACTGTCTGCACGAGTAACTTTCTATGAACGCGCATGTGTCGTCTTGCAGCGGCGGATCCAGCTGCGGCGCCGAGCACACAGCTAACTACCACAGTGAGTTCATGTGGTTAGCCGCGGGGTGAAGGGCTTAGTACAGCTGCGGAACGGCTCAAGGTCGCTACGGCGTGATCGGAGAAACTCGCGGAGACATGCCGTAGTAGAACTCTCGTTTTAAAACTTCACTCACAGGGCAACATACGTTCCTGGAGGAGCTCGACAGCAGCATTGTGAGACCGAGCACGCTGAGCAAAAATTAAAGACACATGTAACCCCAAAATACCTTTTAAAACTCTTGGTTTGCACTTTAACATATTAAACCTTTCCCATAATTTTGCATACTAAGCCAGTGGGCTATACAGAGAATGCAGATGCTCAGGCTTGTTGCTCTAGCCACCAACAACTAATTTCTGGAAGTTGTCTTACGCCGTCATAAGAGCGGAACGCGTTAGCATTAATGACCATTGTGGCTTGATTTTGTATATTACGTTGCTTAGATGTCTCAAGACGCCGTAAGGTTCCTCGTAGCAATGATGTAGTTTCTCACACAGGTCCATATGACTGGCAGGGTGCCAGATAAGGGAGGACGAGTGGCCAGGAAGGCAGAGGGGGTCACGATTGTGAAGGTAATAGCGACGTTTTTGCGGTTTCGGTGACATGCCAAGCCTGTCACGAGTAATATGACGAGGAGAATCAGCGGTTGTGATGGCAATCAACCGTAATAATACGCGGAGACGTCAGGAAACGGTAAGGTGTCGAAGGGGAGCAAAAGCGTCTTGGCCGATGAGTGGGCACAACAGAGAGTAGTCGTGGATATCATGTCGTGAGGAGTAAAAGGCGAATCTGACGAAAAGTAAAAATGGGTCCAGGACACGATGATTGTCGAAAACATATATCGACATCGTATACGTTCCTGTGCTATTAGGTTTATAAGTAAGGACATTAATTTGATGATGCTGAACCATTGTGAATTTGTGGGGGACAGCTCACTGGCGAAATATAGCAGCGGCCGCGATCTGTAGGCAGTCGACAGAGAGGTTTATGAAGCAGGATGTCGCCACGATGTTGACGCCACGGCGACGGTGAGCAGCTGATCAAAAAAATCACGGCCGGTGTAGAACTTTTCACGACCCTGGGAGAAACTGCTTTGACTGGGCTGTGAAGCGGGCGTGGAGGAGAATCCTCAGCTTTTTCTGTGTTAGGAGCACCGCCCAATCGCCAATATGGCAGCGCCCTTCGACCAATTTTGAAAAGTTTTATACATTCAGTTCAGTCGTTCAGTCGTGTCCGACTCTTCGTGACCCTATGGACCATGTCACGCCAGGGCAGAACGAACATGCTGAGGAGAGTATTGGATGAGTGAATACGTAAATTGCAGATAATAGCTCGGAGACGAGTCACGACGCTACTTCGTCGATGTTGAAAAAGTACGCTGAAGACTTAGGCCCCTCGATACCAATATTATCGTGGGTACAGAAGAGTAGGTGGGACAGTTCACCGTCAGAGGCACACTCAGAACAGCCTTTGCTTCCGCGTCGTTGTTGTTAACCACGTAATGCTTACAGCACCAAGAATAGAGGAACTAGGAAATAGGGGAAATTAGGAAGTAGAAAAGGGGAAGTGCGCAGACCCCGCTGACAGCTTTGAAGCCCCTCGGCGATGTGCTAGAGGGGGATATTCAGGGTGCGCTGATGCCCGCTTACACAGCACACTTGGTGCTCGCGTTCGAGGACCTGTACCCTCTTCACCAAGCTGGAACCACCCTAAGCTTAGGGCACCCGTGACGGGTCGGTAGAGACTCACGGCAAACCTTCCGTGCGAGTTTGCCTTAATTGTGAGCGTGGTGTTTAAGTTGTTTTTGTTGTGTGTGCACATTTTGTTTTTTTGTGTGTGTGTGTGTATTTTTTATAAAACATACGCACATGTGCCCGCCCGATACAAAGAGTACAGCCAGAATCATCATCACATCTGCTCGTTCTGTGTCGGTTGCTCGCCGCGCATTTAAACTGCCGCTTTTGAGACACTCCTTTGAGTTCGGGCGCGTACTTTCTGCTTTTAATGCGGCGTCCACTTTTACACGGCCTTTTTGTTTATTTTCCAAAATGAGTATCGGAGTGATGTAAGTTTACACTTCTGGAAAATTATTTTTTTTAAAGCAGAAGTAATACAATCCATACTATACTTCACCGTGGTGGCTGTGAAGCCACCTTCAATAAACGCTGCAGAAAGAACCTTTCATCAGTGGGTTTTGGATACAGAACAATTGAAAAGAGATCATATTTTTTGGTCACAGATTTAGTCCACTGGGTAATCTTGGGAGCCAGTTTTTCATCTGTACAGCAGCCAGTCATTCAAGCTGCGCTTCGGATGTTGTCGTCTTCACCATCTCAGACAAAGTTGCACTAAAAACCTCAATTAGGCCTCCTTCAGCTTAATAAAAGCCTATAGCATCCGTTGAATACTTGACTAAATCAGGAAAGACATATTAAATTAAAGACAAACGAAGTAAATATTGTCTAAACATGTGATATAACTTCTGAATGTATAGCGGTGATTATGACAAGCCAAACCGTCGCTTAATTGTTTTCACAGTGAATGTTTTCCTTGGTAGCCGTTAAATATCTGAAATTCTTTTTCTCGACCTCGCGTTGACAGCTTTGACGGGGCCTTACTCATTTTCAGAAGCGGTGACCAGCAGGTTGTCGGTGCCAATAAATATGTGGCATTTGGCCGAAGCGCAGATACAGTGCTTCGTGTCATAAAAGGCGCACTTTGTCGAGCGCACGGTTATCAATAAAAAGCTCTTAATACTTATTCGGATGGAACGAGCTTAGGAAATATAATCTGATGATAGTAGTAATATTGTCTTGTTTTTCTGGGGATTTTGTTTGCCTGAGCTGCCTAATTTGGCTGCTTTTCTTTTATGAGCAAAACAAACTCACATTTCTGCTGCACGATATAATTTTATTCCGTCAATGATTTACGCTGAAGATTTGGACAAATGTCTTAGGTAGAGACAGTTGTTTTTTATTTCGCTTTATTTCTTTGCCATCAATCACTGGTCAAGAATACTGGGGAGTTACTTTCCCGCAACATACGCAATATGCTTAAATGAGTTTCCGTGCTCACATTCGATGTTGTCGGGCTGATTTTACAGTGTCGAGCTGTTATAGAAAAAACATGTTTCTCGGCACACAGAGACTCATCCCATGTCTGGTTAGGCACACACTGCACGAAACATTGAGTGACATCATAGTGAATGGATGAATTGCTCAGCTTTATGGCGGGACGGCAGCGTCCATGCATGTATGCATGTGCGGCTCAGAACAGGGCGTCACGGACTCATCATACCCCTCATATGGCAGCGGCTGAAGCACTTCCTTATCCGCCGCTTTTCTGGCTCTGCAGGTGGTGGCCAAAGCTTCTTCGTATAAGTTTTTGCCTTGGCGCGGGCTTCGACACGTACAAAGCACAATCAGAAAAATTATTCAAAACATGCCAGGCAGAGCGGCCGGTCTCGATCGTTCTCTCAACGCTCACAGTTCTACCATACATAACGTGCTCAAGCTGACGTCACGCGAAATTCGTTGCTGTGCAGCTAGCTGACGATAGCGTTCAGCTCAAGCACCCTCTCTGTTCTTATAATATTGAGCGTCATTTTGAATGTACATTTTAATAATTTCAGCGCAGTGAGCACCTCTTCCCATAACGAATTGTACGCGAGTTCGTAGCCGGTACAAAATAGTTACTCTGCTGCCCGCTCACCATACACCTTGAAGCGGAATTTACAGAGAAAACGAACGCAGGACGCCCGCCCCACGCAAGCAGTGCAGTGTTCTTGCACGTATTTCATGCGCCTACTTACTTGGATGGATGAATGGATGGAATACAGGAGCGTCCCCTTTGAAACGTGGTGGTAGCAGTATCTATCATGCTCATTTTTCTCCATATATCTTAATTATTGATTTAGAATGGTTAACTAAACCACCATTCTATCTATTAAATTTTGTTCCTTCATTACTAACATTATGTCACTTCTCTGCTTTTAAGCCACCAATCTTCCAGTCGTTTTTTGCTTGTTTCCACCGCCGGTTTATTCACCCGGCCACTGGTATCTCTAAACCCCAGTGCTTCAGGAACAGTTACTGCGCCTGCATCAACTTACGGGTGGATACCATTACATTCGACTATAATGTGGTCAATTGTTTCACTGGAGTTACCACATACAGCACATGCGTCATCTTCATTGTTAAACTTCTTTTTGTAGCTGCGTGTTCTAAGGCACCCTGATCTAGCTTCAAAAAGTAGGGCACTGCCTCTTGAGTTATCAAAGAAAGCTTCCTTCCGTATCTGCATTTTCCACTTTCGGTATAATTCCACACTCTGCTTCTTTTCCATCGAATTTATTCAGTTTTTACCTTCTGTGGTTTTCACCTGTTGCTTAATGCTCTTTATTTCCCCATCCTTGTGACTAGCATACTTACTAGTTAGTTTCCTAGTTCTTTTCCTCCATTGTGAGTCAACGCCTTTTAAGTATAGGTATTTAAATACTTTAGTTGCCCATCGGTTACTGTCCAATTTCCTCAGGCGTTCCTCATATAATATTTTACTCTGAGCTTCCCGTACTTCGAAAGATGCCCAGCCCATATCTCCCTGTACCGACTCATTTGTAGTTTTGCCGTGGGAACCTAGTGCTAATCGTCCAACGGCTCTCTGATTTGTTTCTAATGTCGACTGTACCTCTGATTTTAGGCACAAAACTGCATTTCCGAAAGTAAGTCCGGGCACCATAATTCCTTTCCACACATACCCCTCAAAACCTCATACCTATTGTATCCCCACAATGCCTTATGCTTCATTATCCCGGCATTCCTTCGCCCTTTGACCTTAAGTGATTGCTCATGCTTTCCAATGTATGCCAATCCTTCGTTTACCCATACCCCCAGATATTTGTATTCTGCTACTCTGGGTATTTCTTGTAAGCGTGAGAGCGCGCCACCTAGGGAATGCATCACCAGGAGTCTTCAACGCTTCCCATACGCTCCGCTCGGCTGCAATCATACTTCAAGTATTCTAGCCACTGTAACGTGCCAGACCGTTTCCATATTCTCAACTGCGTACCGTACCAATATAATCAGTTGGCGACAATGAAATCATTGGCTAAGTTGCTGGCGGTGTACATGGTGAATAAAAGAATTAAAAAAAAAAAAATACGTGATCCGCTTCTGTTTATCACCCATAAAAAATTGAGCTTTATTTTACGCAAAACATTCATAATTTTTTGCACAAACTGCATTTTTATGCAGAATAATAATGCTTCTAAACTGTATGTGGTGTGCCAAAGAAAGTGTTTCTACGTGCGCTCAAAGGGCTGAAATTTCTATATTATATGTGCAGTGAAGTTTTCATTTTTTTTTTTGCGACATATTTATGGCAATCTTTTTCGTGGGTGGTGCGTAGGATATTATAGACAGGCGGCCCGGGCTGAGTGTCATAAGCAGCCGTAAGTGCGGCATTACAGTTGGAAGTCGCCTGAGCTGCCCCGGGAGATAACGCGCGTCGGTTATTCGAGTCAACATAGACTCAGTAATAACTGAAGCAGGTAGAAACAGCTTGCCATGTTTATTGTCGTTTCGCAAATGTGAATAAATACGCTGTGCAGAATATTGCAGAATATGGGGGCACAAGAAGAGTTTGCAGGGGAATCTCCTTTATATTAATCTCGGATTGAAACATTCGCATTCTTTCCAGATGAAGGTAATAAACCTACACGCACATTAAGGAAAGCGCTGCTGAAGATGCTGAGCACGTTTGGTATTCCTATATGGCCTCTGAGCGCAAGTAGCAAAGTGGAATATGCAGAAATACTGAAGCAAACCGGTATGCGACCTTTCGCCACTATCTCAACTGTTCGGACTCATGAGAAGTCGAAATACATAGTTTCGGTAAGCCATTGTTCACAATCATTTGTTTGAGCCTTATATGTCAATGCAGTGCCCGGAAAAGGTATAATTTCTTTTAATTTTGCGAAATGTTTAGTAAGACGCAGCACTAGAAGTTCTTTTGTGGAATAAAGCATGATAAATTATCTATAGGCTACGTTCTTCAGCACATATACCTTTTTTACCAGCGCCACCTCAGTTTTATTAGCGTTTCGAAAAGGAAGCGCTTCCGACGCCTGTATCCAGTGGGACATTACGAATATGTGCCGTCCTGAAAACATTATTAACGGCTAAGCAGATCCAGAGAGCTAGAGGAAGTTAATGCTAAGTGTCTTTGGGCAGTGCCAAAGATGTAACAAATAAATAAATAATCAAGAAAGGCAAATAGCTTGAGAAACGGCAACAGGCAATCAACAATTGACTATCCCTCAACTTCGCAATATTTTACAGCAAGTTCAAGAACATGAAAGAAAACAAAGACAGATAAAGTCAGATATTTTGAAAATGGTTTATAAACGCACTTATCTTTATATGGAACAAGTATTCAAAAATAGAAATGCAGGAAACACAAAGCCAAATGCCTTCGCGAAAGGTCGTTACTTATAAAGTGTCCTTGCTCGCATTGCGTTGTATCGTTTCTGGCATGACAATATGTGGTAATAAAATAACCAGGGCAAAATGCATTTTACAGCTCCCAGCTCAGTGGAAGATTTAAAAATTCAAGGCTTGCACATTGTTTGGATAGGTGCAGTAGTTCGAGAGAGTGATAACGTTTTTTTTGTGACTATCCAGAGTGACTATCCCGCTCTTCGGGGGGTTAAACCCGGAAGGTGGGACAGTGGCCTTATTTGCAGACCGGTAGTTCTTGGACCCCGGCGACATCTTAGGCCAGTCGAACAATTTCTCGTTGGGCTCTTGGCTGATCTTGGAAGGAGGGTCTCCCAGGTGTCTTTAGTTACATTTTTAGCCCTGCCTGGTGGGCTCGCTATCCCATATTATTTGGTCTAATGACCCCCTTTCCTTACACAATGAATACAGATCTATCTGATCGTAATCCCGGCCATATATGGTTGACTAGACCTGGGTTCGGGTATGTATTTGTAGCTTTCTCTATGCTATTGCTTCTTCTTTGCCTAACGTGGAGTCCGGTGGTGGTAGGACTCTCCTGCCCAGTCTATAGTGCATTGTTATTAAGGCGAAAGCCTTTAATGGCTCATACTGTCGTCGACAAAGGCTATCTGCGCGAGCGTCGCACCTGATTGGTCGACAGAAAAGCCAAATTCGAAGCGACCAATCAGGAGTCTCATCTTGTCTAGCGTTCCTTCCATCTGCAATGCCACACTTGAACGCGTGCCAAGGAACGCTATGCGACAGGAGCGATGATTTTTTTTAAAACTGATTTATTTATAGGAAGGCGAAGGCACGGTAACTGTCTCACTTGTTTCCTGTGGACACCTCAACCGCGCCGTAAGGAAAGGGAGGAAGGTGGGAGTGAAAGTGAAAAGAGAGAAAAAGTAGCCGTAGTGGAGGGCTACGGAGTAATTTCGACCACCTGGGGCCCTGATGGGGCTGGGGCAGGTAGGTCACCGCCGCTTGCGGCGGGGGCTAGCCTGCCACCGAATTTTTATCTGTTGTAGGCCGTCATTGCACCCGCCACCGCTTCGGTGGCGGACGATGGCTGTTGCGGCGCGCGTCTTTCTTTCCCTCTTCCTTTTCTTCCTTCTCTATTTTCTCTTCTGTCTGCACGAGGCAGCGGAGGTGGCTCAGCTACAGAGCCAATAGCAGGCCCGTGCATTTTCTTTTCCTTCTTCCTACAGCCACAACAACAACAACGTGCGCTGACATCGCACAGCATACGGACGCCTCTTCGTTTCGCCTCCATCGAAACGCAGCCGCCAAGGTCGGGTTCGAACCTGGGTGCTCCGGTACAGTAGTCGGGCGTCTTACCACTGCACCACCCCGGCGGGGCACACAGGAGCGATGATGTACCGTTCAAACGCACACTTGTGGGAGAAAGTGTGACAGATACTGCGCCTTTCCTTTCCTGTAAGAAAAAGAATATATATAATTATATGTAGCGCTGCAACGAACGCCGATAGACGGCAAACAATGAGAGGCAAATGATAGGAGAGGAAGTGTAGGCTTTCGTCATTCTCCTCTTAAGAGACATCTAAGAGACCCTCTATTTTTTTTTCGCTATAGTTAATCAGGTCCTCTTGTTAGCCTTGCCCCTGTGGCACTTCTCCAGCCCGGTGTGAGATCTCGGGCAAGTTTGAGTGCTGTCTCATTTCTGGGTACGCCTGCGTGGGCTGGCGTCCAAACAAGGGTGACGTCTCTTTCTATTCGCTTTTGATCTGGGATTCTACCCGCGGTCGTCGCTACGGCTACTGCGGTTTAGCTCAGGATTGCGCTTTTGCTGTCCCTGACTATGTATATTGCATCGGTCTGAGTAAGAGCCAGTGCTATTGCAGCCTCTTCCGCTGACTGTATCAATCTTGTTTTTAAAAAGATTACTGCAATCATTTCTCGCTTGCCATTGACTACGACGGCATTCTTTTCTCCTTTGCCGCAGTATGCGGCGTCTACATATGTAATTATATCTGGATTTTCTGCCTTGAGTCTCCGAGATTGTGTTTCTGCTCTTTTCTCTCTTCTTTATACTGTTACAATGTTCAAGGTGCATGTTCTCTGGTAAGGGGGGGGGGGGGGATATGGATCCGTTTTCGGTCCTCCCTTCTCATTTCCTATGTCTTGGCTCAGTATTTCTTCGGTTGCGCACCTATTTCTCTGAGCATGTTCCTTCCAACCTTATATTTCTCTAGTTTCTTTTTTGTTCTGTAGCTAGTGTTGCCTCAATTATATTGTGTAATGTGTTTTGTATTCCCAGCATTATTAGCTTGTCCGTACTTGCCGGGAGGTGTGGGGATCTTTTAATGCATTTTCTGATCATACTATCGATCCTATCTTTCTGTCTCCTTCATGTATGGCCTAGCATAGCCGACTGTGTTTATAACGAAAGCTTGTATCAGCCTTAATAGGTAACATTCTTTAAAGCCTTCCTTTTTATTGTCTATTTTTCTTATATGTTTTGTGATTTGTATGACCTGGCTTTCCAGCCTTTATTGTTTCTACGTTGTACCAGTTTGTTTGGAGTACTATTCCTAGCGCCTTCATTTGCTCGACTTTCGGTATCGCTTGTCCCTCCACTTCTCTATTTATGTCTATGTGCTCTTTTTGCCTTAGGTGTTTCGGATTTTAGATAAACAACTCCGATTTTTTTTAGAACATTTCATGGTCCTCTTTTTTGCATATCGTACAGTGTTGTTTGCCACCTCTTGTGATTTTGGCCCAATTTCAGCATCGCTACCTCTGTTTGTCCAAAGGGTTATGCCATCCCCATAAAGGCTGAATTTTATATCTTCTATTTTCCGCACATGGCTGTCTTGAAAAGTGCGGGTGATAACACCGCTCCTTGTTGTGTGCCCCTGCTCCCCAGCTCAAATATATGAGATTCTATCCACTGATATTTTAATAATGCGAAAGCCTTACTTCGCTATATTCACAAATTTCTGCCCGCAGACCGAGTCCGCAAATTCGTGTCCGCAGCAGTTGCGTGTAATTGCGAAGCGGTAGAGGTTAATGAGTGGTGTCAATCGATAGAGGGTGACGTAATGTTATGTTCGAAAAATAATATAGGCCAATAAGTAAATTAGGTAAATATTTAGAGGCAAAAATGAAAAAGAAACGCGAAAATGGTCTTATTAGCCAATAGCTCGGCACCACATTCGAATGAATCAATGCTAAAATAAATAATTAAATCAGTCAATTGAGGTGACGTCAAGGATGGGACGTCACGCATCCTGAAATCGAGCCAAAAAAGGGCATAGGAAGGAATGCGCGCAATTTCAAAGTATCTACGACTAAAGTAGTTAATTAAGGCAGTGAATTAGAGTGACGTCAAGAATGGGAAGTCACGTAATTGGAAGTAGTTTCGAAAAAGAGCATTGCAAGGGATTGGCGAGCAATTTGAAAGTACCAAAAATTAAATGATTAAACAAGAAGTGAATTAATGTGACGTAGATGTTGTGACGTCAAGTAACCGGAATTAGAGCCTGAAAAGGGACTAGGAAGGGATTGGCGCGCAATATGCGAAATCGTGTCCGCATCAGTTGTGAGTAATTGAGAAGTCATAGAGGTTTATGAGCGGTGCCAGTCGATAGAGGGTGACGTAATGTTTTGTGGGGAAAAACAGTTAGGCCAATAAGCTAATTAGGTAATTATTTAGAGGCAAAATTGACAAAGTAAAGGCGAAAATGGTCTCATTAGTGAATGGCTTAGCGCCAGATTAGAATATCAAACACTTAAGTAGTTAATTAAATCAGACAATTAGGGTGACGTCAAGGATGTGACGTCACACAACCTGAAGTCGGGCCAAGAAAGGCCATATGAAGGATTGGCGCGCAATTTTAAAGTACCAAAGACTAAAATAGTTAATTAAGGCAGTCAATTAGGGTAACGCTAAGGATGTAACGCCACGCAACCGGAACAAGAGCCGGAAAAGGGTATAGGAAGGAACTGGCGCGGAATTTCGGAAGTACCGAAGACTAAAATGGGCAAAGAGGAATTAAATAATGTGTCGTAGAGGATGTGACGTAACGTAACCGGAAGTAGAGCCGAAAAAGAGCATAAGAAGGGATTGGCGCGCAATTTGAAAGTACCAAAGACTAAAATGGGTAAACACGATGTGAAATAAACAACTAGAATCAACCAGAAGCAATCAACAGCAGCATCCGTGCTTTCGCATTACTACAACGCAGATTCTGCAGTGCTCTTTAATAGTTTCGCTTTTATGTCTGTTAGAAAGTTTCTTATATAGTCATACATACTTTCCCCTACAATTAGTTTTGTGAGGTCTTGTAGAATAGCATCGTGTTTTACACTGTCAATTGCCTTCTTCTAGTCTAATACTCAGATAACTTTAGCATCTTCTGATCTTGATTTTGCAATGTCATGGTGTATTCTGAACATAATATCTTGCATACTAAGATCACCTCCCTGGGCCATAGCGCGTTCTCCTCCAGGCATCTGGCCTGTCTCTGAATCACATGTTTGAATAGCTTGCCTACACATGATGTCAGGATATTGGTCTCAAATTATCGACCGTCCGAGGGTTTCCGGGTTTGGGTATTACCACTATCTTAACTAATTTCCGTTGCTCTGGGATTTTTCCTGTTCCCCGGCATCTCTGCATGAAATTAGTTAGCTTCACTATCGAGTAGTTATCAAAGTTCCCTAGCATCTTGTTCGTTATCTCATCCTGCACTGAGGCCGATTTCGTCTTTAGTCTATGGATTTCTGCCACATCTTCAGTTACCGTTATGAGCGCATGCATATTGTCGCTGGTTTGTGTGTCCTTTGTAGTTTTGTGATCTATCTTTTCTTACTTCTCCGATATACTATTTGTCTTTAAGTTCTTTAATGAAGTCCTCATCGCTGTCTCCATGGTAGTACCTAGCCTTTATCAACGTATGGAAGTTTGTGTTTTAGTTTTCTCTCCGTCTAGCATGTGTCGCACTATGCTCCATGTCTTAGCCATACCCATTTCGTTTTCTATTTGAGTGCATCTGTCCCCCTACTTTTGCTCGGATAAGTTATATGCGTGGTCTTCTATTTCTTTGCTAAGCTTCGCTATCTTCTTTCTAAGATACCGGTTCCATTTTATTCCTTAAGTCTTTTTTTTCGAGGCTCTGCTTGGCTTCCTACAGGTGTAGCAGCCTGATGTCTACCACCTCTGGAGCATCCTCCCCTTGTACAATTTTGGTGGGCTTTTGGACGTCACGTTTGAGCGTGTTAAACCACTCCTCGATGTTGTTTATCGGTGGAATTTCCTCGGCGGTTCTCAAGTCTCCAAACTTGTTCCACTCAGTGATTTTGCTTTTCTTGATTTTTCGCGCTTTCAGCCCTCCTATATTAATTACTATGATATAACGGTCTCTGGCTAAGTTTAATTCCAGGTTGTACCACTCTAGACCTTCTATGTTCTTTGAAAGTGTGAGGTCCGGAGATGTGGCCTTGCTGACATTATTTCCTATCCTCGTCGGGCTACCTGGGTTGCTGTTCAGTGCCATCTAGGCGAGTGCGGGCAAAATGCACTAGCGCAGTGTCAGGCGAATCAACCTGGCGCCGTGACAGTACTCGCAATACTTTTGAACTGTAGATCAATGTGATGCAGTAATTCGAACATATTGCGAGTTCTGTCACGCCGCCTGATTGATTCGCCTAACACTACGCTATTGGATCTCTCCCGCACTCACCCAGATGGCGTATGTGTATGGCGTGAGTCTGCGTAGCACACAGACATTGATGAAGACGACGATGTTTACTGCGCAGAGCGAGGATGTTTTGTAGTCTTACACGAGGTGTGATCGGCTGCAGCGGTAGTGCTGTCGTACCTAGGCCAGGAAAGGTTATCCGTTCGTTCTTGCTCGGCTTCGAAACCCCGTCGCGGCAATGAGTTTTTAAAGGCAAAAGGATTTTAGGCTTATGAACTGATATTCCGCGCGCGAGAGTTGTGTGCGGATCTGTGCATCGGATCTGTATGGTGATGTGTGACTTGTCAGTCATCCTGATGACTTTTTCAGAAAAATAAAATCTTTCTTCCACAGGGAATCAAATCTCCATCCCCCAGAGTCCCAGCCTAGCCATTGTGGGGGTTCTCACGGGCTGCGGCTCCGCTCTGAGAAGCGAGGCCACACCGCTAGCTCTGACCACAGCCGTGGCCGTGAAGAACGTCACACTGAGGCAAACATAGCCAGCGGGCCAAGTTGTTTATTGGGAACGCCCAATGCTCTTCCTCGGTGTCATAGCAGCATCCGCGCGCTACGGCGTCGCGGCGTCGTCTCTGTAGGTGCTGTCCGCTGAGATGAGAGGGGAAGGAGGGGCCGTTCTCTCACCCCCGCCCTCTCCGCTACAGCGCCATGGGAAGGAGGCCAAGAGGGGAAAGATGAGGGCTCCCCGATGAGAAAGAGAGGGTGTTCGCCGCGTCGTGCGGGCGAGGGAAATGTTGAATTCCCACACCATTTAACCAACTGCACCACGCCAGGGATCGTGAAACGCACATCATAATCATTATCTACCGTGAGAATGACAGTAGCGATGACAATGATGCTACAATTAGTCATATCACAATGCTGACACTAGGAATGATAATGATGGTGCATTTAGTTGATAATCATATTGAGTGCAAGCGTGATGCGACGTGGGCAGCAGCAATGCTTTGGCTTTCCATTTCTGCAGTGTAGATTCCACAGTGCTCTCGGAATTTGTTTTTCAATTCTTGGCTACACGGTCTGCTCACAACTGGTGTCTAGGCCACTTGTCAGTCAAGAAATATGCTTCCGCATAAAACATGGACTGTCCCAGACCGCTGACTCTGGTTAAAACTTCACTCGTCAGCAGTATCTTCAATGTTAGAAACTTGTACCAATAAGCAAAAACTAGTTAACTCACGGTTTTGATCCGCCACTGCAAAAAGCATCAATTCAGTGGTGCACGTCGCGTTCTACAGGTTTTCAATTTATATCAATTAGTTGACGTAAAGGTTCTGTTTTTGCTTCCAACTCCGGGGTGAATTGATATAGATAACTGCCCATTCTATGCAAACACCGGACGTTTGAAACGTTTTCTGGTTGTTCAAGGCGTTTCAATGGCATGGACATTTTGCAGGTCTGGTTTCATGCCGTCGCGACTCAGCACAAAACTCAAGAACTTCATCTGTGTCGCGCCAAATATACGCCTGAATATTTAGCGTAGCGTCAGCTCCTACGAGTCCTAATGCTTGTCATAAGTGTTAGTCACGCTCAGTTTTTTTTAGCCGAATATTAAGACACTATTCATCATGTTAACGACATCGGGAAGTACGTTACGTTCCCCGTCTCGGCTGCGGGAGGTGGTCAGTTCGAAACCCACCGCCGGACACCCACCGGTAAAAATGGGTACAAGCGTCCCCCGGCCTGGTGCTCGGCTTTTACAGGGGTGTGCGTTTGGGAGAAGCTCCGTAAACCCCGCTGCGCGCCCCTCCTCCGCAGTGGGCCCAAACCCAGTTTCGAACCTCGCAGCCTGCAAAGGTGGTTCTGTTTGTCTTGCAAAGGTACTTCCTTTGACCCTCACCTGAAGTGCTCCCTTAGAGCCTCAGCTGCAGCAGTCCTAAAAAAACAAAACGAACACTTTATTCTGAAGAAATTCAGGCGCTGATGTTGTGGTGAATGGAAGGCTCTTGTGCCAGTACCTTCCAAACAGCGTAGTGAAGGCCGTCAAAATTTGATTTTCAGGTGCGATCTTGATTAGGTAAAAGCCGGAATTCGCATGAATTTCTGAGGACACAGATGCACTACTAAACTAGCAAATAGTGTCGTAGACTTAGGGCACGACAAAATGCTCTCTGTACACACACTTTTAGCTGCTTTTTCAAACATTTCCAGATGGCTTCATAATTGGGACTCTGTGTGCGCATAACATTGTTGGTTCGTCAACTTTCCTGGTCACATCGTTACGTTATCTACTTAACTGGCTTAAAAAAAAGAAGCCGCACTCAAAGTGCCGCTGTCAGACACGAAAGGAACAGAGTCAAGAACCTAGTTGATCTTGTATTCTCCTGAGATTGAATTCAGGCTATTGAACAACTGCAGGTAAAATGTCTCGATTGATCCTCTAGCTGACAGCGTCAGAAAACTTCAACAGTTGTGGTGCCTCAATTGCACATAGTCCAGGTAGAATGGAACGAAGTGGTGATAAAATGTACATAAGCAAATTTACCACATTCTGCTTCCACCGGACAATTGATGTGATGTTTCCCAAGACTTCTGCTGGGGCCCGGTGATATGCGACTTCTTAGCTCAGTAGACAAGCTTGGTAACGCGGGCCGTATCACTGGGACCTCACGCCTGTGTCCACTGCAGCAACGACCACCGTGCTATTAATTTTTACCTGGATCCACTGCGAATTTCAGGTTGAGATTCTAACTAAACCAACATAGCATGTAGACGCAGCCACTGGTTTTGCGATCCCGAGCGGGCGGCGGTTTTTAAACTTCCGACTGAATGAGTCAGACGACCATCGCTCTAAGCCGGAATGACCACCTTCTTCTTTGTTAATTGCACATAAACTGAAATTACTTATCACGTGATCTGTGATGTAGTCAAAACAGCGCCTACAAGCTTCACACCGGGCTCATAGAGGTTAGACAGCTTACACATGCGCAGTCTGCCAAGCGCGTAGCACTACTGTCTGACCGAAATCCTCAAGTTACGTGGTGAGAATTTAAATATCTCACCGGTATTGCGTGCGTCCGAGCACTGGAGAACTGAGTCAAGAGAGCATATGTCGCGTATTCACAAGAGACAGGCATTGCGATTAATTATTGTATGCGATCCTGGTATGGATAGTTCCACAGCCTGTATTTCGTATTGAATGCCGACAGATTAAAGCACTATGCCTATTCTATGAAAACATTTGGATGAATCTATCAATACTAACTCCGCGCTTCTGTAGGTTGACTACGCACGAATGGTTAATAACATTTTATGTGAAATATTGACTACTTAGATAACCAAGTACATTTTTGTGCAACCACTCTGAAGAAATTCGCTTAGGCAGAGAGTAAATGTATGAAATAAAGATTGGACGAAACAGGAGTTACACTCCAGCGCACTCTTGAAAGAACTGGATTGGGAAGTGATTTTTCCAAATGCTGTTCTTACCATTTATGTACAGTTTGTTCTTTCTTGTTTTCGTCAGACGGCTAGGTGTTACAACAGTCAATTCACGAGTGCTTTGCTACGGGTTTCGTCTTTAGCATCAAGCTTCACCTCTACGCACTCAGCAAAAAAAATCAAAACATGTTTTTGTTTTCCAAGGGTCTAGTGTTGGTGATCGTTCTTGATGCTTTCGGCTCTACAAGAAGAAGGCTATTCCAAATTATGCGAGTGAATATTCATAGAGTCCATAGATAGCAACAGGAGGTAACTAACATTTACTGTAAATTGTAGATCTTGGAGACAATCACTTCTGAAATTCTCTTGAAAAGATTTAGCGCCGAAACGCACAAAGAGCGACAGGAGAGGCGCAACTTGCAACTGTTTATTCAACGCTGATGGAAGTGATAATAAGGCTTAGGAAAACAGAAAGGAGAAACCAAAATTATGCACGAGACGAGTACATAATCTGAACGGTCCAGGCACACACATGTCTATCTAAAAACTCTCTTTCATTACTATACATTGCAATAGATGGTGTGGTTACACATGCACTACTGTTTTATTGATATAGCATGCCTCCAGCAGTGCCCTGCCTATCTTATCCAGGCTCCGGTTAAAACCGTTTGTTTCCTTCAGCCCTTCTTCGTACAAGTTATTGTCTTTTCCCGCGCAGGCTTTAACGTGCGGGGGCAGATGCGGTTCAGTCCCATTCTTCAAATCGCGTTTGTGCTCTACTAGGCGATCATTATATACATTGGCGAGACTGGCCTGTGTATGCACATCATTCCACACGTCAAAAGCATCTGATAAACGGTGCCAACAGCACGCTCCACAAATGGATCTGCAAGCTTTTTTTTCACATTGCTCTTTTTTGATCTTGTTGCGGTCAGTTTTAAATACTTAAACAAGACTAGGGATAAGATAGCCCGGGAACTGCTGGAGGCATGCTATATCAATGAAGAAAGTTCTGATTGTGTAGCCCACCAATTATTGCAGTGTATAGTAATGAAAGGGTGTTTTTAGACATACACGTGTGCGCCTAGATTCTGTATGCAGTTCAGATGATGTACCCTTCGCCTGCATGACTTTCAGTCCTCCTTTCTGGTTTCCTGTGCCTTATATTCACTTACATCTGCGTTGAATAAACCGCTGCAAGTTGCACCTGTCCTGTCTGTCTCTATCTGCCTGTTGTCCGTTTTGCTACATCTTTTAAGGGAACATGCACCAACAAGCCCCCAGCAAGTATTATTGGGCAATTCTGATATAAAAACTGTAACTGGGTCTGCTAGTCGTTCTACGGCTTTCACAAAATAGGTTTGAACTATTGTTGCCATTAACTTATGATATACAAACTGTAACTCGATCTGGTATTTGTTCCACGGCTTTCACTAAATCCGTGTGAACTATTGTTGCTATTATAGCTGCGGCAGGCTAGAGTCTGCTAAATGGAATGATCCGTTGGCGCAGCTAAATATAAATAAGCTCTTCTTTTCATCGTCTCAACTGCCTGACGTCAAGTGAAACGTCAGTTATTCCCCTCCAGCAGTTGAACCCTCCGAGCAGTCGATAAAAAACTGGGACATATCGCCGAGTGATCAACACTGCACAAAATATATTTTCATGACATGAACAGCGCGGCAAAAAGAGACGAAGGCAGAGAACACACGAGGGCGGGTGCCAACTGTCAACTTTATTACCCGAAACGCCGAATTTTTAGAAAGTCACGCGCCCTCTGAAGTGTTTGATATATCTTTAGAGGGCCTATTCTTTTTCAGTTCTTTATGAGCACTATAGTTCCGCGCGTACTCTGCCAGGAGCGCGATTTACATGCAATTGTACCGCGCCTTAGTCTCTCATATTTACGACAAGCTTAAAGGGACAGAACACTGGCCAAAATATGTCATGGGATTATGATGGAGATAAAAAGAGCTTGCCTCACATAATGCAAATCGAGCACTATTATATCAAAGAGGCTTTACAATTTTAATTTGCCATTGAAAATCGCATAAAAACAACTGAGGCGCTATCTAGCGGAGAAACCCTAGTACTTTTAGTGTAGCCCCCACGTGACTACATGTTAGCAAAATATCGTTGTTCTTCGTAGCTGCACATTGTTCTTTTTTATTCTAGGAGTGCTTGCAATAATTTATTATATTTTGTGCTCTCTCCAATGCGTCCTTAAAAAAAAAAACACCTCTGCTTTCGAACTGCTAGAGGTATGCTTTCAGGTTTTGCCACTAGATAGTGCCACAGTGTTTGCAATGAACTTCAGAACGGCTTTTAGAAATGGTAGGCGCTAAGATGATAGCCTGTTCGTGCTTACCTAATGCATCGACATATCTAGAGTGAAAGATAGACCTTTGTATTTGCCCTTCCTGGACATAAACGGGGCGTACGACAACGTAAGCAGGGAACTTCTGTGGA